>NC_056687.1:97283399-97627899 GCF_018350215.1 Panthera leo | reverse complement strand
ATTGCTGGAAACCGCCACAAGCCAGGAGAAAGGCCTGGAACGGACCGTCCCTCAAATGTCCCTCAGCATAGAAGAGCCAACCCTGCCATACCTTGATTTTGGACTTCTAGCCTCCACAAGTGCAAGAGGATAGACTTCTACAGTGTTAAGCCACCCAGTTTGTGGTGATTTGTGATGCAGCTCTAGGAATCTAGACATTAATGTCAAATTTTGTCTTGGTTCCCTGGTAGGTAGAAATTTGCCGATGCCTCAATTCTTTTGACATTAGCAAGAAAAACTATTTTTATAATACCACTCTTTTCTGTTGTAAACATACATGGTCTTAGTTTATAAAATGATCAATAATCTTTTTTTTTTTTTATTTTTTTTTTTAACGTTTATTCATTTTTGAGACAGAGAGAGAGACAGAGCATGAACAGGGGAGGAGCAGAGAGAGAGAGGGAGACACAGAATCTGAAACAGTCTCCAGGCTCTGAGCTGTCAGCACAGAGCCCGACGTGGAGCTCGAACTCACAAACCGTGAGATCATGACCTGAGCCGAAGTCGGACGCTTAACCGACCAAGCCACCCAGGCGCCCCTAAAATGATCAATTTTCAAAGCAATATGTAAACATATAAGTTTCTGAATAAACTTAACCTCAGCCAGTTAATTATTTGTTGCTATATGGAGAGGTGAAACCAATACTCTATTTTCTCCATTTACGGTAACAATAGACCATACAGATAATGTATTAGGCTTCTCATATGGTACAATTAATTTGATAGAACGTTTAGTGAAAGACGAGTCAGACCTTCTCCCACGGTCTTTTTGAAATGATGACCTTTCCTTCTTGGTTGTTCATAAAAAAAATACAATCGCTTTGAAAATAATTTCAAAAGCTACCATTAATCTACACATTAATTAAATGTTAAATTATTGAATAAATTTGGCAATTATTTTATTAAGTTGGCAAAAGAAAAAAACTTCTGAAGTCAGTTCTAACTCTATGAAGCCATTCATAATTATACAAAAACACTTGAACCATTTGTTTTATTTGCTCACATACATCCCTCCCTTTTTATCCCAAGAATATGTTCAGTTTGAAATAAGAGGGATGAGGAAAAACTATTCATTTAGATATTGCTTCTGATATCACTTGGCAAGTATATTAAAATGCTGAAAACACAACTCAAATATACTTAAAAACAATGACAACATTGATGGGAACCTAGAACAACTAATTTTTTTTTTAAATCAATGTCCTCGCTTTCTAAGAAATACCACTTTGGAGGCTAAGTGCATTTCCAAGCAACAGGGAGAAATATACGATTTTCAACTGGCACAAAAGTCATATTTACAGTTGGAATTTTTTTTTCAACTTTTACATTTGGGGCTTAAGTGTGTTTGCATCACTGGAAGGCTTACTTGCTTTCGGCATCACCTGTAGATTTAAAGCTATAGTGGAACTATATCCTGGGAGAAATAACAGAAAGATACAAGAGAAGAGTGTGAGTCAAAGGTGCTGACTTAGTTCTTTATTCTAGCCATCGAAATATACATGACACTTCATTAATTTTTCATATGAAGACAAAGGCATGATTATAATTTCTAAGTGGAAAAAAGTATTGGAGAGGCAGTTTAATAATTGAATGATTCCGCCTCAAATTGTGGGCTGGGTAGCACACACAATGTTGTATTCCCTCTTAGCTCATCACTTCTACACGCGGATGAGGCTCCTGAGTTACCTCTTCATTAAAACAAATTGGATGCTTATATTGGGCTCTCCGATACACATAAAATTAATGCTGTATTTTGAGGCTTTCATAAAATATATTTAATTATAATTACTGTCTATCTGAACTGGCTATCTGAAGTGGCTGAGTGTTTTATATTAAATGAAGACACTCTATAGAACATACACAGTATATAAAAATCTATACTGATATCTAGCCATTGCTTTCCTAAGCTATCTAAAAAGAAAAGGTATAACATTAAGACTCCTTCTAGAAGCCAGTTCCCGGCGTAGTGTAAACTGTCTTGTTTGTTACTCTTAGGATATAAAATTAAAACAAAACCAAAAAAAAGTAGGCCAGAAAACCATGGGATGTTGGCCAGTGGCCAGCTGGTCCTTTGCAGTGAATCTTGACTCACAAAACCTTGGCTTTATCACACTGCTAGTGAAAGAAGAATATATGGTGGATGGTGTGTTCCCCCTTTTACAGGGAGCACACATGGATTCAAGAGCTGAGAACAGACCACAGGGAAATGCCAAAAGGATTAAAGCCCACATATGTCTCTGTAGTGCTATATGCATAGGCACAGTATTTATTAATTCAGCTGTCAGCCCTCAAAAACCAAGAGTATTTATAGATGTGGAGCTGAAAGAGGGAAAAGCAGAGAAAAAGAATTGGAATCATGGTCTCCACCCCATTAGCCTTGATCGTACCTGTGTGCCCTCCTATAGCTCTGAGATAATGGAAGCCAAGATGCTATGAAGACGGAAGACAGAAGAGGCTCCCAGGGGCTCTTAAAACTCATTCCAAAGCAGAGGTACAGAATAGAATCACTAAACCACTTAAGAAGTCAGAGTTAGCAATCCACCGGGATGAAAGTAACTACTCCTAGAGTTTGCAAAGGGTCATAATCTTTGAACTGTAATGCAAAATATTTTCGTTACTTTACTCACAGCTGAAGACAAACAAGGTGGGCAGGCTCTTGGCAAATGGTGCTCTCTTCCCTCAGTCTCAAGGCTGCCAACATCCTCTGAACATCTGATTCATCATCCAGCAGCATCCCAAAACCCCAAACCCCCAGGATTCAGTGATGCACATTTTAGTTACCTGAGATTCTGTGCAGGTGGATAAACTTCTTCATCCAGAATCCTCTGCCAAACCATTCATTTCTCTTTGAGAACTCCTAAGTCTTCAAGTCCTGGTGTTAAGGCATTTCAAGTATTAGTAAGCTGGTTAGCGCAAAAAGGAGAAAGCCACAAGAAGGAAGAAGAACAACGAGGGAGTACCTGGTGTGGCTCACTGAAGTTACAGCATCCCTGTGAGATGTTGTACAGGTAAGACTCAGGGAGGTCAGGAAGAGGTTTGTTCCCAAGATGTTCACCTAGAGATGCCCCTGCCCGAGGCTGTCCTGTGGTGGAACGGGATGGTAGTAGGCAAAAGTCACAACTTTACTGTGTAGGTACACATTGAATTCAAATGCATTTTCAAAGTGAGAAGCCAAGGTTTCACTTTGCAGTTCCCTCCTGCATGCCTCCAAGCAGATTAAATCTATCATTTTCAGGTTCCACACTGGCGTTTCTTCCCTTTCCAAGTGTATGTCATGGCTGATTTTCCTCGCCATCCAGTTTCATTCTTATTAACACGTATTGTTCTCTTTCGCCACCTTAGTCATTTTGTTGCACTTCAAATACCATATTTCACCTGTTGTTGGAGGCAGTCATCAAGAGGCTGTGACCACAGTTGACCCTCCAGCTGGACCCAGGCAGTCAGAGGCTCCTCACCCTGCTCCCCCTCGGAATGTTCCTTCCGCCCACGGTTCCCACAGCCGGAACCATTTGCAAGAACGCCGCATGGAGATAGTGATGCGTTGTTGAACACACCTGGATGGTGTGAATCACTGAGCCCAGTTAAGCCTTCTACATACACCTTTTAAACTTGGCGGTTAGGTGTGGAGGCTTTCTCCTCCCGGCAGCGCCTAAGACAAGCCTCCTGTGTAAGTTCCCATGCTTATCGAACCTGCCACCTGCCAACATGGCCTGCCCCTTTCTTCCATCTCTCCCAGCCCTCCCCATAAGGGGGCCAGTTTCAAATTTCTCAGGGGGAACTCCCAAGGTTGCCAACCAACACCTGATTTTCTCTCAGGACCAGCAGGCTTTTCAATAGCTTTTGCAATCTAAAAGCCAGGTTGGAGATTTTTTAAATATACTGAACTACCCTAACTGTACCATGAAGTTTGCAAGGTCATTATGTTTTCCTCTATGTCTTAGAAACGTTTCTGGTCTTGGCTTGAATAGACCCTGGGCTAAAACAGCACACACTCATAAATTAGAACAGCCATCCACATTGTGAACAAATAGCAGGGCTGGCTTCTATGACACAACACCCCTTCCCTGCCCCCTGCCCCAAATAGCAGAAACCAGAGGCTGAACCAAGTAGTTTCTTTGCCTTTGATTTACTTCCTGGTACTTGCGTTTTGCACGATTTCTAGGTCTGTACATATGGTGTATGTTTCCAATCTCTAAAGTTTTAGGAAGTGCCGTAGTGAATATTTGAATATACTTTGCTTAGTTTCCTGGGTCCTCAAATGCCCTGGGGTGCCTTGGCGGCGAGTTGACGGTGAGGAATTCAACCAGGCTGTTTGGCCATTCCCTTCTACTGAGACTCTGCACAACTTTTGCCTTAGCTAGGATAATCATCTCATTTTCCCTCATATACTACTAGTTTTCCATAAGGCAAATCCATAAAAGTGAGACGTTCCCGGTTATTTTATTTTTATCTATTTTCATTATTTTTTTAAAATGTTTATTTATTTTTGAGAGAGAGAGAGCACAAATGGGGGAGAGGCAGAGAAAGGGGGAGACAGCACGTCTTGCAGCACATGCAAGGAGCACGATGAGGGGCTCAAACCCATGAACCTTGAGATAATGACCTGAGCCGAGACCAAGAGTGGGATGTTTAACCAACTGAGATACCCAAGCACCTCATTCCTGGTTATTTTAGTTTATTTATTTTGAGAGAGAGAGAGAATGAGGGGGAGATGGAAAGGGGGGCTGGCTGGAGACAGAGAATCCGAAATGGGCTCTGTGCTGACAGCAGAGAGCCTGATGTGGGGCTTGAACTCATGAATGGCAAGATCATGACCTGAGCTGAAGTCAGATGCTTAACTGACTGAGCCACCCAGGTGCCCCATCCTGGTTACTTTAAAGTAAGGATGTGGACGGGGCAGATCAGTTCGTATTAACTACTCAATCCTCTCTGGCCAGAACAACTGGTTAACTTAACTTAGTTTTCTGCTTCCAGCCAGAGTGTCCTGAATCATTGGAGATTAAAGAACGTATACTGTTTTTAAGATTTTTGAATATTTTATATATTGAAAGCTCTGATAAGTCCTAGTTACCACATATCATGATTAAAGAAAAACAACAACACGGTCAGATAAAGACAAATACCACAGGATTTCACTTTTTTTTTTTAAACAAATCATTATATCTCAACACTTCTAATTTTTTTAATGTTCTCTTTTTATTTTTGAGAGAGAGAGAGAAGGGCAAAGAGAGAGGGAGACAGAGGATCTGAAGCAGGCTTGAGCTATGAGTACAGAGCCCAATGCGGGGCTTGAACTCGTGAACAGTGAGACCATGACCTGAGCCGAAGTCAGATGCTTAACCAATTGAGCGACCCAGGAGCCCCTGTTTTCACTTATGTGTAGAAGTAAACTAAATAAATGAACGAAGAAAAAAAGAACCAAACCAAAAAAGAGACTCTTAATTATAGAGAACACGCGGATGGTATGTTCCCTCTACCAGAGGGAGGGAGGTGGGAGATGGGTGCAACAGGTGATGGGGACTAGAGAGGACACTTATCATGACGAGCACTGGGTAATGTAGGGAATGGTGGAATCACCATATTGTACACCTGAAGCCAATATAGCACTATGTTAACTATAGTGGAATTAAAGTAAAAATAATAAAAAAGAATTTAAAACGCAAGACAAAAAAAATTGATTTTCAATATAAAACAACGACCATAAATTTAGGTTTAGTCTTCTGGCCTCCAAGCTAAGAAATAGGTCAGGGCTTCCGTGCCCAGTCTCTTTCTCAGTGAGTCTTAAATGTAAAGGAAGGGAGGAGAAACTTGGCAATCGGGTGCGCAGATGAGGATTAGTGGTCCCAACCTCAACCTGAAGGCTGCAATTCTTCCCATTTTACAAGTGGGCAAGTGGAGGTGCACGAAGGTCAAGAAACCTGCCTGACTTCAGAAAGCCAGAGAGTGGTGCAGCCAAGGGTCACATTCCCATCTGCTTCCCTCCCACATGGCAGGCAGAAGCGCAGACACATGGTTATATTCTCCCAGAGTATTTTAGCTGTGATTTTCTCACCGTTAATGCATCATGCCAGCAAGATACTGAGTCGTGACTAACACTGCCATGAAACAGCATAAGATAGAAAAGGCATGAGCTGTTTCTTAAAACTTTTATTTCATTGGTATAACACACATATCCACGCACACTGTTTTGTGATATAAAATGTATTTATTTCTTCCTATGATCCTACTCAGAAATGAAACTAATTAAACTGCCAAACTACTCTCCTTTTGGGATTCTTTGTTATTCCATAAAAACCACAGTTTATGGGTTTGAGACACAGGGTTTTGAGACAAAGCAATTGCATTATGAATTTTTTCTCCAAGAGCAGAGATTAATAGAACTATTGACTCATGCAGTTCCCCTACTGCAGTGTTCTGAAATTCCCCAGTGTGAATCTGGGAAAGACAGCTGTATCTCACTATTGTAGTAGTTTTAATTTACTTTAAAATACTTCAGCATAGACAATGTGGTGTCCTCATATAAGTGGATATGTGCATATGGGGAGTAAGGAAGGCTGGTTAATGTAGGAAGTTCACACTGGTGGTGGCCTAACAATGAATACATGTCCCAAAGTTGGTAGACCATCCCTTGAAGGAATCTAATCCAGTGACTTCCAGGGCTGGCTGTACATTAGAATCATCTTAGGCATTTATTTATTTATTTATTTATTCATTCATTCATTCATTCATTTGAGAGAGAGAGAGAGAGAGAGCACAACTGGGGGAAGGGCAGAGGGAAAGGGAGAGAGAGAATCCTAAGCAGGCTCCATGCCTAGCACAGATATCGATATCATAACTGTGAGATCATGACCTGAGCTGAAATCAAGAGTCGGATGCTTAACCAACCAACTGAGCCACCCAAGCACCCCCATCTGAGGCTTTTAAAAAGAATTTAATAGTTATGATATTTATTTAAAAAAATTTTTCTTTGCATTTATTCCTTTTTGAGAGACAGAGACAGAGCACAAGTGGGGGAGGGGCAGAGAGAGAAGGAGACACAGAATCCGAAGTAGGCTCCAGGCTCTGAGCTGTCAGCACAGAGCCTGATGCGGGGCTTGAACTCACAAACCGCGAGATCATGACCTGAGCCAAAGTTGGACATTTAACTGACTGAGCCACCCAGGCGCCCCTTGTTTTTAAAATTAAGCAGTAAGATTGATCTTTTCGTTTGCACAATATTCTTACCTGTGCAGATTTGCATAACACTCTCACAGTCAGAATATAGAAGAGTTTCACCACCCAGACTACCCCTTTAGGGTTGTATCTCCCGGCCAACCTATCCCCTGATAATCCGGGCTTGTTAAGAAGTTTTTGAAAAGACCAATGCCCAGGCTCTGCCCTCAGAGTTTCTGGTTTCATTAGACTGAGGTCAGGGCGGGACTCTTTTTTTTTAAGTTTCTTTGGGGGCTCTAATATGCATCCAGGGCTGAGAAACAGGTGATCTCATTAGGGCCTGCACTCCAGAGGCCACTGTCACACGATCTTTTACTCTCTTCACTCAAATCAACACTGTTATGTTAGATAGTACCGTGGGTATTAAACACATTTTTTTTTCATTCTAGAAGTGAATGAATGCTATTCAGAACAGGTGGGTGAGCTGGGGGAAGTCTTGTACATACAGGTACTGACCCTCCTGCCGCCCAAAGACATGCAGGAAGACATGGGACTCTTAAGGGAAAACTGTCAGGTACAGGATCTGGTTGGAAACTTAGCTGAATTCTGTGCCTCTGAAATTATAGGATCTGTCCTGAGCAAATCTTTCACGCCCTATGCCTGTCTAGAATGCCTTAAAGGATAGGGATCTGTGTCTTTATGGAGACTTCAAGAAAGCTTAATGTCTCTTTCTGCTTGCCCATAAATATTTGCTTTGCCGATTTGCTCTGAGACTTGTTGTATTGTAATTTATCATCTGGTAGGGAGATGTTGGGGAAGGAGCATTACTCTTTCCTACTTTTAGCTTAACCTTAATCTTAGCTACACTTTAGAAACACCTGGAAATTTAAACACCAGGGAATTTTAAAATCCTGGTGCCCAGACTCCAACCTGGTGCAGGTATTTCAGAATCTCTGGAAATGGAGCCCAGGTATCACTACTTTAGAAATTCTTCCCAATGTTTATAGCAGGGCTTTCAACAATAGCCAAATTATGGAAAGAGCCCAAATGTCCATCAACTGATGAATGGATATAGAAGATGTGGTATATATATACATAACGGAATACTACTTGGCAATGAAAAAGAATGAAATCTTGCCATTTGCAAAAACATGGATGGAACCGGAGGGTATTATGCTAAGAAAAATAAGTCAGAGAAAGACAGATATTATATTATTTCACTCATATGTGGAATTTGAAAAACTTAACAAATGACCATAGGGAAAGGGAAAGAAAAATAAGATACAAATAGAGAGGGAGGTAAACTATAAGAGACTCTTAAATGCAGAGAACAAACTAAGGGTTGATGGAAGTGGGGGTTGGGAGGTGGTAAAAGTGGGTGATGGGCATTGAGAAGGGCACTTGTTGGGATGAGAGTACTAGGTGTTTACGTAAGTGATGAATCACGGGAACCTAACCCTGAAGCCAAGACTATGCTGTATATTAGCTAACTTGACAATAAATTAAAAAAAAAGAAAAAAAAAAGAAATTCTTCAGGTATGAATCCAAGCTGAGTAATACTATGTTAGAGGCTACTAATATCTGCCAAAAAGAGCCTAATAATTTGAAAAATTAATTGAGTTAAATTTATTTTACTCATTAAGTAGATCTTTCTCTTCTGTCACCAATGCATCTAGACTTGGCTTCCAGCAAAGCAACTGGCTAGATGCCCAGTCTCACCATGCAGCTGCGCATCATCTTCACCATTGGCCTCCCCACTTTGTGTCATAAACACTCCTTGGAAGATGCATTAGTTATCTACCTCTGTGCAACAAAATCTAAAAGTAAGTAAACATTTATTATCTCAAGTTTGTGTGGGCCAGGGATCGGGGAGTGACTTGTCTGGGTGGTTCTGGTTCAGGGTTTCTAATGAGGTTACAATCAACTTGTAGTCTGATGGCCAGAATGGGGCTGGAGGGTCTCTTCCAAACTCCCTCCAGTAGCTAGGGGCAGGAGGCCTCACTTACTCATTGGCTGCTGGCTGGCTAGAAGCCTCAATTTCTTGCCATACAGATGTAGGTCTCAACATTAGGCTGTTTCGACATCCTCATGACATGGTAGCTGGCTTCCAAGAGAGAATATGGAGGGTGCTGCATTGTCTTTGTGACCTAATCTCTGTGTCGCACACTATCGTTTCACTTCAATTTTATTTGTTAGAAGCCGGTGACTATGTCTAGCCCATGCTCAAGGGAAGGGGGACTAGATTCCATCTCTTAAATGGATTAAAGATTTTGTGGATAAATTTTAAAACCACCACAAGAGGTAATTGGCCAGGGCTATGGGAATATAAAATGTGCTTGAATTGACTTTGTGGAAAAAAAGTCTAATTCCACTAGGATGCACAAACTTAACAGGAATCAGAACACCTGCAGAACCCCCCAAAACTCTTGGAGTTGAGATCACAAATTTGATTGCCATTAATGTATTAATGGTAATTGGTTTTAATTCCTTAGGTCTTCAAAGGAGAAAGAACACACCAGACCAAAAGAAGTCATCTCATCTTGCTCAAACCCATGTTTTCCAACGGCTCAGTTCTTTAAAAGGCATGTACCTTATAGGGAATTCTGTGTATGTGTTAACAGACAAACAGAAATGACATTTAATTTCAAGCTCCATTAGTAGCATATAGGGAATGGTAAGAACAAGGTCAGCCAAGATAGTCAAGGACAAAAGTATTTCATTTCCAATTACTTAAAATAGTGCACAAATGAAGCAGCTGAGATAATGTTGAGTGCTTGCCAACTTCAAATAGAAGGGATTATAGGAAAGAAATAGAAAGCCTTGTGATACCCAAAGATCTCAAAATGCTCTATTTTCGGTTGAAATCATTGTTTTTACAGCAGGCCTTCAGATCATATATAACAGGTGTCTACAATTTGCAGGCCAATTCTGGCATGCTTTCTGTTTATGTAAATAAAGTTTTATTGGAACACAGCTATAGTCATTCCTTTATGTATTTTCTCTGGCTACTTTTGTAGCACAATGGCAGAGGTGAATAGTTTCGAAAGAGGCTCTATGGCCCACAAGGACTAAAAGATTTACTATCTGGCCCTTTTGCCGATCTTTGGTATAGACTAAAGAAAGAGGATATATGAGTATTCTTTTTATTTTTTTTTTATTTTTTTTTCAACGTTTTTATTTATTTTTGGGACAGAGAGAGACAGAGCATGAACGGGGGAAGGGGCAGAGAGAGAGCGAGACACAGAATCGGAAACAGGCTCCAGGCTCTGAGCCATCAGCCCAGAGCCTGACGCGGGGCTCGAACTCACGGACCGCGAGATCGTGACCTGGCTGAAGTCGGACGCTTAACCGACTGCGCCACCCAGGCGCCCCTATATGAGTATTCTTAACTTCATTAAAATAATCCCAAAGCTTTCAACACAGATTCTCTGGGCCTTAAAGACAGACCCAAGAGAAAACAGGACAATCAAGAGATTGGCAAAAAGCGTGTCATTATTTATTAAAACTTGCCACCTTAGGGCAGTGTGACTAAAAGTGAATGCCAAGTATCTCCTCTCATCCTAATCTTGTTCTTCCCCGTAAAAAAAAATATAATGCTTAAGTCAGTATTCTTTAGGTTGTGATTGAAAAGAACCTCAAACCTGCTGAAGTAAAAAAAAAAGGGGGGGGGGTGGGGTGGGAGGGAAATCAAAGGAAGTCAGAACCTGGGAATTTGAACACCATTCTCTTTATCATTCTGTATCTATCTCTCTTCCTTCCTCACTTTTCTTCTTCCTCTCTTATATTCCCAGTTCTGTCCCTCTTTCTGTATTGGCTTCATTTCTCTCTGCTGCAACTGGGTATTCTCCACGTCACAGGGAGTATGACCCCTGGAAGCTCCAGCTGTACACTTCAGAGCAGCCAGAGAGCAGTTCTCTGATCTGGCCTCATACAGAAATCCCAGAAGATGGAGCACAATGGTTGGTTTGGGGTCCAATTCTGTGGTTACAGGATTAGGCCTTTCTACAAATGAAGGGCAGAAGAGAAATGGTGTGCAGACAAAAGGACAACCAGTGGACAAACACATGGTCCACTGCACCACACCGACTGGCCCTCCCCCAGCAGTCAGTCACAAGACCCAAGGACATTCTAAGATAATTCTGCATTTTTCTTTGGCTTAGGTAGGGCTCTTATAAATCATAACTGATCAGTGTATTCTGACTTAAAAACCTCTCTAGATGTCATAACTCCACCAACCCATTTCTTAAGAAATTCTTTATTCCTTATGCTACAGTTGATGCTTCTAAGAAGATAGACGTAAAACATTACATCTTCCTTTGAGCTTATGTCTTTCCCTGGTCAAATAATTCTAATCTCTTGGTTCCTCCTCAAGACCCTATGGCTGAGGCTTTGGTCATTTAAAAAATTTTTGACTCCCACCAGAATTGTTTTTGCAAAATTTAAAACACACCTTCTTAATATGTGAAACCCAGAATGTGGCACTGGATAGTAATCCATCCAACTCTGGCTGTATTTGCAATTAACATTGGAATCAGATTCATCTGGGAAGGATTCCTAGTTCTGCCACCTATTCATTGTATGATCTTGAAGTAGTCAATATTCTCAGATGAGGACTAGAAGATGTTCATCTAGTAAATATTTACTGGAAGTATTCGTGTTTGGGTTGTGACAATAAACAAGAAAAATAAGGTCTCCACCCTCATAGAACATTTATGCCAAGAAGAGTATAGCCAAGCTTACTCCCATGTCTGTTTCCATAGGCTGTGTTAAATACTCGGATATGGAATGCAGGATGTTATAGAAGGACATAGAAAAGGTATACGATCTAGCAGGGCAGGGGGTGAGTGGGAGGTAGACCCTTCCCAGGGGAGTTGGTATCTAAGGGGATACCTAAATCAATGAGCCAGGCAAAGGAGAAGAGAGTAAAGAGGGATTGGACAGTGGTTCTGGGGAGAGTAGGTAGTAAATTTACCATGATGCAAGAGAGCATGATGATTTAAAGGAACTGAATATTAAGTATTAGTCAAGAATATTCAGATGACAAGTGACAGAAATCCATTTTCAACTAGCTCAAATGAAAAAAGTAAGATTTATTTGCTCATTAATCAACCCCTGGGTAGACTTGGCTGGCATCAGGAATGGCAAGATATAAGGACTGCAAAATTGCCACAACTTTCTTCACTTCCGCCTGTGCAGAAGCTGTTTGCTTACTTTTGTGGGTTATGTTTGTTCTCTACTTCTGCAGACTATTTTCTCCGTACAACTGAGAAAATGGACACCAGCTATCCTGAATTAAGGACACAGTAGCTTTGGCATTGGTGGAGGGGTTACTAAGACATTAGGAGAGGAATGTGCTTGACAAAGAGGAGCCACATTTATTATGATTCAGTATTAGAATGTAAATTATAAAGTTGGAGAGGTAAGATGGGGCCAGATTATGATGATGTAGGTTATACTTAAGAGTTTGGAATTTTCTCTGTGTGGAATAGCAATTTGTTGAATAATTTTATAGTGGGGGAGTGTTAATGTTATCTTTTGAAAGATCACACTGTCACAGATTTTAGGGATTGGTGGGGGAGAGCAAATGAGAGAAGTTAAGGGACTGTTGTAATAGTCCAGGTAAAAGGTAACAGTGGCCTGAACCAGGATAGTAGGAATGGGGAAAAAAAAATGGGCAAATTTAATGATATTTTGGTAGCCTCTGTAGGGAGTGAAGACAGAATCAGGGACAAACTTTGTTTCTGTTTCGAGAAGTATTGAAACTAAAAGTAGGTGTTAGGAGGGGAGAAAAAAAGACAAATTTAGCTTTGGAAATTATAAATTTGAGGTAGAACAGGTCATCGAAAGCGAGCCTGAAGAAATGGATCAGGAGACATGTGTCTAAGGCGTGGACAGAGAGAGGGCTATAGAGGAAAGACCTCCAGGACAAAAGCTGGAGAACACTAATATTTAAAGGCAGGATGAGAAGAGAATCCCGCAGAGATTGAGAAAAAGTAGCCAGGATGGTAAGAAAAAAAAAAAAAAACCTAGGAAGAGATAGTACAACAGAAGACAAAAGAGGATTCAAGAATAGAAAATGACTTGTTTTAAATTTTTTACACGCCATAGTATGGATGTACCACAAAGTAATAAGAGAACTGAGAACTCACTGTTATCAAAGTGATTATATACTGAGAAACAGAGCTTACAGGGGAAATATATAGTACTGTAGAGAACTGGATATTGAAACAAGGATATCACGAGGTGACTTCAGAAAAAAAGAACTGAATGGGTGCTCACATAGAAAACGCCAGCCACACACACACTAGTTAGTAAACAAGGTGTCAGTCCTTCAGGAAGGTTTATAACCGAGAACTCAGTTAAACAGTGTCAAATGCTCCAGGGGGACAAAGTTCTTCAGTTGTGAGAAGGGGATGCCATGAAACTTAAAGGATCACTGTGGGGATAAAGTGGAACCTATTCACATACTTCCTGTATTATGAAGGCATTCAATACATGTCAATAATTTTCCTTTATGAAAGTGAGTCACTGTGACCTACCTGTGGTTCACATTATACTCTTACTCCAGGATCTTTTAAAATCATTCTTACAAGTATGTAGTCATTACACTTGTACTAATGTAGCTTTTTTGTGTTCCACTGTACTTGTCCCTAATAAAGGTGCTTTCCCCCACCCTTCTGATTATGTCACTGAGACCAAATCCTTTGATTTTTTGGTTGTGCCAAAAGTCACAGAATAATTGGCAAGATAAATACAAGTGACCCTGTATTTCTGTTCATCTCATTAATGTAGATCAATTCTGGCTGATTAGTTCTCTTCCAAACACTAGTTAGAATGACTATAACTTGGTGCCATATGGAGGAGAATGGTTTGTGATGGTTGCTTCTGGGGTGGGGGGGGGGGGAGGGAAGATTTAATAGGTTTTTTTGTTTTGTGTGTGCTCACATGACAACATCTTATGTTTCTGTACCTATTTATTTTTCCTTCACCAAAACTAGCTCAAATAAAATAACAATTCTTAGCTCTTTCTTTAGGAAAGGGGGGAAAAAATCAAGTACCAATCCAATTAGAGAAAGAGATAAAGAAAGTAGGTAAAGGTTGGAAAGGCATTTTAGAATTCATTAATATATACTGGCAACCTCCTAAAATTTTTCCTTTTACAAAAAGGAGCTGAACAATAAGATCAGAAACTAATAAGAAATCACAGGCTTTTAAAAGATTTACCACTTGCTTTTCATAGCTTTATTGACTATTACCAAGTTTCAATATGGTTCAAATAATTAAATACTGCAACTGGCACATTAAAAATACAAACTAATTTACCAAAATAATTGTATTCTGAATATTATGTACAATATTATACATTTTACATTACATAAAGGGTTTTTATACATAAAGGTAAAATTTGATCTATGATTATTGAAAATCCAAAATACATTTGAACAAAACATTCCTATGCATACATACACAATCACTCCGCTGGGATAATCAGAACCATACATGAGTGCGGTTATTAAAAAATAACATCGCATTCATACAACAATGGTAGAAATTGAAATTTGCCTTTATTAATTTGAGAGTATTATTATAAAACCACACACATATGGGTTATATAACCTAATTCTATATATTTAAAAAATCTTTATATAGAGAGACAAATATGTCTCTACCCCAAAAGTTATTTTTGATTTTTAGATTTTTATTTTAAGGACTTTTGTAATTCATAGCCCAATCCCAGCAAATGGAAAAATCATGAGGGTCTATCATATTACCATGTGTATTTCACTGAATACTTTTCGAAGAATAACGCTGATTCAACTGTATCATTTGGAATGCCTTCATGTTCATTCCTGTTATCAAAGTGATTACATACTGAGAAACAGAGCTTACAGGGGAAATATATAGTACTGTAGAGAACTGGATATTGAAACAAGGATATCACTAGGTGACTTCAGAAAAAAAGAACTGAATGGGTGCTCACATAGAAAACACCAGCCACACACACTAGTTAGTAAACAAGGTGTCAGTCCTTCAGGAAGGTTAATGCACTGATGTGCCCTACCTTGTTTGAATACTGGAGTGTCCAAGTCCAGAATACTGTCGTGTGGGTTTTAGTACCATCTCATTTAAAAACCTAATTCCTTTCAAGAAGAGCTGTGATTTTAAGTAAAGCCAAACATTTTTCTAACAGATACAAAAATTCTGAAAAACAATGTCTTTATAGCCAAAATGCCTTTCCAATCGTATGTCACTCTGTACATGGATCTTATTACAGAGACAGACAGATGGGTAAAAATTCCATCAGAACTATACCTCACAGGAACCTCAGAAAGGCAGCAGTTAATAAACTGGCCATTCTCCTTAAAGGATCTGCAGCCTTCTGCAGTATTGCCTATTTGAAATCCTGTATTTTATTAAAGGCAAACAACAGAACAGCTGGAAACTAGAAGACAGAAAAGTAACAAGCTGAAATATACAAAATCGGTGCCCTTTCCGACATCACCTAATCTATGAAAAATGAGATTCAAAGGCCAAGGTTTGCTTTATTCTTTCTCTTCTTGCGCGTGTTTAGCTTGAATATAAAAGAAGCTCTAACCTAGGTTATCAAAATATATTCATATAAATGTATGAGCATTTCTAATACAAAAGTTAAAAAAAAGTCTAAATTCTTAATTTTTGTAATTAAATATCCTAGAGTTCAGTAGGCAGATTTATGTCTGAGCAGCTTGAAAAGAATCCGTTGGCTGAGCACTGTCGGTGAGGTCGGGCACCATTACATTTCAGCTCTTCGCCGGGATTTCTCTGCAACAGCAGCCCCGTCCTCTTCCTCTTCTTCCTCCTCCTCATAGGGTTCCTCTCGGCCTTTGGGGTGGTTGTCGTCTCGAACTTCTTGCTCTTCACCATCATTGTTTTTTTCATCGGCCTTAAAGGTAAAAGAGAAAGGGAAAACTAAGAGGGCATAGAGTTAGGATATAAATAATTCCCTCTTCAAAAAAAAAAAAAAGGCATGAAGTTATTCACTTTTAGAGAAAAGACTGAATAAAAATGGTCCAACAGGCAACAGTGCGGTCTTCCCTAATCCTCATACCATCACAGACTTTCAGACGTACACAGTGGTATCTACACAAGCAGCCATTCACATCTCCTACATACGCGCACATGCACGCGGCCGAAATATATGTCCCACACTTACGTTTTCATCGTTTTCACCATAGGTCTCTTCAGCGTTATGCTCTAATTCCCTCTTTTTCTCTTCAGTCAAATCTTCCTGAACCTGAGAGAAACCAGAGACACTAGGTGACACTTTTTATAATTTCAATAGTTTGATTTCCAGAAAGTTCATTTAAAGTAGTAGAAACAAAATCAAGCTAAAGATGAATTTGAAAAGGGACAGAAACCAAAAACTTGACTTGTCTATTAGCTATGAAGAGATGTACAACACACGTCCTACAAAGAAATCAACGCGATTGATTCAGAGCCTAGGACTTTTGTGTGTGAATTTCCAGTTTCTCTGAATAAGCATTAAACCTCCAAGATTAACACTTGAAGAAATTCAGCTTATGAAATTAAAAGTTCCCCTTTTCCAAATGGGAGAACTGCAGAAGTCTGAAGGCTCTGACAGAATGTAACCTCTACGAAGACAGACACCATGTCTTACTCAACTGTCTTCAATACCAAGATGTATACCTGGCACACAGCAATTGCTTAATAAATACTGGTGAGTGAATGAGTCAATGAATAAGAGAATCAAAGCAGCAAATGCCTGCTCTGTAAAGGCCCAGAGAAGAGACACCATTACCTGTATACAATGTAGTAGAAAACAGAGAAAATGTGTATGTACAATTCTTAATTAAGAAAAAGTTCTCTGGCTAAAATATCTAGAGCTCAGAACACAATCATTTCCATTTCTTCATGAAATAGTTACTAAACTGCCTCAAATCCCTACATCTCTTCGACGTTCTAACATCACATGTCTGTTTTAAGTAGTTTTCTGTCATGTGCACTATTCCCAGTATGTGTCATTGATCCCAATTATTTTTTTCAAAATGCAAATCAAAGAAAGTATCCAAACATCTTTGCTAAATAATCTCCATTTAATGATTACATTGCACAAAAAATGCAAGGTAAAACATTTTCTAACTTAAGTATTTTGACAACCTTATGTATGCCAAAAGATTTAAGTCAGCTGAGTCTCAAAAAATTGCTGACCATCAGTTAAGTATCATGTACTGGGACGAAAAGCAAACCTGCCTTGTCCTAAGACCGTGGTATAAGAGTTAAGTCCTCCGGAATCACACACAGAATTACCAGGTTTTGGGGGCCGGGGGAGTTAAAAATCCCACAAATGCGCAAAGGAGGGCAAGTATGCAGGCGTTAAATTAAAGAGGAACAAATTAAGGGCTGCCTCTTAAGTGTCCATCTGAGGTATGACAGGAATGAGTCACAACCCACCCCACAAGCTTTGAAGGGAACCTGGCTTAAGAGCCTACAAACATGACCCTTCAAAGATGCCTGAGACAGAGCCCAGCTTTCGTGAATCTCTTCTAATCAGCCCAACATCGGCCGGACTCACAGGCCCTAAAGTACGATGGCACCAAATAGGTACATTCTGGACACAGAGGCATAGAGCAGGGTTTTTGTATTCACACGTTCCGGTGGCGCGAGCTAAAGAGAAAACACCCTAGTTTCACCTGCAAGCTCTATCAGTGGCCCATGACATCTCCTCTGCCCTTAGTCGCAGAGTCTCGTAACGACATTCCCCAGGGTGCTGGGATGAAAACACCGAACCACTTATTTGACACTACATATGCTACGGTCTCACTCATTGAAACATCATTAAATTGCCAAAGTGTTCTGATCAATTTCAGGAAACAAAGACACGTCTTTTAGAGCATTATCAAGGAAAACATACTAGTGAACACTAAATTTGGTTTAGCTGGGATTGAGAAGGAACTGCCTTGAAACTGCAACATGGTGGAAAGAACATATAAATCAAGGTCGACAAACTTTTTTTTTGTAAAGGGCCAGATACAGTACATATTCAGGCTTTCTCGGCCGTAAAGTCTCTGGAACGGCTCCTCAACTCCACCCCTGTGGTGCCGAAGCAGCCTTGCACAGTACGCGAACAAAAAGGAATGGACGTGTTCCAGTAAGACTTGACTTACGAAACAGACTGAGGCCTGTAGTTTGCAAAACCCTAACATAGGCTCCGGAGTCAGACAGACCTGGATTAAAACCTTCATTAAAACTGGCTCCAAAGTGCTGGCTGCATAAAAATAAGGTCACTTGTTTTTACTATGAAAATTCGCAAGCACACACAAATAAAACATAATTCAAAGAACTCCTTACCGCCATCACCAAGGTCCAAAAGTTATCTCAACGTTGCTGCCCTTGCACCACCTATCGCTGTTCTTTATTTTTGTTGATGAAGGGTTCTTAAAATTTCTAGACATCATTATTCATCATAATTTTATCACATTTTACATCACCGTAATTTCGCCCCTATCCATCTCAGTATGTTATCTCTAAAAACAGTGGATTTTTCTTACATAACCATAGAGCCATTATCACATCTGATAAGTAATCCCACAGTATCATCTAATGTCTACTTCATGCTTAACATTTTCCTGATTATCTTCAAAACGTCTATTTACAGTGGGTTTGGTCTAATAATCCAAACAAAGGCCATACCTAACATCCTTTCTGCTCCCCTTTTTTCCTTAATGCTATTAACTCATTTTCCTGTAGAATGACCCACATGCTGCATTTGTTTGCTTCTTTAAGGTATCACTTATTTCCTTTGGCCCCCACTTTTCTTATAAAAGGAAGTTTAAGACTTAAATGGATTCGATTTACAAAGCAAGAGTTTTTGAAAGGTAATACTGCATATTTTATATCTTCACCGCATCAGGAGGCATATAAAACGTGTCCCTGGTACTTTTAATGAGGCTCAAGTTGGTCAAGGAGCTCAGAAGCCTGACCCCTCCATGATACAACTCCCTGACCTCCACTCATGTAGCAAGATCACCCATTGATGACTTGCTCTTAAGTCACCGTTTAATTAGAGGTTACAAAAATGGCAACTCTCTAATTCCACCATTCCGTCTGCATTCACTAACTTCTATAAAGAAGAACTCGTCCCTATCCACTGTTTAGTTACCATACTTGCTACAGCCTTAATTACAGTAGCCTCTAAAATCAGACCTGGCTGCGGTCTAATCACGGGTCCAACAATAACAAGCTGTGTGACCTTCAAAAACTTAGCTGACCTCTCTGAAGCTCAAATTTCTCATCTGTAAAATAAAAGGGCTTGATGAAAATCAGTGATTTAAAAATTTTCTGTGTGTTTGTGTGTCGGGGGGAGTCATGAACCCTTTTACAACTTCGAGAAGAAATGCAAATGTATGCAAAGAGACACAGATACATGTCACTTTACACAGAAGGTTCAGGAGGTTCAGACTTCCCCAAGTCCGCCCGTGGCCACCTGTCCTAGGCATGCTTCTCCAAACAGCGTGTTCCTGGAACTCTGATTACTAGGCTCCAGCACAGGTAAGATCAAAACCTCCAAGGGTGAAGTCCAATCCAGGAATTTGTACTTTTCACACACTCTCCAAGGTGAGTCTTAGTCACAGCAAAGACTCAGAGCCACTAGTTTGAATGACGGGGAGTGCTGGGTTAAGAATGTCTCTGGCCAGAGAGAGAAACACGCTTGCATGCGGTCTTTCTTCTCTGGAGACCTATTGTAGAAAATTCGGGTTATTTATCAGTTGCCAAACATGAGGTAAATTAATTTAGGGAACCCACAAATAAAAATTTTATAATTTTCAAATATATATATGTATACACTATTATTCTGGTAGTATATTCTTTGTATTGGGAACAAAACCAATTCAAACTCATCTTAAAAGGCATTACTGAAAAGGAACAAATGATGCGGAAGTTTCTAATTTTCATACATGTTTAGACTGATGTTTCTTCTTTATATGGAGACACACCAATCACGTCTTCCACGTTCAACCCTCTTCAGTAACCTGCTGAAGCTGATGTGAACATTTTGTCAAAAACTTCCCAACGCTGCTCCTCTTTACTCATTTTTACTCACTGAAATCTAACGTTTTAGCCACTTTTAGAAACAGTCCCTATGTGATGCAGCAAAGTTTAATAGCCAAAATAAGACAGATCTACTGGGTCTAAGATGGGCTTTGGCTTCACACATCAAAGATGTCACGGGATGAGACAGGAGCCGGAAGGCCGAGCCTGACGCAGTCCAATAGGTTAGGATGCAAAGAGGCGGATGGCATGTGACACAGGAGAGGCTTCAGCAACATCAGCCACATTGACGGACACCACCGTTTGCTGGGTGATGTTTAGCAGGGGAGGCTGTGCCACCTGCACAAGGCGACTCACAGGCTGGCAGTGCCACTAAAGCTGACCAAATATCCCTGTGCTTGCTCTCCCACGAGTGTTCAGATCAATCTGTTTTCAGTTACACTGGAGAAAATGAGCACTCAGATTTTTCAGTCATTTAACTTCTGGGGTTTTTCTGAACATTTAAATAATTTTTAGGCACACACAGCACTTTTTGGCAATGCCATAATTTGTCTCATTTGCTCATAAGTAGATAAAAAAGTCTGGACAGTAAGTGACACAAGGATGGGATCCCCACATGAATGTCCCAAACAATAAGCCATGAACACTTGTTCATAACCATCATTTTTATGCCTTAGAAGGATAATGCTATTACACTAAGATAAAAGAAGGCAGGGATAATGCAAATTTCCAAAAAGCACACTTATTTTGGGTCCTACTCTCTGAGCTCAAGTCACAAGTCTTTTTTTTTTTTAAATTTATTTATTTGGCGGGGGAGGTGAGAGAAAGAGAGGGAGAGAATCTCAAGCAGGCTCTGCTCTGTCACCACAGAGCCTGACGCCAGGCTCCGTCTCATGAACCATGAGATCATGACCAGACCCAAAATTAAGAGTTGGACGCTTAGCCAACTGAGTCACCCAGATGCCCCTCAAGTCACAAGTCTGATGGGCTGCAGCTCTGAGCAGGGACAGCTCTGACAGAAGTCAGGTGACCTGGGATAGAAGGGAGAAGAACCGAGGGCAGCAATGAGCCATACATCCCTGTGGTCAGTGGGGACAGCTGGACGACCCTGGGGCTCGGTGCAGATAAGAACAATGCACATTACAGGGCCCCGCATGGTTTCCAGACCATTCCACAGATGTCTCACACACAGCACCTATAAACAACACGCTATGTGTTCTCACATATTGTAGACCTCTTTTTCTCATTTTGCTGCAGTCTGCTGAGAACTTCGTCTCTATTACTAGTCCTTAAATTGTATTTGGGGACCAGTCTTCTCCCTCCTCAAGGGAAGGACTGGAACAGTGGAAGAAGGTGGAAAGGTCCCATAACTAACCATCTCAGGAACTGCCCAAGGAATGCAACACAGCCTGTGCAAGGGACGCCGGGGGGCAGAGACGGAAGTCACCCGGAGAGAGAGAAAGGCACGCTGAGAGCAGTCCCACACGGGAGGCTATGCAACCTACACAAGACAGGGTCAGAACATGGGGCAGAGGCACCAGACAGGACTTCAGAGCAGGGAACCAGAGAAAGAGAAGCAGGACTGGGGGCCCGCTGCAGGGACAGAACAGAGCTCTGGTCAGTTCAGCCCGCCTGCAGCCCTCACCTCTGCCCGCCACCGCTCTCTTCCCCTCCTGTCTCTTTCTCTTTTTCCTATTCTTGATCCGTCTTGGATCACAGGACTGCTCTCTCCACCTTGACTGACATAATATAGAGGTGAAAAATAATCAGTAAATACTGATTAAAATTTTATGTTTACCCTTCTGCATTTTTAAAAAGAAGCCAAGGTGAATCTCTTCTCCTTTAATCCCTCAAAGATTCCTGGCATCTGACATAATGAGACAGAGTAATATTCATTCAGACATCCTGTTACAAGAGAAGTCCAGATGAGTATCTTTTTCTTGCCAAATATCTTAATATTCAAGGCTGCTAGTTCTTCTAATGTTCTCTTGTGATAACAGAGCTCAGGATCTCGACCAGGATGAACGGCAGGATGAGAAAAGAGAAAGGATAAAAAGATCAAGCCAGTGAATGTACATGTGACTAGAGATGTATGTGGCCAGTGTCTGTAAAGAGCAACATCCCTTTCTGTTTTCCTGGTATAAGCGCACCCTTTCACATGAGCTCTGAGAAGTGGACAACAAATGCAACAACAATGAGAAAGCAGGGCTCGTCGAGGGAACTGCACCGGCAAAAAGGGTAGCTCACGTATTCTGAGCAGGGATCCCCAGTGGTGGGGGTGTCAGTTCAGGCTACCATCTGTCCATCCATTCACGCAGTTCCCGTTAGGGCTAAAGCCCACATGGGCAAGAAACCTGGCTGAGGAACACCTCTGCACCAGAGCTTTGATTTAGCGGACCATTTCCTGGGCCAGAGAGAGACCAAACACGGGGCCTTGGCCTCCTTCGTATCATTTCCCCAGGCTCGGGGCTTCAGTGGTCCTTTCGGTGGGGAGCAGAGACTAACCAGCTACGAGCAATGGCACTCACCCAGCACTTACATGATGTGCCGCCAGGACAGGGCTGCTCTGCAAAGCTAGTTAGCGATAATCTGTTAGAAGTTTACAATAACAAGGAAACTAAAATGAAATTTACGAAATTCCACCTAAATGCATTTTATTCAACTGACCTCCTCATGTATTTTTCCTTTTCTTTATCATTGAATCTCATTATCACACTAAATTCTTAGGAGAGAAAAGGCAAAAAGTAGAGACCCTAAAAATGTTTTTGGAGGGTGTTAAGTGTATTCCAGTGGACACTTGAGGCACCCGTGAGGCAGCACTGTGGCAACATCTACAGAGCAAGTTACAGGGTTCATCCCGACCCCCAGACCTGACATGCAAAGCTTTGTTCTTCCCTCTGTTATGAGGGGAAGAAACGAGAGAAAATATTCTTACAAATATCACATAGCCCTAAGTCCACCATTCCGGGAGGGCTGGATGACTTCTTTTAGTTCAAAATTTCTAGCGACACCCAGAAAGAAGGATTCTATTACCCTGTTTTTTATTACCTTCTAACCACATGTCACCTTTTTCCACAGTCCATTTCCTCTTGAACCACCCTTTCCCATCCCGACTATGTCTTTCTGAATGTGTCTATGGAAGGCACGTCAAAGCCCATGCTGCCCCTTAAGGTTAGTGTGACGCACCAAGCAGTTTGACCAGTTTCCTGCATCCCACCTCCCTACCTCTTCTTCTCCCTCTTCCTGGTACTGCTCATCAACATTATCTTCCTGCTGGTCTGGGTTTCCTGCCATCTGTTGAAACAAAAGGGGAGGCTTGGGTTACTGAAGGCGGGAGATGCATTTTACAGTTCTCTGGGACAAAGAGCAAGCTTGCTGCCATAACACATGTACTTTCAACGCATCGGTGGCCAGGAAATGATGAATAATCCTTCCCAACACAAAACCTAGGATGTGTGTTTCTCTCGCTCTCTCTCTCTCTGAGTGTGGCCATATCATTTCACATCGCGGCCTACAAACCAACCGAAGAGGCAAACCTTCTGTCAGTGTGCCTTAGGACTAACCTTCTGCATTAATCAGGCAGTTATTAAGATGCCCGGGTTAAAACCACCCTCTAAAGTAGCGTCTGCTTACCACCAAATGTTCTTCCATTTCTGCAGTCTCTTGCTTTGGATTACTTTGTTTTGGCTCCTCATTTTCATCTGGCAAATTTTCCTCTCTCACTTGCTCGGCTTCCTCAAATTCATCTTCGCCTTGATTATTGGGGTCATCTGCTGGGTTTATATCCTCTACAGCCGCCCTCTGCAAAATTTTAATAAAAAGCAACCACTACCTCAAAATCCAGGATCAAATTTAATTTCATTGGAAAGGCCACACACTGGCAGAAAATGAAATCGCCCTTCACCAGACTGTTCGACTCTATCCTTGCCAAGACTCACAAGTACACATCCCACTGTCAAAAGACAAAACTCCTGCTTTATTTGTCAGCGGCTGATGGATCAGAGTGAAGTACAGACAGCACTTGTTTTCGGCAAGCGATTCCAAGACAGTCCTCCAAACTCTAGCACAAGAAATGGGAGTGGAACTAAACAGACCAGAAAAATAGTTCATCAACGCTAACAGAACATGTAAAAGAAATAACTAAAATGGGGGATTTAGATAGGCAAGGAGGAACATCTTTCCTGAGTATGCTGGTTTTCATACAGACAAGCTTTCCTCTGCGAGCAATTTTTTACACAGTAAGGGGGTGAGCAGCCATTGAAGAGCGAGAAGTCTCAGAAAGGACTCAAGAAAGGGTGTGCTTGAAGAGGCTAATCCAAAAGTAAACAGTCGGTATCTAGCATGGAACCAATTTCTATAGAACGATCACTACCACGAAAGAGAAATGTTGCACTGGCAAAGGACAAGAGAAAAAGAACTGAGCAAACCCAGTCTTTGGCAACAGATCTTTAAAAATCTCTCCCCCAACCCTCCCTCTAGCAGCTCTCAGTTATGGTGTTCAACAAATGCCCTTCACGTGATCGACTTGAGAATTATCTCCATTTTCCACTTAAACTCCCAAAGCACCTTTCACAATAATACATGTCCTCATAAAGATTCAGATTTTAAAGCCTGAGCTGGGCAGGGATGTGCTTGCAGGAGCTTCCCGATCACTCCAGGGTCACCAACAGGACACTTAGCTGAGCAGCAAATGCCTCCCAGAGTTGAGGCCTCAGAGCAAGATTTGATCTGTATCAGTGTTCTACAGGCAACAAGATTCCACTTCAATTCACTTTGGAGCCTTGAACATAGTCAAGAGCTCACCGGTCTCAGTTGACTTATTACTTGCACATCCCCGGCTACATGCTTCATTTAAGAGCAGATGACACTTTTCTTGGGAATAGAGAGTGACAAATCATCACCTTTACTCCAGACGCCAATTACTCCACAATCTCTATATATAGATTTCTTTCTGGGCATTATCAATAATACGTGTGGAAACACAGGAAAAATATAATACATTCTCTTCAAAAACAAAGTACCAAAGGGCTTTTGCAAAAGCCCACAGAAATGTACACACAGGGTCCAACACGACGCAAGTAATAGGTGAAGTGTAACAGGCACAGTTGTTACCTTCAAATAAACAGATGATAGGGGCGCCTGGGTGGCTCAGTCGGTTAAGCGTCCGACTTTGGCTCAGGTCGTGATCTCGCGGTTCGTGAGTTCAAGCCCTGCGTCGGGCTCTGTGCTGACAGCTCAGAGCCTGGAGCCTGTTTCGGATCCTGTGTCTCCCTCTCTCTCTCTGACCCTCCCCTGTTCATGCTCTGTCTCTCTCGGTCTCAAAAATAAATAAACGTTAAAAAAAAATTAAAAAAAAACAAATAAACAGATGATCAAACACACCTCAATAAAACTGGAAAAAATTTCTTTAATTAAAAAAAAATTAGATGAGACAAAGAGAGACAAGCTGGCTAACGATTTCTAATTAAAAGAAGGAATGGGAGGAAGAGAGCAGTGTCCTCCAGACCAAGTGGAGTGCTGACTGGAGAGCGAGGGTTAGATGATCACCCTCAAAGCACGCAGCACCTCCCAGAGGGCGGAGACTGGGACAGGCACCCTCTCACCGGCCCTACATCGGCTCAGGCACATTCCCTTTCTTGCTGCTCTCGGAAGATACTCCCTTGTCCCTCCACAGTCACCAGCTCTACTCCCCTACTCTCCAGAGCTCCCACCCTTTCCTGAGCACACTTGCACAAGTGCTAACGCAGGAGCCACAGGCAAAAGTGCTTTGTTACAGCTCCGCTCAAGTTAAGTACAAAAGCCATTTCCACACATAAAAAAAAAAAAAAAAAAAAAAAAAAGTAAAAAAATTAAAAAGAAATTAAAAAGAATTTTAAAGCTGTTTCCATCCAGGGTGTTTTAAGCAGCTATCATCAGGGAGACTTTCTCAATGAGTATCAAGGAAAGATATATGGATCTTCCTTTCAATATAAACAAGACCCATATGGTAGCATAGACTAGATAAACATAGCGGTGGTTTTACTAGCAAAAGATGACAGGAGAGCTAAAGTAAGTTGTAAAATTCATCTACACACAAGCGCGAGAACGCACTCACTTGATGCTTGCTCGCCTCAGGCCCCCCGGCTACACAGGTGAACTGGGAGTCTAGGTCCTTTCTTGGTAAACACAAAGGACATTCTTGGTTATCAGGTCTCTACTGATTCATATTCTAAATTTTCTACAGCATTATGGTACCTGAGCATTTTTTTTTTTTTCCCATTTCTCAAGCCCCACATCCTTACTTCATGTACTGATTAAAATGGTTGCTTACTGCCGGGAGATGACAGAGTCACACGACCTACATAACACCCTAGCAAACTATTCAACATGCTCCAGAATGGCTCATTTATTTTCTCTGCTTCTCTAACTCCCACACTTTTTTTTTTTTTTCATTTTTCAGAATGACTGCATATTTCAGTGGTTCTCAGCATTGCTTTTCCTGATCTAGAAGTTGTCAGAGGGAAACTCCTATGTTTTTCTAGAGCAGCTTCTGAGCCAGTCTCCCCCAACACACCCTCAGTTTACAGTTAACAACATTGCTTATATAATTACACAAGCCACCTTCCTTCTGCACTGATGAAATAACAGATATATCTGGAGCCAAAGGCGTGGTGTCAGGTAAACCTTCAAGTTTCCTTTCCGCGTTGTGAGTTTCCAAGAGTCATGACCGAAAGAGAGGACACTTACATCTGCCTCGGAGTCTGGATCAGCTTCGTGGGGACCCTGATCTTGAGGCTCATGTCCATTCTCTGGGTCATCTTCTGCCTCATCTTGGTGCTGGTTATCTCTGTCATAGGCTAGCAAATCAAAGGAACTAATATCAGTACAGATGAACCAGACAGGACTCTACCCTTTCACTCAAAGAAAAGCCACCAGTGGGCTTTCCTACAGACTATTTCACCCAATCTCTCCTCCAAAGAGAAAGAGGTTAATTCAACAGAAGGCATACACCTCAGCTCTTCTGAATAAAACTAGGTCCTTTTTCTAGACCATGTGTCTAAGGAGATAGCATGGGTGAGTGACACATGCTAATCTTCTAAAGCAAATGTTTATAAGAGCTTCATTCTCCCCCTTGCTATATGAAAAACAATAATAAAACTTTCTCAACAAAAGCATGCCCAGTCAACTGGACACTGATAAAATTGTCAGCTAATTTTTGGTAACATCAAAGGAAATAGCAAGGTACCAAAAGAAGAACTGGTAACGTCTCAGGAAATGGAAAAAAGAACACCTCATCACACGGCAGTGATGAGGGATGCCACCACGAGGATACATCTCACAGTTCAACTCACACAGATATTTGCTGCTTTCAGAAAAATAAAATTCCATAAAGGAAATTTAGGTAAGAGCATACAAAGAGAAGAACAAACAACTTTTTAAGTAAGATATAAGAGGAAAGGTTAAGTATATGGAGAGTATTTAGCTTATAAAAAATAGAGATGCAAGGTAACTTACCATCAGGTTTCAAGTGCACCAAGGGATTCATTAAATAAATAAGAGAACAAACTGTTCCCTAGTCTTACTGATAATGGAACAAAAAAGCTGAAAGTGCTACACAGGGGGACATAAGGAAAACAATTTCTTGACTATGAGGCTATAAAATATCAGAACAGGCTATAGAGGGAGTTTGGGTAATCACCTTCTTTTAGCCTCTTTTAAAGAGGATACATATCTGAGTGTTAGAGTCGCCAGAGAAACTGTTACTTTCTAGCTCTATTATACAGGAAGGGATATTTGATAAATTGCATACGAGACGCCTGCCACGAGTGAAAGCTACTAGTGCCTTAATCTGAAAAACTTTCAAGGCAATGATCCAAAGGTTTCCAAGATAAGGAGAAAAGGTAGCCATTTCCCGGAGTATAACAGTCCTATGACAATGTGTCATAAAGAACAATTCAGTACACAAAAAGCTTAAACTGTAGGAAAAAAATATTAGGAAGGAAACAGATGATCTTGGGCAGGTGTGGCCACCAATGTGTACTGTTTGGAAGGATTACCAGCGACATAACAGCAGCAGCGACAAAAGGCATGTGGTACACAAGTCTCCCTTGTATGTACTCAGATGTGCACGCAACTCTGAGTCGATGTTCCACGTGACCAAGTAATCTCATTAACGTATTGACAATCTGAGAAGTCTCACCACCTCCTTCCTCTTCTTGGACGCCCTGGTCCTCTGCTCCCTGAACAATATCATGATCCACAGTGTCATAATGACCTTGCTGCCTGCAAGAGACACAAATGTTAACAATTCAGTGACAAATTCGGTGGCACAATTTCACAGAAGTCATTTACATTTAAAAGTAGTAATAAACGAATTTTTCAACGGTTTTTAAAAAGTCATCAAGAGGTTCTTTTTTCTTTTTAAACTTATGCTATTGGGTTTAATAAAGATTCCAGCTACAATTTCAAAGCATACCTTAAAAAACATAAAACACCTTTCACCTGGTAAAGTAAAATAAAGTTAGCACAGAACCTGCTAGGTCCTCTCTCTCTAAAGTAAGCTTGGAGGGGTGCCTGGGTGGCTCAGTCGGTTCAACATCCGACTTCGGCTCAGGTCAGGATCTCACGGTCTGTGAGTTCGAGCCCCACGTGGGCTCTGTGCCGACAGCTGGAGCCTGGAGCCTGTTTTGGATTCTGGGTCTCCTCTCTCTCTGACCCTCCCCGGTTCATGCTATGTCTCTCTCTGTCTCAAAAATAAATAAGCATTAAAAAAAATTTTTTTAAATAAAGTAAGCTTGAAGATCTAACGTTTTTAATTAGGAAAAAGAAAAGGTTGATTGTTTTAGAATGAAATATTTGGAAATTCAGTTCTCCAGTCGTTGTTCCGCTCCGGCTACAGGAGCCCCCCCCCCGCCCACCCCACCCCCAAGCTCACGGGGAACAGGCACCCCGAGCTGTGTGCCCTGCTCAGAAGAACGAGAGGAGAGCTGCATGCACCATCGGGAGAAGGCTACCGTAGCTGCTCCGGGGGCTGCGGCCGCCCCTCCTCGGGGCCGGCCTGCCTCTGCCGGGCCACCTCTCTGGCGAGGAGCTGCTGCCGCTGCCTCAGCAAGTGTCCCTGCAGCCGCTGCTGGTGCAGGGCGTCCTGCTGCTCTCTCAGCCTCTGCGCCTCCTCAGCCCGCCTCGCTGCCAGCCGCTGCTGCTCCAGCTGCTCCTCGTAGGGCGATCGCAATTTGGTGGCCGGCCCGGCGGAGGGATACACCTGGGGGGAAAGGTGGCGCTGCTGAGCGGCGACAGGCCGCACCTCGGGTCACCCCTTCCTTGGTTTCCCCTGACACACTCTGGCGGCAGGCCTGGTTTACTTAATTAACACCCACCCATCTGTCAGGTGAACTGGGATTGCACCTCAGGTCCAAGGTCACCCTGAGCCAGAACCCCTCTTTCCCAACTCTCTGAGTCAGCCCTGGCTTCTTTTAGCAACCCATCTTCCCGATTTGCTGGCATTTTGGCAGATTTTCAACGTGCTCCCTCTCACACGGGAGAGGGCAAAACAGAAGGGCAAATCCCTTCTGAACCCTAACTGAACGGATGTTCAAAAGGTGCTGCTCTAAGTGGGCACGTAGTAACCTCACATTAATTGTAGCAATTTGTGAGCTGAAGCTGTAAGAGTGTAAGATCCAGCGATGCCAATTAATTCTAGGAATGCGGAACCAATCTCAGGCTGACCACAGCCAAAAAAGCCAAATTTCAGGTAAGGGCAGAGGGGCAGAGAACAAATTCCTTCAAGGAAAAAGAGAATGGGTGAGAAGGCAGTACCTTCTGATGAAAGGAAAAACTGATCCAGGAATTCTTAAACTCTGCTTCCCACTGAGCTACCCACAACTCACTCCTCCATCATCACCCCCTCTCCCAACCAACACAAGCACACCCAATATTCACCAAAGAAAAGAAGGTGCAGGGTTAAGGGGAATTAAACTCAAAGGGAAATTACTTTTGAAAAAGGCCGTATGAGGGACACAAGACTGGGAGAAGCTTCTCCATGCTAAGTTTGCAACAAGGAGTCCAACAACAGAGGCTGTTACATCTACTCAGCCTAAAGCCTCAGGCAGCTTGTAGTCTTAGAAAGCTCGAAGCCGAACGAAACCTCAGAGGCATAAATACAAAGTGACTGGCATGTATGTAAAGGCAGGCAGCCCAGTGTTAAGGATCAGCTTAGAGACAGAGGAAGAAAGAAAGCTCTCTGCACTCAGTGTTGCTTCAAGTTCTTTTAAATTCGGTTTTCTAATAATAATGGATTTTTCAAAGATAAAAAGCCTTATTTATGTGAGAGGGGAGTGCTCCGGTAGGGGGAGACTGAGCAGAGATTGGTTAAACATACTCACCCAGTGGGCATCCTTAAGTGATAAGATCAGCCTTTTGACAACTTAATAACCACCTTGAAGATGAATGTGCAGAAGCCAACCTACCATTTGATAGTAAATGAACAGGGAGAAGGAGACTTTTGATCATAGAAAATGAGACCTTTCTGGGCCTCAAGTTGCCCTTGGAACTTGAACACGTTCCCCGGAGGTGCCCCATCAGGCGCTTATCTATCCTCCTTCGCTCAAGGGACCTGAGTGAGCATGAGGCTGCCTTGTTACGCACTACTGACAAAGAAAATACACCAACAGCTTTCTGTTTCCTTCGGGTCAGCTTTCTGAGGGATGGGAGCAGCTATGCTATTAACATTACACGAAAAAATTTAAACATGTGCATCTAAAAAACATACGTGCATGTAACATTTAGTGAAATCGCTCGAATTTTATTTTAGAGATTGTTGTATATGGGGAGGCTTTTTCAATGTTTAAAAACAAAGCCATGCTCCCTATCCTGGCTGACGAAACAGAATCCCAGTGGAGGTGAAGGACCTCGTACCTCGGCGTGAGCGTGCCCTCCCAGAAGGTTGGCTTCTTCCCTCGGGTCACGCTGTTCCTTCCATTCCCGATCCTGTTCCTCTGGCGATGGGTCGTGTTCCTCCTCCAGATGTTCTGCCTGCCCGACCTGTTCCATGGCCTCCTCTTCCAGGGCCTTCCTGTGCTCCTCTTCCACCTGACGCTCCTCCGGCTCTCTGGGTTCTGTGTCCTGCTGGTTCAGCTCTGCTGGAGCCTGAAATTCTGCCTCTTTCTGGGTGGGAGGGTAAAGTTTTGTTTCTTCTGTTCTTCTAGGAACAGCTTCATGTGTCTGCCACACATCATTATTCCGAGACACCTAGGCCAAGCACATCACTGGAAATGACCCTCTTCTACTTTGAAAGCAGTGAGACAACCTGTTTATTACCATGTCTATGGGGTTACAACATAAGCAAAATCTTGGGAATCTAGAAATACACAGTCCTGACTGAAAAGTATGGCTGCAATGGAGTCACTTAACTCTTCTCACTGTGTCATCTCACCTATAAAATAGAGATAACATCAGTAAAATTTCATCGTAGGAAGCATACAAATAGTAACCTAAGAGTAAAGCCTATACATGACCACATTGCAATCTAACTTCCCTCAAAAGCAATCTAACTCCTGTTTTCCTTTAGAACAAGGAAAAAAAAAAAAAAACCTCTCAGACTTCAAGTGATGCAGTGCTTACATGATTTTCTTCAATGTAAACTTTGTTTTCAATAATACTTGAAAAGTGGGGTGCCTCAGTGGCTCAGTACGAAGAGCATGCAACTTTTGATCTCAGGGTCATGAGTTCAAGCCCTATGTGGGGTGTAGAGATTACTTAAATCTTAAAAAAAAATAATAATGATTTGAAAAGAGAAGGACAGGGGCTTCTGGGTGGCTCAGTCAGTTAAGTATCCAACTTTAGCTCAGGTCATGATCTTGAGATCTGTGAGTTTGAGCCCTGCATCGGGTCTATGCTGACAGCTTGTGGCCTGGAGCCTCCTTCAGAGTCTGTGTCTCCCTCTCTCTTTGCCACTCGCCCCCCCTCCCTCCCCCACTAGTGCTCTGTCTCTTTCTCTCTTAAGAATAAACATTATTTTTTTTTTTTAATTTAAGAAAAGAGAAGGATAAGATGATATTGAGGATGAGTTGGGTTTATTTTTATTAACTAATAAAAAAAAAGAATGCCATTACTAATAGACATCCATGTTAACTAAAAATAGTACCCATTAAACCATACAATAAAATATTTTTAACATATTAAAGTAGCATCTCTTCATAAATCCAAGGAAATAATTTTGAAAATATTTTGTAGTGTTAATATAGAAAACTCTGAACAACAACAAAAAAGATATGTTTTGTGTTGTTTTTGTTTTTTTTTACAGAAAATTCCTCTTCAAAAATTGGTTGATTTTCCCAGATTGAAAGTTTCAGAGATTTCCATTTGATCTTCATTACTTAGAAAGGAGGGTCAAAAAAGAAATGATAAAATATCGTAAGAAAACGAATCACTCCTTTCCCCCTTCCCACCTTCTTTATCAGAAAAAATGACTACTCTGGTCAGATTGTTCTTCCAAACTGAAATAAATGTGAAGCCATCTTCTTAAATTGGCAGAACTATAACTGAGAAACTGGACTGTATAAATAAATACTTCTGCACAGTGAAGGAAATAATCAACAAAACTAAAAGGCAGCCTATGGAATGGAATAAGGTATTTACACATGAGATATCTTATAAGGAGTTAGTATCCTAAATCTATACAGAATTTATCAAACTGGGGGTGGCTGGGTGGCTCAGTAGGTTAAGTGTTTGACTTTGGCTCGGGTCATGATGTCATGGTTCATGAGTTCAAGACCCACATCAGGCTCTCTGCTGTCAGTGCAGAGCCTGTTTGGGATCCTCTGTCCTCCTTTCTCTTTACCCCTCCCCCTCTTACATGTGTGCTCTCTCTCTTTCTCTCAAAAATAAAAACATTTAAAAAATTAAAATTTAAAAAAAAAAAGAATTTATCATACTTAACACCCCAAAAAACAAATAATCCAGTGAAGAATGGGAAGACAAGAATAGACACTTTTCCAAAGAAGACATCCAGATGGCTAACAGACACACGAAGAGACGCTCCACATCTCACATAATCAGGGAAATGCAAATCAAAACCATGAGGAGATATCACTTCACACCTGTCAGAATGGCTGAAATTAACACAGGAAACAACAGATGTCGGTGAGGATGTGGAGAAAGGGGAACCTTCTCACACTGTTGGTGGACAGTGGAAAACAGCATGGAGGTTCCTCAGAATTAAAAATAGAACTACCCTATGACCCACAATTGCACTACTAGGTATACCCAAAGGATACAAAAATACAGTTTTGAAGGGGTACATGCACCCCGATGTTTACAGCAGCATTATCAACAACATCCAAACTATGCAAAGGGTCCAAATGTCCATCAACTGATGAATGGATAAAGGGGACGTGGTGTGTGTGTGTGTGTGTGTGTGTGTGTGTGTGTGTGTGTGTGTGTAATGGAATATTACTCAGCCATCAAAAAGAATGAAATCTTGCCTTGCAATCATGTAAATGAAGCTAGAGTGTATTACGCTAAGCAAAGTAAGTCAAAGACAAATACCACATGATTTCACTAATGTGGAATTTAAGAAATAAAACAGATGAACATATGGAAAGGGGGGAAAAAAAAGACAGAAGGAAGCAGGCCATAAGAGACTCTTGATGATAGAGAACAAACGGAGGGCTGATGGAGGGAAGTGGATGGGGGATGGGCTAGATAGTGCTGGGCACTGAGGAGGGCACTTGTTAGAATAAGCCCTCAGTGTTGTATGTAAGTGATGAATCACTAAATCCTACTCCTGAAACCAATACTGCACTATATGTTCTGTATGTTAACTAACTAGAATTTAAAGAAAAATCTGAAAAAAGAATAAAATAAATAAACAAAAGGAGGAAGAAAGTCCTCTCTCGGACATCTGAAGACAACTTTTGGAGATGTAGGTCTTACCAATGTCCTCACGTACCTGGCGTGTTTGATATAATACTGCCCCTAGCTTTACATGAAGTATTTCTTTAAAGGGCCCTAAGTGCTTTCAAACGTGTGCCATTTATCTCCATAGCACTTCTGTGAGAAAGCTTCCAGCAGATAACTACTCTCTCCACCTCACAGATGAGAAAACTAAAGGTGTGAGTCATTACAAGATTAACCCAGGAAACTGGTAGTCAGATTAGGATAAAGAATAGAACCGATCCCCAGGCCAGAGATCTGGTCATGTTTTCTTATGTTAAGAGTAACCACAGAAGACACAGAGGGTCCTGTCTATACAGGAATGCTCTGCATGACTGAAGATTTCCATGAAGTCTGCTCCTAGCAACTTAAATATTCCCATAAGATGGTAACTCAGGGCACATCTTCTTGAACATTTGCTGTTAAAACCAACTTTTTCAGGGGGAAAGATAGTAATATGTGCTGTATTTATTATGCATGTAATTAAAACAACTTTGTAAGAGTTAAGGATAAGGGTAACCCTACTTTTGATGTCTCGCTTAGGAGATATTTTTTAAGCAAGGCTCAACTTTTATGAAGAACAGGAATACAAAAAAAAAAAATGGATTAAGAAACTAGCACTCATACATTTGGCAGTTTTATAGAGACCTCTTAAATACAATTTTTGGCTTGTTCTCTGTGGACCCAGAACTATACTATCAACCCTAATACTTGAGTGGGCTATCACATAATATCCTTATGATCATTTAATCTTCTCACTCTGCCCCCTAACAACCCAAAGGACATGAACAGAAAAAAAATAAATAAATAAAAAACTCAGCACAACAGCTCCTTAAAAAAAATAAACCCACATGAATAAACAAAGTTGGTAGAGTCTTTCCCAGAAAATATTACAGCAGTTCTCAAAGTGTACTCCCCAGACCAGCTGAATCAGTTAGAAATGCAGGCCTCATCCCAAAATAACTGAACTGGAAATTCTGGGCTGGGGCCCAACTATTTGTGTTTTAACAGCCCTGCCGGGGACTCTGATCTATGCTAAAATTTGAGAACCACTGTTCTGAAGGAAGGGTCGGCAATATTTCGAGCAGTTCACCTGATGACAGCTTGATGGGGAAAGTGACCCCACCACAGAATACCAGTTCACGCCTCTTACCTCCCGCGGCTCTCCAGCTGCCTTCTCCCTCGCTGTGCTGTCCCTGTGTGGAGAATGTGTCACCTGGGTAACATTCTGCTGCTCTGTTTGTTCTGGTTTGCGAAGGCTTGGGATCCGATTCAAAGTATCTTTCAATTGTTTATACTCTGCAACTTGTGTCTGTGTATAAATTGCACAATTGGATGCAAATTGTACAATTTGAGGAGGGAAAGAGATACATTGTTCATGGATGGACATTAGGGTTCACTGGAAGACTAGACTAAAATATTATACCGAAGTACAAATTAGGAAAAATATGCAGATTATTTCCATGCATTAGCTATTCTTACTTGGACAAGCTTAACCATTTTTAAGCACATGCAAATGAGAATTAGACATAAAGGGAGCAGAGAAAAAATATCTAAGACAGATGTTAGTTTCTCATGCTATGTTAAACAGTCAGAATTTTTATAAATAACTTCCTAGTATAAATATCATTATTAAAAGACAGTTTGCAATCAGTTTTACAAGCATTAAAAAATCTGTTTAAAAATTCACATAATTATATAAATACAAGTGCAGATATCTTTTACCAATATGGTCTAAGTAATGTTTTTCAGTGGAAAGGAATCATAAGCTTAAAATAAGCAACTATATAGATATACATATAAAAACATTGCGTATATATATGTATATATATATAATCACTCAGACCACACCCTTCTGCCCATCAGCCTGTGCTCAAATACGGTCCCTTACTTTCCAGAATGCTTACGGTATTGTGCTCTGAAGATTTAGAAAAGGAATAGCATAGGCATGAAATGAGCCTAGATTTTTATTCCTCAGCTGTGAACCTTTCTTCTAAGGTGATAAAGGCACTACTGTAAGTATTAAACTACGATATACTCTTATAGCTGTGTCTGTGTATATGTGGTGGTGGTCTGTATGTGTGTGTGCATGTGCAATATTTTTAACACAAGGAACTAGAAAGGCAGAAGAAAAATCAAATACCTTAACTAAGAAAATTAAGAGACACTGCTCATACTTAGCTCATCACATACACCAGTAGTTATCCCAAAACAGAGATGCTGTGTGTGTAAACACACACCCACATAAACACAGACAGAGAACACAGAAATCTTTTCTGAACAAGTTTCCCAGCCAGTGTGCACAGTAGAGCAGGTGAGTGGAGGTGGGAGTCCAGCCGGCACCCCACTGCCCCAGCCGTGCACCCTGGCATAGTGCTCTTTCACCCCAATGAAGAGGGGCCTTTTGAGTTGTGTTTTTTTTTTTTTTTTCCAATTCACACAAAGGTGAAGAAGTTTTCTCACTAAATCTATCTCAGGGGAGCGCTTCCTTATAATTTGTACAAAGGTATGCCATATGGCTAATGATGGCCCTTATCCCAGAAATCTATCAAAACATTTGCAAACCAACTTTGGAGGTCAAAGGGAAAAAAAAAAAAAAAAAAGACATCCACATAGTGATACTTTTTAATAAATGTTTCTCCTTTCTCCTCCTCCTAGATACATATTTGAGAGCAGTAATGCTGCAGCTGTCAAATATTAGTGTGCACTGAGAATAATGGAAGGATCATGTTAAAAATGCAGTCTCCTGAGCCCCCAGTCTAGAAATTATGACTCGACGGGGTGTGGGGCAAGGCCCGTGGAACTGTGAAGAGGGAAAGTCTCCAAAAATGCCTGCTTACGAGTTACACGTGACCGTGACGTCCGCAGGCCCTAAACTTGAAGCTCAGATGTGGTCTGGTCACTGATCTTGGGCCAGCTATTTCATTTCTCTTTGACCTCACTTTATTTAGCTATAAAAAGGACACAATGTAATATCTCAGTAGACTGTAAATATTAAATAAAATCCTGTATAAAAGTTCTTATGAAGATCCCTGGCAAACTGTAAACTCAAATTCTATTCTATTCTTGCTTTCTCTCCACTCAACTACATTTAAAAATCAGGTTGTCGAGACCCAGTCTGGTAAGATAATTTACGTAAGAAATGTAGGTGCCAGCAGCAATATTTATTTTCTAAGGAGATCCAGGGAAAGTACTACTATGGGGATCAGAGGGGGGACTCTAAGTGCTGCACCTAGTTCTGGCATAATGATTTAGGGGGTGGGGTGGGGCAGGTGGGCAGGAAAACTTCAGCCCCCCATCGAAGGAGCAGAAAAGATTTTAAAGAAATAGAATATGATACGTAAGTTACATAAAAATATTTTTTTTTCTACTACAAAATCTTGTCCATAACACTCCCAGCAAGCTTACTACGCAATTTGGTTTTGGTCATTTGTAAAATGCATTTTTTACTTACATTTCTCTGGATTTTCAAATTGTTGCTTAGCCTAATGTCTGTGGCCATGATAGCACACAGAATACTCAAATTGGTTTGTCACGTTTTTCAGCATGAAAAACAGCCTCAAATAAATTCCTGGTAAAAATTGTATAAAGAAGGTTTTGAATGAAATAATCTCCCAAAGTTAATTTGATTTGTACACACGTGAAAAATTACCACACAGCTACAGTTTCAGAGGGAGATACTCAATGACTACCTTGAAAAGGAGTCCCACAAATGCAGATGCTATAGTCTCTAAGACAGGCCAGGGCCCAGCATATTACCTTTCTTATAATTTTATAAAGACAAGAAGTAACGCATAGTCTCCTGAATTGGACAGATAGTTGGTGTTCCTCTTAATTCTTCCAACAGAAAAAAAAAGTGCAGACCCAGTGACTAAGCTAGCCATTTCTACTGGTTTGCTTCTACTAGAAAGCTGTAAATCACAGTATGGTACTGCCTTAAAAAGCTCTCCGACACTCGTATTTGTTTGTTTGTTCATTCAGGAAATATCCACTACAGGCCTGCTTTGTGCCAGGGACTGTTCGAGGCTTTGAACAAATGGACCTTACGACTCTTGTTTTTCCTTCTCCACTGACATGAGATCTCTTATTTCCTGTTAATTTGACAACAATTCATAAGCCTAGTCCTAAAAGGAGTGTCTGTAGGCTGGAAAGCAGAAGTGAGGGAGGGAGGAATGGAAGAAAAAGTCTGACAATTATTTATTTAGGTAGCTAGCATCATATACAGATCCTACAGGAAGAGTCATCAAAAGGGCGGAGAGCGGCAGAAGACCAGATACAAGGGATGATTTCTGTAGTTTAAACAAGTATTAGACCACTGCATGTAGGGGCTGCTGGAGAGTAGAGATAGTCATAGGTACCACACTACCAGTGCAAAAAAGCATCATCATCATCATCATCATCATCATCATCATCATCATCATCAAAGGCTTATTTAATATTCTCTTGATTGAATTTTGAAAGCATGCAGGATCCTCAGGATCAGGAGAGCTCTGTCCTAAGGAACTTACTGAAGATTGGCTTGTGAGAGACTACATGCATAAGGAATTTGGAAAGGTTAAGCAGACTGTAACAAGAACCAATAGAGGCTGCTACCCTGCTAACCTGCGCAGCAGCTAGTGCACTCTTGTGGTCTTCCAAAGTCACTACAAGTTGTTCGTGCTCGGAGAGTAAATTCTTATGCTGTTGCTACACAAAAAAGAATTTTACATGTTGACATTTAACATTCTAAGACAACTTCTGCTTTGCCTGACAGCGGTATGGGCACCCACACGCAGCTTGCCTGCCTGGCTGCTTGTTGTTCTCATAGCATTTGCTAAGTTGAAAAATCATCGTAGAGAGAAGATTCTATGAATGTAGTATTTGGAAACCGACAATGTGCTACCTCAACGTCATCATCACTAATCCCTTCTCGGCCTTTTGGCTAAGATCAAGTGTAGTATCAATATCATAATCACAATGAAATCAAAATCAAAGGAACATCTCATTATTAATAAAACTTGGTAAACACAAAGCTTATTAAAATGCAACCATCTAGCAAAAGAATCATTTCAGTACGAACAAAAATGCATTTTCAGACCATCCTTTAGCTCACGATGCAGAAGTGGTAAAAGTACTGGGCACACTCCAGTTTATGCAAAGCCCAAAACAACAATGTGGATTGGTAATGCAGGTCAATTAGGGAATAACATCTAAAGACATTCTGCAAAGTAAAGCAGGCCAACAGTAAACAGTCAAATGCACAGTTCTGTTTTACCTTGACGTCTTGAAGCTGTGTGTGCATGTCTTGGTGCGCTTTCCTTAGTTGTCTATTCTCTTCTCTCAAATTGTACACGGTTTCTATTTTTGAAAAAGAAAATAGTGCCTAAAGCCTTGAGATTTTCTGGCTTTTGATTCCATTAGTTTCATATCTGAAACTTCACATAACTATTTTTAGGATTTGTTTTTAACTTTGATAGTATAATAGGCCAAATCAACCAAAATTATATCACTTGGGGATGTGGCATGGGTTCAGCCGGACATTCCAAAACAATCTGGTTTGATAGTTTAAATACTTTTAAAGAAGCTACACAGTGTAGAAGTTAAGGAGTTGTAATTACTCAGTAGTTAAAAAAATGACGTATTTCTATTAATAGCCAAGTCCTTAGGAATAAAATGTAATGGGCAGGAACGGTATAAGATTTGAGTCTCTCCACAAATTAAAAAGAAAGTTATCAAAAAGTACAAATCCTCCTTCTATAGCATGAATAATTTCCACAGACCCCAAAGAGTATTTCAATTACAAAGGCAACTCAAGAAATAAGAGACAGAGAAAAATACCACTTACCTGTTGAAAAATTCTACATCTATTTTCTTTCCTCTACCGCTGAGTTCTTGACTGATGCAAATTCTCCCACCAATAACAAAAGGACAGTTTTCTCCAGGGCTATAATGTGAGACCGTGGCTGTCCAAGTAAAGTCCTATAATCTCTCCAATCTCAAGCCTACTGTTCAGGGAACAGCTTCAGTGACTTAAAGATTCCAGGCCCAGCTCTGTTACCCTCCTGGTGATTTTCTCACGTTTACTATATCTGGGCATTAGATGCTATGAACTGTTAGCTCCAGGGCTGAATCTAACTCACATGAGTTTTTTCTTTTTTTCTCTCTCTCTTTTTTTTTTTTTTTTTGGCCCCTGCAGTGTTGACCTATGCAGAGTGTTCCACATTTGAACAGTTGTCACCCCTTAAAAATCAAGAATCTGGGTCTACTAATATTTGGCAACACGAGGCCAAATCTCATGTGACAATACTCAGCAGAAGTTGAATGGTGGCAGGATGACAATATAATTCATTTTTCAATGGGAGGTACCTTTGAAAGTGAAAGGGGATGCTGTTAATAACAATGCTGAGACAGCAGCTGTTAAGTCTGCACAGTGCTGGGCAAACCACCCGAGTGGCAGACAAAACCCTAACTCTGCAGCGTGGCACCCAGCGCTGAAGAAAATGCCCATCACCACCTCTCACCATATTTTCTGTCCACTTTTACTCCTATATAGTCCCTGCCTAACCCCCTGAGCTTTGGACTGGTGATTGGGTTTAGGGGAGAGATCAAGAACAGGGTGGGAAGGATTTCGACTCAAAGGTCAAAACAGGACACCACTGGCAATCCAAGGACACCCTAAATGTGTCGTTGGCTGGATGGGGGCTTCAGTAGACACACACATACATACACACACATGCAAACGTGCATATACACGCCTACATGCATGCACACACACAACACCCAATCCACTAGCTTATAAAGGAGTTTTGGATTATAAACTTAAGGCAGTTGCTTCTGTCCTTTAACTGTATTGACTTGAGTTATTTAATTTGATTAAGCCTCAGTGCCTTCATTTGTTAAATTAGGCTAAACACAATGCCTCACTTACAGGTTGTTATGAGAATTAAATAAAAATAATCGCATGAAGAGTTTCACCTGGTACCGGCACATGGTAAACATTTGCTGAGTGCCAGCCATTATTTTAAAAATAACAAAAAGAATACTTACTTAAACTTATATGCTACCAGCTCATCTCCCCAGGATTCTAAATTCCCTTCTGGTATCACATTAAACTACCACAGACTGCCTGGATTATTCACCTTAGTTGCCACTAATCTGCATCTATCACAGTATGCTTTAACTTACTATCTAAAGCTTTTATCCAGGAATCATAATCACGCAAAAGTGCTGATGTAAAAACTGCTCATAAAAGTGTCATCAAAGGCATCTTCACACCCGACTGTTTAAGGCCTCTGTGAAATTTCTTTCAAAAATTGATACCAGAAATACGTACCATTCTCTCTCACCTCCTTCTCTTACTCTCCGTTTCTCCCTCCCTTGCTCAACACACAGTGTAGGTATATTCTCTCTTTCTGATGATGAGAACCCTGCCACTTACTGCATTTCCTTTTCTGTCCTGGCTGCCAGCAAGTTGAGACCAAGTTACGAGGCTTGCGTTATTTAGGACACAGAATTCACATACATGTGTCCTTCTCTTTGCCATGGTTCTGATTTATCACTTCTGTATTTAATTTGTTAAAACTCTACTCTACATGAGCTTTATTTCAAAGAAAGGAATACAGAGTAGACACAAGAAAACATGATTTATATTACCTCTGTGAAGACTTTTCTCTGTTATCTTAATGACCCCCACCATCTGCCATATCACCAACAAGCCAACGCCCCTGCCAGTCTACACCTTCTGGGTATCATCTGCTGACACCTGGCCCCTCTCTCAAGACCACCTGAACTCCTTGTAAACTGCTTCTATGGCTACCTAATTCCCATGTGCCTTTTTGCTGTAACTTATTATTTTGAAGTACTTACAGACAAAACATTGCAAAAAAAAAGTACACAGAGGTCCAAAGTACCCATCACTCAGCTTCCCTCTATGATGATATCTTATATAAAATCAAAATATTGTTTGGTACAGTATAATCAACTGGGCCACAGGCCTTCCTTGGATTTCACCATTGTTTTTGCAAGCATCATGTGCCTTTTTACACCAACTCTCGCACTTCAAACTTATTTAGCATCTGAAGAGCTGATTGTAGAATATTTCCCCTTTTAAGAATTTACATGTACTCAGAGACGTGATACATATTGCTTCATATTAGTATGAAAATGCCTCATGCTGATGCTAATTGTGTGTCAGTAACTGTTCTAGGTGCTGTACATAAATCAGTTAATCCTCACATGAACCCTAGGAGGTGGATGACTTGTTATGAATACCCCAGTTCTACAGACAACGGCAATGAGGTGTGTGGTGATTACACAGCCTGTCCATGGTCATGTAACTAGTAACCGAAGAGGCCAAAATCCACCAGGGCCCTCTGACTCTGGGGCCTGAGCTTTTCAGAGCTACTGCTAGCAATCAACAGGTAATCTTTTCGGCCCCTTGGAGACTAGGAAATGCACGGGGCAATTCGGATCATCACAATGACCATGCAGCATAGCTGGCATTTTATGGATAGGGGTCAGAGATGCTAAATATCTTGCAATACACATACAAAGAGAACCGTCTTACCCAATGAAACCAACGCGCCCCACCAAGAACCACTAAGTATTCTAGGGCGCCTGGGTGGCTCAGTCGGTTGAGCGTCCAACTTCAACTCAGGTCATGATCTCACAGCTCATGAGTTTGAGTCCCGCATCGGGCTCTGTGCTGAGAGCCCAGAGCCTGGAGCCTGCTTCGGATTCTGTCTCTCTCTCTCTCTCTCTCTGCCCCTCCCCCGCTCACACTCTGTCTCTCTCTGTCTCTCAAAAATAAATAAACGTTAAAAAAACAATTAAGAATCACTATTCTATTCTGTTTCCCTAAACAAACACAAAGAGATAAAGATAAATGTGAAATGTTACGAAGAAGTAACCACATGTGCGGGCGCCTGGGTGGCTCAGTGTCCAACTCTTGATCCCGGCCCAGGTTATGATGTCACAGTTCAGGAGACTGAGCCCTGCTTCAGGCTCTGCACTGATAGCACAGAGCCTGCCTGGGATCCTCTCTCCCTCTCTCTCTGCCCCTCCCTGGCTCACACTCTTTCTCTTTCTCTCAAAATAAATAAACTTAAAAAAAAAAAAAAAAAAGAAGTAACCACAGGTAAGTGTGAATCAATCGCCATGTAAAACAACAAACAAAATTCTATTGTTTTACAGAAACATTAATATGAGCAGTTATGTCCACATAAACTGGCTAATTAGACTTTCAAATACCTTTTAGCTTAGAAAGTTCTTGCTCTTTCTCTTGCTGCAGCTGCAGGTATTTCTGCTTATGGTCATTAAACGTCCTACTGAAGTCTTCTCCTTGCTTGCGATGTTCCTCCTCCAAGTCGCTGTGCTGTTTCTTCAGCTCCTCGTGTTGACTCTGCAAAGATGAGAACTTGAGCAGAGATGTGTATTCCCTAAATTATCCCAGAGTCTATAGCCTTTCTCTCTGGAGAAAGAACAGGTGAAGTAGCAGGTTCCGTCTTCCTCGGGTTGCTTTTAATTTGGGCCGTTCCCCTCCATTTCCCTTACATTTCAGATCAGTGGCTTGGGATCATGGCCAAACATAATTTTCTCTTTAATTTTTAACATCGGTAAAACAAGAAGTCAGAAGTCAGCAATGGGAGATGGAAAGGGGGGTGGGGGAAGGATTTGGGGAAATTCCCAGGGGTTCAAATTGCTGCGGAGACAAGGTAAAGATAATGGAAAAATTATCCCTCCACAGATATTCCAGACTTTCTCTTTCAATCTAATGTTTTCTCAGCAACATTTTTTATTTCCCTTCCTTACTTTTCAGCCTTCCTGGCAACTCAGTTTAAAGAAAAAGGGAAAAAAGTGATATTTTTCCCTTTGGGGGAAGTAATAAATCTTATTTACCTTACTCCTAGTTATAATACTACACTGTAATCATAATCTAGGTAAATGCTACAATCTCCATATGCTTAATGAAAGGATGGTCTGCTTTAATCCATGCACTGCTTTCTTGATCCAGGAAAGGTTCTGGTTTCGATGAAAAGCACTCACTCTACTGACACAGGAGGAAAGACAATACCAAAGAAAAAGCCAGGCGGGGAGGGAGGGAGGGAGGTTGAAGGAAGGGGTGGAGATGGTGACATGGTTTTCCTGATGTGCAGAAGGCTTCATGAGATCCAGTCTTCTCTTCTAGCTTGACAGAAATAATGAATCTTCCCCCCGCCCCACCCCCCCCCCCTTTCTCTCTCTCTCTCTCTTTCTTAAGTCGTCTTGACCCACAATAGTTTTACCCAAGAATCAAGGAAGGAAAACCTTTAAATATAAATTGTGTTCCTGTAGCAAGTAAAAGGACACATTAAATATTAGTAACATGAATGAGACATTTAATTCTACTGCCTCCAACATGCCTAAGATGAAAGAAAATATCTAAGGTAGACCACTGTGAAAAATTAAACAAACAAAAAGCCTTAAAGGATAAAGAGAAGAAGAGAATTAAAAATCAGGTGACCAGACACTGTTTCACCAAAAAAAATGTGTAATAAGCTGAATGGTTGTGTGTGTGCGTGTGCGTGTGTGTGTGTGTGTGTGTGTGTGTGTTTATAATTGGGTGATAAGATGAGGGGACATTACAATTCTACATCATTTTTAGTGAAAAATGACAATGTGCTGTATTACCACACAAATCAACCTTCCATAAGCTTTCCTTGATCTTGTAAGTTACTTAGTTCTTTCATCCATGCATGAAGAACAACTTTAAATTACTCACTTTCAACATCTGATGTTGCACATTCAACGCACTGTATCTACTATTGGAATCTTGCTGTAAATTGAAAAGAAAATGGTTAACACAGAGATAATGAATCTGGCTCTCTTGCTAAACATGGCTTAAAGCACTTAACAGAACAATTCCATCTATTTCACTTATATAAGCCACAATGAATTCTATGCTCTAACCAGGATTTCTCTGGGGCCATCTCTTTATTTAACGGCAGGAAGAAGTTTCAATGTTCCTCAAAGTTTGCTACATTTTAGTAAAGAAACAGTAAGACATGAAGTCATAAAACAGCACCCTGGCAGGGCCCCTGGAAATGATTTACTTCCCTTCCCCTCTCCAGTTGAGAAGAACCGAGGCTCAGACGCACAAGGTCCTTGCCCTGAGACACAGTCACTGTGCATGGTGCATGGCTGATACACTACGCCAGGTGCTCTGAGGGGATGGGGGGATGAACCAACTTGCACCAGGCCTCACAGTCTCTGCAAGCCTTAAGAAAGGGAAGAGAAAAGGTGCTTTCCTTCCCTGGGCTTCCGCGGGTAAGGAATTCTCCATGTGTCATTTTACCCATTTCACAAGTGAGAAACCGAGAAAGGATAAGGACTCCAAGCTGAGGGCAAACACTTGTTTAGTAGCAGAGCCAGGACTGAAACCTGAGCCCAAGCCATGTTGCAGCAGTGTACAATTTGTGTCCCAGGGGAACATCTTTACACACGGGCCTCACACATTTCCACAGTCCTGGACAGCCACAAGCAGCCAGGGCACAAGATGCCTGACAATTCTCCCTCCCCGTGCTGTTCTATCTGACGTGCTGCACCCCATCTCCGGCACAAGTACACTCCCAACCATTTCTGGTTTTCTTTTTTTTTTTTTTTTTTTACAATTTCCAAAATGAACTGCATTTTTCCTCTATCACTTCACTTTATTGCTTTATTTCATAACGCAGTTTCTTTGTAAAGTCAAAGAGTAAATTTTATTGCTTTATTTTATTGCTTCATTTCATAACGTACTTTCTTTGTAAAGTTAAAGTTTACTCTATTGCTTTATTTCATAACGAACTTTCTTTGTAAAGTAAGAGTAACTCTTTTGAAATGCACAACAGAAAGTACGCAATCTTAGCTGGGCCTTTTAAAAGTTAAGAGTTGAAAGCTGACAGCCTCCTGACTCTTCTCAGTTTTAGTACCCCAGAATGCTGATGTTTCATTCAACTAATGTCATATGTTTTTCTTAGAGTAAGAGAAAAGCTTGCTTTTCTCCAGTGAATTTGTACTAAAAAAAAAATTTTAAATGCCACTATCATTCCTTCCTTCCTTCCACAAATGTATTTGAATGCTGACCCTAGGCCAGATGTTACACAGTAACATCTGTGCAAGTTACAGTAACACTGTACAAAGGCAAAGCAAAATATACATCACATATATATTCTCTTAGAAAAGGACTACAAATGAACAAATGAATGAATAATCTTTTATTTATTGTTGAACATTAAGGCTAGTCCCACTTTATCAAAAATATATTTATATGTTTATATAATTATATTTATATATTTATATTTAAATATGTTTATATAATTATATTTATATTTAAATATATTTATATATATACTATACGTATATATATATATACGTAGATATATATTTCGTACATATATCTACGTATATATATACATACGTATATATATACGTAGATATATATATTCGCATATATTACGTATATATATACGTAGATATATATTTCAGCCTTACTGTCCTAATGATCAACACTGTAAAAGATTTTGTTGCTATATTTCCCTCTCCTTAAGTTTCATAAAATAATTAAGAAAAAAACCCAAAACATACCCTTCCTTTATTTAGTGTTTCTTGTGCTTCTAATTTATAAACAAGAAAATCTAGAAAATAAAAAATGGAGAAAATAGGGTGTAAGTTAATTCATTATGGAATTTTTAAACAAAGGCAAACTTTACTCAGACTTGTGAAAAATATTTTAGGTTTAAAAACAATCATGCTTAGTAACGCAGTTTATTTTGCCTCTTAATGCTTTAGAGAGAATTGAAAATAACTATCATATAATTTTCATCTTTATTTTAAAGCTATATATCTTGAATAAACAAAATATACATGATAACCAATTAATTAGAAGTGGTCTTAGATTGTGCATTCTGCGATGAACTCTCCTTGAAATTAAGGAGAAAGAAAAAAATGAGGCACACCTAAAGACAAGAGATGATTTATTGCTATCCACTAGATGGCATGCTAAAACCATTCAGGACTTGAAAAGAGAAATCAAGCCTTGGAAACCACCTTTTATGCTCTTAAAGCTTTATTATCCACTAGATGGCTCTATAAAATCACTCTGCATTTAAAGACAAGGAGAATCCAAATCCTATCAAAGCAGTTTAATGATGTTAAACTTGTATTCTTCCAACAGGCTTAATCCAAGGGTCAGTAAAACATCCTACCCCATACTGCCCTCCCATTTTCCCTCCGTCTACTCCATACCAACATAATCAGACAGAATACCTAACTTATATTTCCTCATAAGATTTCACAAAACATAAGGAAACAAATAAGAAGAATGGGGATAAATTCAAACCACAAGCTGTATAAAGCCTATGTTTTCTACAAAAATTCTGATAAAAATCAGTAGCATTGCCTAATGCCTGTCCTAAATGCTAATTGCTCAAATTGAACCCATCAGCTGTGTCAATAAAAGCCTAAAATAAAATATGTGCATAACATAGGAGACACCATACAAAAAAAGAGACATCATGCAATGAGATCAATTTCTTATGTTATAAATGTATGTATATGTCTAAATGTATGCATGTATGTGTATACGAATGTATAAAATTTGTCATATTCTGGACAACACAAGCTGTTACTCCTTGTACATCTATGGACAGAAGTTTCTGGTATAAGTAACATATGTGTGTAATATTCACATGAAAAGCTGTTTATTTCTGATGTATGTGTAACTAATAATATGAACTACCTCAAGGTGGCATAAACTGAATGAAAGATTCTGAACCTAATCTTAAGCAGAAATTATTGAACTGCACAATGCATTACATATTGCTTGACTTTCTCATTCTACCCATAAAACTGACTTAGGGTTTAGCTGAGAAATTTCTTAGCAAAAAGATAGTAAAGCAAGTACATGATATGTCAACGAGGAGTTTGATAAAAATACAGAACAGAAATTGCATTTTATATTTACCTTCCTTTGCTTTCTTATGTTCAAGTCTTTCCTTTTGCAAGGATTTCTCTAATCTTGATCTGTGTTCATACACAACTGAAAAAAAAAGTTAAAATTTATCTGCAAAGAATTAGAACTTCTAAAGTAAAATTAACATCAATTTTCAAAATGGGGGGGGCGGGAAACAATTTAAGGTCTTCACAATTAACATAAAAATGACTGCATTTATAAGTTCCACATTCTGGGTAAAAAACAGACACAATAATACACATAATTCTGAGCTGACTTCTGCACAGCCTGCCCCTTTATAGAAACAATACTCTGAGAGAGGCTTCTATCCACCTTCTTTGCCAGCTCCTTCTCCTGCTTCTCAAATACAAGAATCTCTGAGGTTCCATGTCTCTTGCAGGGCAGAGGTGTCCACTCTCCTGACTTTCACCACCATTTGCACAGCTGTTAGCCCCACATGTATATTTCTAGCTCCTGCCTCTCTCTTAGGTATTAGCACAGCATCTTCCAAAGACTTCAGGTTTCTCCACCTACATATCCCATAAATACTGGCAAGTCCACGTGATCTGAATGTGAGCTAAGGCTGTCCAGACCAGTAAGGAAACCTCAGCACCCCACTGGCCTAAAAGAGAAGGCGTATTCCCCCACAGCAAGGAAAACACAGGGGAGAGTCATAGAAATGAAGGGGGCAGGGACTCTAAACAGAACCTATAAACGTCAGGTTTACATCTGCCATGGGGAGAAGCCAATGGCAAAACTGATGCCATGCTGTAAGACTTTCCTGTGCTTGATTATCCCTACCTACCCAGTCTTCTCTGAAGCAGCCAGCATTGCCAGGTGAGTAGAGAGGAAGAACAGATGTGGTAGGGGAAAAGAGGGAGGAGAGGCCCATTAGGACTCTCTCTTTCCCACCTCAGGCTTCACTTCTACATCAAACGGGAAGAATGGGAGGAGCTTTACCTTTGAATGAATAAGATGATAAAGTCGGTATTTTATTTATACAATAAAATGTATGCAGATGGACTAGACCAGACATAACACTTAGTAGACCAAGACTGTGTTTCCGGATAAAAGTTACTAAAAAAAAATTTTTTTTTTCTTTTAATCTGAGAGAAGTTGAGAAGTATCCAAGTTTGTGTTAAGATTTCCTTCTGGGACAGAAAGGCCAGCCTTGCAGAGTGGTTTGTACAGGCAAAGAAGGGTGGAAAGGGCAAAACCTGAATTTCTGACATACACTTTGCATCCTATTTGTGCAGCATTATGGTCCCATGTGATCTCATTCCTTGCCAAGGAAAGCCAAACCTGTTATTTGGTTCCCATGCCAGTCCCTAGCTTCCCTTGGCTGCCTAAGATACAATTTCACCATCAATCACGGACTCACCATGTACAGTGCATACAACTGCCCGACACTATTGGACACATCCAAAAGTGCCGCGGTCACAGCAACTCCCCTCCCCTCCCCCACACCTGACATAATAACCCCTTACGCTTGAAGTGAATGCCCTGTCCCTCCCGCCCTTTCCCCAGTGTCACGGCTGCCAGTTGGCAGCTCCTGCTGTCCTCCCTCCAACTTGCCCATCGCCTCCTGGGTCCTCCACCGCCTCCCCACACTGCATCTCTCATCTTGTCATCCCATATAAACCTTCCACTTCCAAGGAGGTTTCTCTCCCTCTGCAACTACCACAGCCCCGACCTCTACTCACACGTCTGCTGCCATCTCTGGGCACTGCTCCTAGAATTCCTGCCACCATCCAAACTGGCATCACGTCATGCCCTGGCAGCGTGTATGCCCCAATCTCAACTTGCCCCTCAGCCTCAGCCTCACACAAGTCATAGCAACCATCCCTGCTCCAGTCTTTTCCTCTGCCTGGAGTTCTACTCCCTGCCAGATGACCCTTCCTCGCCCACCCCAGTGCTATTCTTATAAAGGAATCCAATACAGCTCTGTATCCATTGAGCCCCTACCATGTAACTGGAACCACATCATGAGTATAAATAAAAAATGAATAGATAGACATAGGCCTGGCTACAAGCAGCTCAAGTCTAACACAGTAGACAGGTTAGTAGACAGTAATTTTTAAATAATTAGAGCTATAGGTCATGATCTCGCGGTTCGTGAGTTCGAGCCCTGCCTCAGGCTCTGTGCTGACAGCTCGGAGCCTGGAGCCTGCTTCAGATTCTGTGTCTCCCTCTCTCTCTGCCCCTTCCCCTGCTCACACTCTTTTTTGCTTGCTCAAAAATAAATAAACAATAAAAAAAATCAAAAAACGGAGCTAAATACATTTAGCGCAATAAAAATATATTGAAGCCCAAGGAAAGACAAGGATGAGCTCTGGATGTGAGAAAGGTAAGAGAAGACTTCTCAGAGGTGAGAAGAGGTGATCTCTTGGCTGGCTTTGAGAATGAAGAGCAGTTTGACAGAAAAGGACCCCGAGGGAGAAAGGCACTTCTGGAAGACATCACAGGGACAAAAGCACAGGGGCATGAACTTGGGGTAAAGGAAGCTGTACTCCAAAAAGCTTGGTCAGTTAAATGTCTCACTCTTGACCTTGGACCAGGTCACAATCTCAGGGTTTGTGAGACTGAGCCCCACATCAGGCTCTGCACTGACAGCATGGAACCTACTTGAGAGTCCTTCTCTACCCCTCTCTGCCCCTCCCCCATTTGCATGCACACATTCTCTCTCTCTCTCTCTCTCTGTCTCTCTCAAAGATAAATAAAAATAACTTAAAAAAAATCTTGGGACACCTGGGTGGCTCAGTCAGTTAACCATCTGACTACTGATTTCAGCTCAGGTCACAATCTCACACACGGTTCGTGAGTTCGAGCCCCGCACTGGGCTCTGTGCTGATAGTGTGGAGACTGCTTGAGATTCTCTCTCTCCCTCTCTCTCTCTGCCCCTCCCCTGTTCTCTCTCTCTCTCTCTCTCAAAATAAATAATCTTAAAAAAAAAAAAAAAGCTTGGCTACAAGTCCAGTGTTGAGAAATTATTATTTTTTTTCAAACAAATCTGTATGGTATATAAGTCCCTCTGCCAGCTTCTAAAAAGCCTATTAAAACCAAGAAGTTTCTTGGATTGGTACCAACAGTATCATGTGGAATGATGTTTAGAACAAGGCAGGGTAAAAAAAGGTTAGCACTATAGGACCTCACTAAGCCAAGCCCTAAATAAACTGCATGCTCAGGTGGGAAAAACTTACAGGGACGCAGGTACATTACAGTGCTATCACGATATCACAGAGGCAAAAACAGGATGCCACAGGAACACCTAAGCTCCCCGGCTGGAAGGAAGTGCACTCCTTTCCTCTAACTCACCAGCCAAAGTTCCCAGGTCCTGGGTAGAGAGAGTCACAGGAACATACACATGCCAGTTAAAATGGAATTTTGGTGTACTAATTGGACATATTATAGATGATTTCAGCAAGTATGTGTGTCACTTTCAAAGAAAGGAACAGGAAAAGCAGTCAAGATCTTGTTCCAGTGAAACTTAAGTGGCAGCAGGGGTGAGTGGGAGGTCCTGGGTATAGGGGGCTCCTGAGGAGGTCGGGACTAGTAGAGGCGAACAATTCCAGCCTAGAAACACCCATGATCTTAAGAGACAGAGAAGCACAGTAAACAAGACACAGGAGAGGGCTGCTCACTACCTGTCTCCGGCTCTCAGACTCCATATACTAAACATTATTATGGAAGGGTAATGATAGAGAAGGAAGCTGCATTTACAACTTATAATCCTGTGAAATTCTTTACTTCATATATAGCAGCAATCACCATAAACTTACTCTTGCAAACTCAGTCTTATATGGGACTTGGTAATTGGGTAATGATTGTCTTTGCACTGGGAAGCAGAAAACTCATCAGCATTATTTCATCTTCAGTAAGAGTGGAGGGTCCACTACATTATACCAAGTAGACAGGGAGTGTAGGGGATGGGATGAGAGGGTGGGAGACAATGCTCCATTCTTTAGTCTCTTCTGTGCAATGCAATCAGGAAGATAACGTGCCAACAGCCAGTCCGAAGTACCCATTTATCATACTGAATCACACAACTGTCTTTGACAGTTTTACGCTCAATGGGAATTTACACGTTCAACATATTAATAGCCATGTTGTCTCAAGAGCCAGAAAATCTGAGGATACACAGTTATAAACTTTCATAAATAACCTCAACAGATGCTACGAAATGTCTACAAAGAGCCCAACATGTTTGTGGATTCCAATCAAAAGTCAAAGGTCTTCAGAAATCTGAGATGTACATGAACGAATAAAATGGCAGCACTATTAGCAAGATCTAAGGCATAAAGAATGTGGTTTTGCAAATGCAGTAAAAAAAAAAAAAAGATGTGGTAAATAAGGATAGAGAATATATGTACAAACCATGAGGTAATTGTACTATTAATATTATCTTACTCAGAACTGGTCAAGCCATTATTATAGCACCAGTTTCTGGTCCTGACGTAAAATAACTTAAGAATGCAGAAATGGCTTAAGGGTTGGAGAATATCAACAAGGAGGAGGTGAGAGAAGGGAGCCACAGTGACTGATAGGGGCTGGAGAAGTGCTGTTTCTTAATCAAGTTCAAAGAAAAAGGAAAACAAAGCCAAAAGGAGTCTTAAACTGTATGCTGAGGAAACCACATTGTAAGGGAAAATGAGAGTGAAAATTAACCCTTGAAACTGCAAATTCTAGAAAGAAAGGGAGAGGGAAAGAAGCAGATGGTAATGTAATGGTTGAGAGCACAGACTCCGGTGTCTAGATGCAAATCCCAGATCTATTCCTTATGGGGCAAGTGGCTGAACTTTGTACTTCAGTTACCCTCACACGGTGTATGGGAATAATGATATCACCTATCTCTTTTGGGTGAATGTCAGGGTTAAATAAGTTAAATTGTGTCAAGTGCTTAGTTAAATTGTGTCAAGTGCTTAGAACACTGCCCGGCACAGAGTAAAAGCTAGAAAATTTTAAAATATTTTTTCACCTATCTGTGATGGCTTAAAACTGCCAAAGAATCAGATGATTCCCTGAGCCCTTTCAACCCTACAATTAAAGTCTAGTAATGTGAAGTACTTACACACACACACACACACACACACACACACACACACACACACGGAGACAGCGGGCGGGGGGACTCGAAAAGGCAATAAAATATTAATCTCAGTTCCCTTTTACTTAAAAAAATTTTTTTCCCTTAAAAAAACCAGAAAGTAAGTAATCAGTCCAACAGCTCCAAAACTCAGAAGGCTTTTTTTTTTTAAATAAGAACCGAAAAGTAAAACAGAATCTTTGTGTCCTTGTAGCTCTCTAGAAAATTTCCCTATCAACTAAACAGACACACACATACACCCCACACTACCCTTAATTCTTTTAACATGCGTTCTCCAGGCTTTGGAGCTAGTGATTTATCTAGATGGGTTTACTGTTTCACTTAGAAGGAGGATCACTAATCAATCCTTGTCACCTATCTCTATTTTCCTATTTATACTCTGAAGTCAAGGGCATCAGTCAAGATGAACTAATACTGCCAGAACCTCCACGACAAAAAAGGTGCATAATGAGTATTCTCAAAGCACCAGACAAATTTAAGGAAAAATAAGGATAAAAATAATGATTCAATCTTGGCATTCAAGATTTTTAAGGCAGAACAGCACTGCAACCGGGATAGGATTTGAATCACAAGAATCCATGAGGAAAGGATGAAAACGCATAATACTCATCATCTCCCCTGCTTCCTGAAAAGGAGTTTAATATTTTCCATGCAGTTGAGAATGGAAAGAGGTTTTATTCCTCTTTCAAGCACTCAAGAGTTTATAATCATGCCAGCTTCCTGCAGCAATTTTCCATTTTAACTCTGACTTCCTCTGAAAGTCACAAGAGAAATTAGCTGTTGCACATCCCCTTGTGGGCAAAATACCTATCTATGACATTTCAGGGCAAACAGCGCCAATTCAGAATTAAAAGGCAACACTCCAAAATTAGAAAGCATCGCTGAGTCTTTTAGCACCTTAAGCCAAGAGAGGGCAATGTTTCTTTGGCAGAAGCAACAGCCCATAGAATTTTGCTTTCAGTCTTGCCCGTAACATAAGGTTTTGTCTTTATTAAAAAAAAAACAACAAAAAAACACTTGAGGCTCCGTAAGAAAGTCATAGAACTCAACCTGTGAAACCATTAAGAATTGCAAGTACCTTTTTCATTTTGCAGATGATAAAAATGAAAATGAACAAACCTGTGCCTTTGAGAATTGTGGCTGAAGATTTTTAAGTAGGATAGCAAGAGGAGACAGAAAGGAAGATGAACTGAAATCACCATAGTTCCCAGAACATAGTCCTTTCGGAGATTTGTTTTGTCTTTGTTTTTAGGCCTAAAATAGCAGATATTTATCACAGCCTTTAAGAACAGTTTTCGGTTGCGGTTCTAACTCACCAGATGTGGGGCGGAGGCCGGACACTTGCCACCCTCTCTTCTGGAGAACAACGACTTGGTAATTAACGTGAAGACAACATTTCAGATACAGTTTTCCAATGATCTGTCCTTCCTTCTCTCAGAATTTTACCTCATAAGGAGTCTGAGAAAGAACAGAGGAGCTCCCCTTAGAAAACAACCCACATAAAACAACTAAGTAAAGGAACAAAGAAGGTGGCATTTTGAAGATCTCACTAGATCCTCCCTCCAGCCCCCTGGAGTAGGCAAGGCCGCCCCTAAGGCCTGTGGCTGCGTTCAGTGTCTCGGCCTGGCTCTTTCGGCAAAGTCTCCCCGACTTCTGCACCATTTCCGAAACTCCGTTAGGATCTCTCACACATAACTCCTGAACAGTTAAGTCTACCTTTTGCTTCTCACTCACCCCAGTTTTACATCTTCCAGTACAATTTAACCTTTCCAGTCGGCCTGACAATTTATAGCTGAATTCAGCTGTTAATTAACCTTTTCCTATGGCTAGCTCCCTTTACTAAATTACACGTTCACACTCCAGGCCTGGGGGCAAAACCTTCAGTGGCTTCCCATCACACTAGGAGTGGAACTCGACCCCCCCCCTCAAGGCCCAGATCGTTCCTCCCGCTCCACTCCGTCATTCATTCCTCCAACAGGCCAGACACCCTTTCACCTCAGCACCTTGTACGGCCTCTTCCTGGTTGCCTCCACTCCTCCTTCTCTGCATCACTGACTCCTGCATTTCCGGCAGATCTTTACTAACAAGACACCTTCTCGCCAAGTCCTTTCCTGGACAACCCATCTAAAACTGCAACCTGCTTCCCACCCTCGACGCTTCCAGCCTTCATTCCTGTTTTATTTTTCTCCTTAGCACATAACACCCTACAGTATTTCTTTACTTATTTACCTTAGTGATTGCCTTTCTATCCCACTAGAATACAAGTTTAGTCGGGACAAGAATTTCTGGTTTGCTCTATTCCACTATTGTACCCCTGGCGCACTGAATTGTCAACATTCAGTGGACAATGAATGCACGCATGAGTGAATGAATAAATGAACAACAAAAAAAGAACTCTATGTGCTTTGAAGGCTGGGACTGGCTATCTCCTCAGTCCTCCTGTTCTGTATCTGAAACTCTCATTACCACTTCAGTCCCAATACCCCGGTTCCTAATAGCTAGTAGTATTCAATAGTTGTTAAATGAATGCGTGCCTTTCGAAGATATTTCATACTTTTGCTCATTTGCCTGCCATCCTTTATGTCCTGGCACTTTTAAACTAAATTTCCACATTTGTTGGCTCATTAGTACTTGCATATCGCACAGAAGAGAAAAGTAACAGAACAGAGATTAAATATAAATTTATCTGTTGATGTGCAGGCTCATAAGATTAGCATTAGTTAAATCACAGCCCTAATAGAGGCTGGAATAGAGACACTTTCAGAGCGCTGAGAGAAAAAAGGACAGTCTGATTAGGTATTTTTCTGCTGCATGGCAATTGAAGTATCTTTTTTTACTGCACAATACAGTTCCTATAATAGCTCACACAACTGTCTATTTTTAAGTTTGCTAATGCATACAGTTTATGAAGTAGTTTAAATGAAAATTTTCACCATGATTTGAATGGTGCTTAACTGCCTTTTCTATTTTAGATAAAACTATACCCAGGCTTTCCCTTATGATACTATCTGAGATTTGGCTTTTTCAAATAAGTAGCTGACTTAAGATATATTTCTTCATACAGGTCTTCTTTCAAGTAGTGAGCTACTAATAATCATTCTTATTATTAGATGAAATCTATTCACTCCTCATGAAAGGATACTTCTCTTAGCTACTCTGAGCTACTACTATATTATCACCCAGCAGTATGCCAGGCACCTTGGGAAACACAAAAGTGTAGAACTGACTCTTATAAAAAGCTTATAATCAATAAATTTGGGCTGTGAGGAGAGGCAAGGACAGGTAAAACAGTAAGGAGACAATTAGAGCTCACCAAAGGTTAGGCGAGCTGGCATAGTGACCTGCTAAGCCAGCAGATTTTTAAACAGAATCTCTTTGTAAGCTGAGAGGAAAAATATCCTCCTGTCCCGTGAAAATGCTGCACTCTACAAAGCAAAAATTACATGTGGAAGTACATATGCATATATATTAGAAACTTAAGGACTCACAATAATAGAAGCAAAAGCTATTCTAAACTTAGATGTACAAAAATAGACCCTATACAGTAATATTCTTCTCATCTAAGCAGTCAGATTTTAGCAGGACAGCATCACAGTGTTTCAGGAAATAATGAATGAGTAAAAGAGAGACAGAGGCTTCTGGCCACCCAAAACTGATGTAACAATGTAGAAGAATGCCCTTTAGATGGGCTAAAATATGTAAAAGCACATTGGTTTTATAATAGGACTATGCAGTTATACATAAACTTTTTTCTAAATTTTTTTAACATTTATTCATTTTTGAGAGACAGAGAGAGACAGAGCATGAGGGGGGAAGGGGCAGAGAGAGAGGCAGACAGAATCCGAAGCAGGCTCCAGGCTCTGAGCTGTCAGCACAGAGCCCGACGTGGGGCTCGAACTCACGAATCGCGAGATCATGACCTGAGCCGAAGTCGGATGCTCAACCGACTGAGCCACGCAGGCGCCCCACATACACTTTTCAAAACTCATGTGCTTGAACCAACCATAAAAGACATTTCATTTTCCTAAGTTATCTGATTTCTTCATGGGAACCAGCCTCCATGGACACTTCCACTAATTCCAGCAAAGAGGGAACAAACCTAAAATCCAGCACTCAAGAATCAACCCCAAGAGGTTCTTATCTTGTATTAGCCTTTATCCCAGAGAATAACCACAAGGAGGGCAGGATGCACCAGCCTACAACTGGCTTCTCCTTCCAATCAGCACAGCAGTATATAAACAACACCCTCTTCATCCAAACTCCCAATGTCACGTTTTCACTTCAAGATGTGAAAATATGCAATGTATCTTGGAAGAGGGTTCATAAAAATCTTGCTTATAAAGAGATACTATTTAAGGCTGGCATATCTATAGCATCCTGAATACTTCATTCAACACATCAAACAAGTATTCAGTGAATACTTACTATGTGCCAGGCATTTGTTCTGATATTAGGGAATACATTATGAGCACAACAGTAAAAAATATTTGCCTTTGGGGAGCTCATGTTCTGGCAGATAAGTAAGTGATTAGGAGCTACTAAGTGTCATGGGGGGAGAGGGAAGAGCATGGTAAAAGAGACTGGAGGCATGGGGAGGATGGGTCACACTTCTGAATCTGAGGACTCACTGAGAAGATATCTGAGCCAAGACTTGAAAAAAGTGCAAGAATGACTACCACAGACATCCAGGGGAAATGTTCCAGACATAAGGGATGGGCAATGCGAAAGCCCTACAGGGCAAGCATACCCAAGACGTTCTAAGAAAAGTAGGGAGGTCACTGTAGGTGAGGAGTGTGAGCTGGAAGACCAAAGTGTGAAGGTGGGGAAGGGGACAGATTGGGATGGGCCTCCTAGGACCTAGTGAAAACTCTGGCTATTACTCCAAAAGAAGCGGGGACCCTTCGGAGGGTTTGGGCAGGAACATTGAGGGATGGCTTAGATCTTAAAACAATGATCACTCTGACCACATGGGGTCAAGATGCAAGCAGGGAAACCAGTTCTTCAGTAATCCAGGCATGAGGGAACAGTAGAAGAGGACCAATGTGCAGGCTGTGGCAGATTCTGCATTTATACTGAAGATAATACCAATGCGTGTGATCATCTGAGATGGGGAAGGCCACAAGTGGAATGTTTGTGTGGAAGATCTGGAATAAGCATTTATTGACTACAGAGTGATTTACTCAGCCTTCAGGAGTCAAGATAGACACCCACAGGTAACATCTGTGTGGATGTTGAAAGATAACGATGGAGGAAAAGACAGAAAAATACAGACAGTGGAAAAGAACTCAGTGCAAGAGCACTGAGGCAAAAAAAAAAAAAAAAAATCTGCTTATGGTATTCCTCACACTTTCCTGAAAATAAGAACAACCCTGTTAGTAGCACAGGTTCCTGGGGCCCATCTTTAATCTACTGATTCAAAATTTCCAGGGAGGATGCGTGATAATCTGAACATTTAGCAAGTGCACTCTACCTTCTCCCCCCAGTGCTCTTAAAGGGGGAGTTCTGTAAACATATAGGGATGATAGGAAGGTGGGTAATCAGGGTGGGGAGAGAATGAGTGAGAGGGTTCCAGTTGACTTGATCAGATCTGCATGGCTACAAAAAATACGTTTCTGGATGGTGCACAAGAGAGAGAATCCAAGAGAGCATAAAGGTTGATGGATTAGTTAGGAGTCATTACAATTGACCATATTGCCCAAATATAAGATGATCTCCAGTTATGCCAATAAGACAATGCAATAAAAAAGAAAGTCGAATTTTGGGACGCCTGGCTGGCTCAGTCAGTTAAGTGTCTGACTCTTGATTTCAGCTCAGGTCACGATCCCACAGACATGAGATCGAGCCCCATGTGGGGCTCTGTGCTGACAGCATGGAGGCTGCTTGAGATACTCTCTCGCCCTCTCTCTCTGCTCCTCCCCTGCTCCCTCTAAGTACTTAAAAAAAAAAAAAAAAAGTTGATTTTTTTTTCCCAACTGGAACCTACAAAATTTTAAAGCAGTGAAAAGGAGTAGGAAGTGAAAAAGAATATCAACAGACACTTGAAGAAATTCTAACAGTGATTAAATGTGGGAAAACGTAGTAAACTAAATTAACCATCACAGAAATCAAATTAAAATCTTAACGCAACACCACTATTCTCCCATCAAAATGGCTAAACTTTTAAAAAACAGAAAATACCAAGGGTTGGCAAGACTGTGGGAGAAACAGCTCCCCTGCTTGGCTGACGGATGTATGAGTCAGTATAACCATTTTAGAAAACAGTTCAACGGTGTCTGCCAGAGCCGACAAAGGCAGACCTCGTGGGCCGTAAATCCCATGCCGAGGCACGTACCCAACCAAATATTTGAATTTAGTAACCAGAAGTCACATAAGAGAGTCTGAAGAGCAGCACTGTTCATAATAGTCCCAAACTGGAAACAACACAAACATCTATTATAGTAGAATGAATATGTTGTAGTTGTTCAAAAAAAAAATTAAGTTATCACTCAGCAATGTGAACAAACAACGTGTAAGAACATAGATGAATTTCACAAAACATAACGTTGAGGAAAGAAGCCAGGCAGTAAAGTGGTACTTGCTGAATAATTCTACTTATGAAAACAGTTCAAAAACAAGCAAAGCTAATCCGTGGTGATAGGAGATGGGGTGCTGTTCACAGTGTGCAGATGGCAGTGGGAGGCGGGCCGGCAGTGACTGGGAGAGAGCAAGAGGGAGCATTTCTGGTGCTGGTGATGTTCTGGTTCTCAGTCTGTGTGCTGCCTACACTGCTTGGTGAAAAACCACTGAGCTCTATGCTTACGATTCATATACTTTTCTGAATGTCTACTTGTTTACATTAGATAAGGGGGGGGGTATTTGCTAATTTTGGTGACACGGTGAAATACAAAACCTGTTTAGGTAAATTACTTTTTTTTTCATCTGTATCTCTACAAACACTTTGATTCAAACTCTTCACACGTGTGTCTGACCTCCGTGTCAACATCACCACAAGTCCGAATTTTAGTCCTCTGAGTTTTCTGAAGCATGCCCATTTTCACTGGAGATACAGCATTTGTGGAAGCTGTCTGATGCTATCGCGAGAAATGTACTAAACTGCAGATACTTAATAAAATTAGGAGCTGATGGTTTCATCTGCCCCGTAGGTGCTTGCGGATTCATGCTTTCTATATTGCTAACTCAAATGTACGAGGGAGCTTTTGGGGGGCTGGTGGTAAAAAAAAAAGTTCATAAAAACATTTTACATTTACAATTGGAGGACACGTTCCTGGGAATAAATACTCACACTATTTTAAGTGCTATTTCATTCTTAAAAAAAAAAAAAGATTTGGTCAGGTGCCTTCCATAAATGTCTAACCATATCAAACGAGGTCATTTTGGGCTAATGTGTCTTCCTCACACAGTGCTCTGCTGTTTAAAATAAAGCAGTTGGGAAAGCACCCAGTAATAGCAGAGGCTTTGTGCTGACTCCAATACAACAAGACTCCCTCTTTTCTGAGGGGTAATTTTGCAGGATGAAGGGAATCTTGCCTTATAATATTCGAGCATATGCAATAATCATTGACAGAGAGAGAGGAATGCACAGAAGCAAAATATATTTAAGGAAATCAAATCAAAATGCCTGAGTGACTGATTCAAAGTGCACCACGAGAGTAGATCCAAGGATGATACAAATATTTCTGACTTAGGCTACCGTGTGAAAGGTGGATCAGGGCCCAAGGAGCCCGGGGGCAGGGCAAATCATGCATCCCATGTTGGACTTAATTCTTAAACTGTTAAAATTGTTTATTTTCGGGGAGGGAGGGGCAGACAGAGAGAGAGAGAGAGAGAGAGAGACAGGGAGAGAGACAGAATCCCAAGCAGGCTCCCTGCTCAGTGTGGAGCCCGATGCAGGGCGCAATCTCACGAACTGTGAGATCATGACTCGAGCTGAAATCAAGGGTCAGATGCTTAACTGACACCCCTGGGCCTGGTTAATTTTTGCTAGGGATATCTGGACAGCACAGAGAAATGTAAAGAGTAATCTAAGAAACACATGCTGCTGGCAGCTACAAAGTTCTTGCTGTGAAGAGCTATTTCACCATCGCTTACAGGTCTAAAACCAACACAAGGAACCCCACTGAGGCAAACCTCAGCCTATATCCCCCAAGGCCACTCCTACTCCTCCTGACACGTTTCAGTCTCACCACCAAAAACTGCTTACCTACTTATGGTTATGAATGAGGGAACTTAAACAAATAAGAGACTGTGGGAACCAAGTCAGCACTAGATGCCTCCCAGCTACTTCTTCAGGTTCACTGGAATTCTTGATGATAGCCTGAGTTCTCTTTTCACATTTGGACATTCATTTTTAAGCTTTCCTTTGGGTTAAAAATGTAATTAAGTATAATTCTTTTCTTTCCTCCAATTTGGAAAATGAGTCTTTTCCTAATGGCTTAAGAAGAACACATATGGCTCTAAACAGGAATACCTTCTGCATTGAGACTTTGGGGACAGCCTGACTTGGGGCAGGGGGTTACGTTTTAACCACTAGTCACTGCAAATGATGTAAAATTCCTTAAACTAGAGGGCTGGGTGAGACCCTCCAAGGCCAAATGAAAATGCTACCCTTTCTTCATCCTTTAAGAAAGGCCACGCTACTTAGCAGGTGGGCTTGAGGGTGACAGTGAGAGATTTTTAATGATGATATGATGCAAGAAGGATACAGACAGTTTCGTGAAAGCATATTCTGGTGACTAGTCCTTGCGATACTTCTGTTATACTGGCCTGAATCATGTAAATAAGGTCACAGGCAACATGACACCCAATGCTCCAGCATCTGTCTTCACCGTGATCCCTGGAGGCCTTCCCAGGAGGTGTGGATGCCTACCCCCCAACCCCACCCCCACCCCGCCTCTAGCTTCCCAGAGGGCCCTAGGCAGAGCTCTACACAGTCTTATTATCACTTTACATATCGCTTTACTACTCCGACTGCACTCTAGATTACTTATGAGATCGTTGGTCTCTTTACTGTCTGCATACTAGCCTTGGTCTGGTACAAAGTGGGTACCTGCTCAATGTTTATTATTAAGTGACTGAATTGATGCAGACAGACGAATGTTCCAATCCAAGGCAGTAGGTGATGTTAACAATGTACTCGTCACATCAATTGTTTTATAAAATGTGTGTACGTAAAGCTTTGGTGGTTACCTACCAAGGCAGATTTCCAAGAGTCCCCTTTTAAGAAACTTTAAATTTGATACAGCCAACTTGCACCAAGAGAAGCATGGGGATTCACCCGCAACCTCTAGAGTTTCTCTATCAAAGGTAGAGACAATATATCTATATTGTTGAAATTAACAAAGTACACGGGGACTTTTGAAAGCACAGAAAAATCAGTAAGCAGTCCTGATCTGTAGAAAGGAGCATGACTGGATGCTGAAAGAAAAAAGAAAAAAAAAAAAAAACCTTTGATGGTATCAGCCTCCTAATTAGAGTTAGGCTTCCGATTTTCCTTTTCAACCTCATACCATAGTTAGAATTCAGATTAAACCCACTGAAAATAACTTAAATAGGACTAAGGTGCATTCTCCTGAAAGAAAAAAGAAAGAAAGAAAGAAAAAAGAGACAGGCTGACAAATAGAATCAGATGGAGACAAGAGATAACTTAAAGAGGATTTTTCAAATAATTTAGGGAAAAGAGCCCTGGCCTGAGCCAAGATTCCCGAGTTCCACGTGGCCTGACACTAACCAGTGCTGTGCTCACAATGAAGAAACCTCACCATTCTTTCTAAGTCTGTTTCCTCAGCAATAAAATGCAGTTGGACAGTTGAGGGGCCAAGGTCCTTCCAATGCTAAAATTCTAACTAACTATGCATATTTCCAGTAAAGGAGAGGAGTAGGGACACTAACAATACATAAATCAATTCACCTTGGCTTTGTGTAGTTTCAGTATCTTAAATTTAAATAAGAGACAAAGGACACTGTTTAGCAGAATGCTGAGAAAGGCTCTGATTTTAGGAAAAGGCTTTTGACAGAAGAATACTATTTCAGGTTTATCTGTCTCCCATGATTGTCAAAAAGTTGAAAACTATTATACACGAGCTACACACAAGCTAAGACCCTGTGCCACACTTAAGGTGTCCTAAAGTGGGACTCGCCTGTTCTATAGGTATGGCCATGAAAAATACAAACATGTTACCCTTTTCTGACACTGAATGACTAACAAAAGCAGCAAAGTACGGAAAATACAACTGCTATTCTAATTGCAAATGGATCTAAGGAGTGTGCTCGCTCATTCTTCCCCTGCCTTATATAGTTTTCAATTTGCTCTCCCCGTAATAACTTTTTCTTAACCCCCATAACAACTCTTACTCATACTGGGACATCAGCAGGCATATTTGGTGAACAGCCTGGACAGAGGTGGGAGAATGCAAGAGTTAGCAGTTCCTTTGGAGGAAGCGGATCTCTGCCCACACCTACTTGCATGTATCTGGAGGCAACACGTCACAATGGAAGGGGCTGAAGGCTGGAAGTCCAGACATTTGGATCTAATTTTTAATGTGAAAGTATTTATTTAATGTCATATGTTTCATCATTGGCAAAACAGGAGGGCCTACCAACTGATTACTAAGGCCTCCTCGAGCTCTAAAATTCTGATTCTCTGATGTGGCTTAGCACGCAAGGGTGTGGAATCAGAACTGTGGAATGACCTGGATAAATGTTCAAGATCTTAGGGCATAACGGTGATGTTCAGAAAGAATGCTGGCCTGACTAGAAAAGAAGGACCCAGCAGGGCTACAAAGGCAGATGAGAAGAGAAGGGGCAACACCTTTTTGGCTGAAGGGCTTAAGGCCCTTCTCTTTTGCAAAGTATCTGAAAATGATTAAAATTATTTTGACAGCTGCAAGTAATTGGGAGGTAGGTGAAAACAGTAAGTTCAGGCACAGAATAACCTCACTAGTTCCAGATTCAACCAATTCAATATTTATAGTAATTTGGACTTGAGAAACTGACATTTACTATTACGCTGCATAGTTTCTTCGAGTAACAGAGAACAAAACTAATTATAACCATAGCTCTTAAAACAGGATTCATTCGCATACTAGACACTGCACCTCTGATTTCATGTTATTTCTCCATTGACAAAGTGCAAATCAGAATTTCTCAGGAAGAGCAAACAGCTATTTCACTAAAAGATGTCAGTTCTATTCTTTATCATCTTGCAGATAAACCTGTCACAGAGAGGTTAAAATATTCGTAAACGAGTGCTCATATATCCAGGGGGGAAAAGGTCCATTAAAACCTACTTTCATAGCAATCATGGTAAATTATGTTTTTATAGTCCTTTACAGTTTATATACAAAAAGCTTTTACATCCAATTCACATGTAATTTGTGAGGGAACAGGTGCTAATTAGAAATTACTCCCATCTATTCATTAGAAGATATAGTGACCTTTCTTTAGCCATTAGTTCATCTTACACTTATAGTATTCAAAAATGCATTTACTTAAAAAGCATTAAACTTATTGGTGATTTAGTATGGTCTTGTTCCATTATTCTGAATTTTTTAAGAGTTACTTCATTAGAAAAGGAATCCACTTACTATGGTAATTTTGTGAGTGTCACTCAAGAGACTGTGACAAGGACAAGAAACTTACCTTTAAATTTACCTTAAAATCATTTATACAACATAGCCCCCCCTCCCCGTAAACCTGCATGAATAGATGTATGCAAATAAAAGAAAAAAAATTCTGTAATTACTGCTGAGTACAAATTGTCAGAAAAATTAGGACAATTTTTAGTTAATATTCATGCTTCATTCTTTCATCTTTGCGTTAGAATCTTGAGAACACACTAGGTAAATTTTTTTGTTTAACATCTTAAATAACCCACTTTTGAGAGCTACTTTTTTTTTTAATTTTTTTTTTAACCTTTATTTTATTTTTGAGGCAGAGAGAGACAGAGCATGAACGGGGGAGGGGCAGAGAGAGAGGGAGACACAGAATCTGAAGCAGGCTCCAGGCTCTGAGCCATCAGCCCAGAGCCCGACGCGGGGCTCGAACTCATGGACCGTGAGATCGTGACCTGAGCTGAAGTCGGACGCTTAACTGACTGAGCCACCCAGGCGCCCTGAGAGCTACTTTTAATGAAGGTAATTGTGTGCCTACCTTATTACTTACTCAGCGGCAGAATAAAAACACAGTACTTACAAGTAGCCTATCCCTTTAGCACTGCAAATTTATTAAGAATTCTAGCTCTTGATCCAAAGCAATAAACCTAGGAATACACATTGAGTTCTTACCTAAATAAATATAGAATTAGCAGCATATGTAGGCAAACAAAAAAAATTGAACTAAATGCTTATTAGCTTTTCTTCCAAGGCTACCCCCCCCCCCACACACACACACAAGTGACATAGCAAAACCAAAACCAAATCAAAACAACCTCTGATCTTTAACATGTTGCCAACATACTGACCGAACTCAGTAAATCATCCCTATACTAAATGCCTCAAAGAGCACAACATAGCCATTTGAGAAATAACAAAAAGGCCAGGACTCATTAAAAAAAATCCCTTTGGGGCGCCTGGGTGGCGCAGTCGGTTAAGCGTCCGACTTCAGCCAGGTCACGATCTCACGGTCCGTGAGTTCGAGCCCCGCGTCAGGCTCTGGGCTGATGGCTCAGAGCCTGGAGCCTGTTTCCGATTCTGTGTCTCCCTCTCTCTCTGTCCCTCCCCCGTTCATGCTCTGTCTCTCTCTGTCCCACAAATAAATAAAAAACAAAACAAAACAAAACAAAACAAAACAAAAAAAAAAACGTTGGAAAAAAAAAATCCCTTTAACGCAGAAAGGACAATTCTACATTATTAATATGGAAATATACATATTTATCTGAGGTACAGAAAATATTTCCATCATCTTGTCTTCAGGAGTTTCATGAATCTGAAAAGAACACAAATGAAATCTAACAGAGCATATTAATATCTTCTGGCCTGCTGTTTCACCAGGAATATATAAAAATAATTTTATGGGGTGCCTTCTAAATTTAAATGAGTTTATACAATATGATGAAAATATATACCTGATAAAACTGCATTATGGAATTAAAACAACTTTCACAAAATTTGCCTTACAAAGTCAGTGATCAAGAATGAATCTATCTTGGGGCGCCTAGGTGGTTCAGTTGGTTAAGCGTCCAACTTCAGCTCGGGTCATGATCTTATAGTTTGTGAGTTCAAGCTCTGCATCAGGCTCTGTGCTAACAGCTCGGAGTCTAGAGCCTGCTTTGGCTTCTGTCTCCCTTTCTCTCTGCCCCTCTCCTGCTCATGCTCTGTCTCTCTCTCTCAAAAATAAATAAATGTTAAAAAAAAAAAAAAAAAGAATGAATCTATCTTAAGATAAATACTGATAATTCCTGCATGCATTTTTCTGTTAGGCTTACATTTCCTACTGTCATTAAAAAAAACTTGTTGGGGCTCCTCGGTGGCTCAGTCAGTTAAGCGTCCGACTTCGACTCAGGTCATGATCTCACAGTTTATGAGTTCGAGCCCCGCATTGGGCTCTGTGCTGACAGCTCAGAGCCTGGAGCCTGCTTTGGATTCTGTGTCTCCCTCTCTCTCTGTTCCTCCCCCACTCATGCTCTGTCTCTCTCTCCTTCAAAAATAAATAAAAACATTAAAAAAAATTTTTTTAATAAAAAAACTTAAAAAAACTTGAAAGTAAATCAACAAAAATTACTGTGATGAAACTGTTCATTCAACACTCTACATAAAAAAATAAGGCAGAAAATAAAATCTCTTAAAATTTGGCTTCTGAATGGTCTTATTTTTTAGAGCTTTTTCCTCTCCTAAATTCTGAAAAGGGCATGTGATTTACTAATTACATATGGACTTCTTGTAGAGCAAAAACTTTTAATAATAATCTTTTTCTGTATACCCATTAAAATATAAAAGTGGTAACTAAGGACAGTTTTTTTTAAGCATAAAGAAAAGCTTTATTATTTCTACTCTTTTCAGTCAATTTTCTTATAATTTCTATAAAACTTAAAATGGAAATAAAAATACAAAAAAAGGAAAAACCACTTAAGCAGGTTAAAAAAAAAACAGGTTAAAAAAAAAAGAATTGCACATCCATTTGCCTTTGATTCTGGAAATAAAGACTAAACACTAAAGTTTTACAAGATTGCTCTCATTGTTGATGTTATGAATGACTTTTCCCTTTGCTTCTTAAAAATTTTCTGCACTTTCCAAATTTCTACACAAACGTAAACTACTCTTTCAAGCCTCTATCCTATCAGTTGATTATGCTGATGCTCATTTAAACATAACTGAGAATAGAATTTTTTTCATTCAAGTTCTAGAAGGGAAAGATCAAAACCATTGATAAGTCAGCTCATTGCTATGCCCATTTAAGTTGACTTTTCATCCTATCTAATCTACATTTCCAGCACTTGAAGAAAATTGATATTTACCAATGAAGTAAAGCAATCAGTATAGTTTGGAATGCTTTTCAGTTATATAACTTGAAACCAAAAGGATTTTAATTGATTTCCCTTCCTTTTTCCAGATAAAACAAAATACAACAACAACAACAAAAACTTGGCACAGAACTTTCAATATAAACTCAAATTCAATAGAATGATTTAAATACAGAGATCAGAAACCATATGGGCGGAGAAGGTAATAAGTTTTCTGTTTAACACGGACAACTAAATTCACCAGAATATTCTATTTCCTGACTGCTTCATTTAATTGAGTTTTGCTGCTTTGATGTTCAAAGTCTCTGAGTAAAATGAATTAGCGATTGAAACGGCAGCCTTTCAAAGATCATTCCAAAATATACTTCCTGAGAAAAATAGAAATGCCTGTTAAAAACATCATGTCTTATAATATGTTAAACTTACTTTCCTTAATGGGAATCTTAAAAGGGTGTCATTAGAGCTTTAGGCCATCTCTATTTTCACTTTCTAAGTTAGTGTTACATAAAACCTTTGATATAATGTAGCTAATTTTGAACTCTAAAGACTTTGCACAGAAAGATGAAGTTACTAACCACCACAAGTGAGGGAAATACTTTGTTCTTCTAGAAATTGTAATTGTAATCAAGTAATTAAAATGGTCGACTTTGCAATATGTCTACCGTTTACCGGGCACAAGATAGATGCTTTCATCGGACTCCGAACTCCAGAAAGCAAGCAAGTGTAGTCCTTATTTGAATACCCAATGAAACAGGCTAAGTGGCTAGGTAACTTGCCGAAGGTCATCCAAGTATTGAATTACAGAGTCCAAATTTGAACCCAGGTCTACATCCATTCCAAATTTGGGGAAAATGCATACTTTCCTTATCTTCCTGAGTTGGGTGTTCACCATGCGGCTTCATTAAAGTCTCCGACATAATCTTCTATATCATCAAATACAGATTCTAAGGTAAACTCTAAAATCACATTACAAAACCCAGAATGAAATATCTTTAATACTGCCCTCCAATAATGCAATTACTCAATAACTACCTATTCTTCAACTCACAGAAACCACCTTCATTTTCATTAATGTTTTTTTAAGAAGTCAAAAAGGAAAAAGAAAAAATTTCGGTGACCAGTCTAAACAGATACATAAGGCTTGAAACGCTTACTCAATGTAACAGGTAACACTCTTCCAATTAAAGATTAAATCCACATTCTGAATAAAGTGAAGTCAAAGAAGTTCCTCCAACTTCTTCACATTTAGTAAGTTTACTCTTTTTTTTTTTTTTTAATGTTTATTTATTCTTGAGAGAAAGACTGAGACCGAGCGTGAGCAGGGGAGGGGCAGAGAGAGAAGGAGACACAGAATTTCAAGTAGGCTCCAGGCTCCGAACTGTCAGCACAGAGTCCAATGCAGGGCTTGAACTCAGGAACGGTGAGATCATAACCTGAGCAGAAGTCAGACACTTAACCGACTGAGCCACCCAGGCGCCCCAGTTTACTCTTCTTAATGGAGGTTTTCTATCCTGAATTGCTAAATCTACTTTTAAGACCAATTTTTCTTCTTTTAAATCAATGGTGAAGTGATCTTTCTCTCCATTCTACACACGCAGCCCCTGCACATCTGCCACATACCTGCTTACAGCAGCCACCCAAGCTGGAAAAGAAGTGACGGTCAGTGGCACGAACTCAAGCATGACCTAATGAAGCTTTCCAGCTCACATCATCAGTGTTTCCCCACATCTTGGCCTTGAGGAAAGGGGAGCGCCAAATTAGAAGTAAAACTGAATTTGGAGTTGGCAGATTTGCATTCAAATTCCTTCTACCATTTATTACCTTTGTCATTCTGGACATGTAACCTTTCTGAACTTCATTCTTCTGATCCATAATGTGAGTATCGGGGTCTAATTCAGTGGGTGGCACATAATAGGCACACAATGAATTGCAGCTGAATTTAAAACAAGAAAAAGGCTGAATCTTAGTAGTTTTCTCAGGGCACAGAGGTAAATGAATACAAGAAAATGCAGCATTCAGGCAAGAACAACCTGGACTGAGGGGGCTGGATGTGATGAGAAGTTCCGGGTGGTCAGTGGAAGCCAGTCCAAGGGGGAAAGCAAGGGAACATGGAGGCAAGAAGAAGCCCTACTGAAATGAGATTCCTTAGGGCATACCAGACAATCCAGCAGGCCAGGGAGATGACCCACTTTTGCTTGATGACTAGAAGAGAATGCTGATTTCACTGATTTTGCTACTGAATGAGTCACAAGGGTGGGTAAGCTGAGAAAACATGTGAGGGAGTAGAAAAATGTGAGTAATTACACGGATGTTGTAGAACTTTCTTTAATTAAAAAATTCCTTGCTCTGAAAGTTTTGTTAACTTTAAGTATCACAGTGAGTGATTCATCCTCCCATAAAACCCACCACTGTCTTATACTTCTCAAACGCTGACATGCCTCTGAATTCCGCTGTTGTGAAATCCCAGGTAGGGAGTGAGAATACCACACAGCAGTTAAACCTGTGTGTGGGTATCAAACCTCTGATGGAGACTTAAAAAGCATGTTTACTCCTATGGCCAGTCTCGAACTGGATTTTCTATGGGGCCAAGTTACTGGAACCACTCTGGAGGGAAACGTGACCTTGGATCACTCCCCGAGTTATGCTGCCCATCTTAGGAAATAAAGCTGCCCGCAGGACTGGTCTTCCTGGGCCAGTCCTACACTGCCAGAGATAAGCGAGGACATCCCTGTCAGAGTGACATGCACGGTGGCTGTGAAGCCTATTCTACCTGGTGGGGAATAACTGGCAAAGGAGGAGAGCAGGAAACAGACTGCCAGGTAACATTCTCGGCCCTTGTCATAGCCATTTACTCTTCACACTCACGCTGTGAGGAACACCTGACTTCTTTTTTTTCTTTTCTTTTCCATTTATGAGTCTCAGATCCAACACTTATTTAAGGATATAAAGCTAAAATTTGGCAAACATATGAGTCAGTCTGACAACTCTGATACACTGCATTAGACACAAAGTCCAATAGAAAACCTATTGAATAAACACAAACAGGTAAAATAACATCCTGTCTATCAAGAGAAGTTGTACTCAAAGCTGAGTACCAGAAAGATGTAAAAATGAGCCACAAACGGTTGAACCATAAGTAAAACCTCCCTGAAAACTCAATTACCGGAAAAGAAAACTGTAGGAGCCTTATTTATTCTTACTACATATAATTCTATCAAGTTTGGTTGCTGGCTTTTCAAGTCCACAGCAATTACATGAAACAACTTTAATAAAAAGTGGGAGAGAGAAGGACTACAGGAATGAGCTAACAGCAGAGAAAGACACTATAAAACATAATCACTACTCAGAGAACGAATTCCAAAGATACACTGACCTACAGCTATTTAATGTACCGGCAAACTGTTCCACATCTACATATGGTCACACGTAATGAAACACAATTCCATATATTTTTAGTCATTTCAGCAAGGTGATTTTTTTTAAGAGACAGATGGAGCATGAGTGGGGGAGAGGGGCAGAAGGAGGGAGACAGAGGGAGAGAGGGAGGGAGAGGGAGAGAGAGAATCTTAAGCAGGGCCCATGCTCAGTTGTAGAGCCTGACTCGGGGCTCGATCCCAGGACCCCGGGCTCAAGACCTGAGCCAAAATCAAGAGTCCAACACTCAACTGACTGAGCCACCCAGGCACCCCTCTTCCCTTCGTACATTCTGAGCATGCTAAAAAGAACACACTATTACAGCACAAAAGAGCTGCAGTGACCCTGAGACATCTGGTGGACATTCCACTGTGTAGTTTTCTCCAATTTCCATTGTTCCCCTGGCTCTGGAGTTTTCCCCTCTCCTCTAGTTTACTTGTTCTCAAATGACCCACACCACACTCTGCCCTTCCTTACCAGAGAAACTCTTGTGGGGGCATGGACCAGGTCGTATTTGTGTTTGTAACCTCACAGTATTTAGCACAGTGCCTTCTACATGAAGTAAACTCAGCAAATATTACTTAAACTAATGAAATTCATGCTCAATATACTCAATGTTAGAATACAGGGATGCATGTAGAAACATTTCCATATACAATAGTTAAAATAAAAGTTCTAGGGCTTGAAAAGGCAAACCTATTTTTCATTTATCAAATAACTAGTACATTGCAGACATTGTTCTAAGCTCAAGGATTACAACAGTGGATGTGAAACCAGTTTTCTGAATTCAAGATCCAGTAATCTTCTAGAGGAAGACAGACAACATGGAGATACGACATTTCAGACAGTCATCTGTACAAGTAAGAAAATATAGGAGGATAATGAGACAGAGTACTTGGGTAGAAGAACCATTACTATTTTTCTGATTGTATGGGATATTACTCCCTATCAAGGAAGAGATATAGTTGCAACTTCTATAGATTGTTCAGAGGTTAAAAAAAAATGAAAGGTACGGACTTCGCTAAAGCAACCAGTGAAATCTCAATGGGTGGCAGGGCTGCAGAGGTTGCCAGCCTCCCAGACGGTTCCCTGTGATCCCCCCCTCCTGGTACTCAAATCCTTGTGCACTTCCCTCTGCCACTGGAGTCAGCTGGTCTGTGTGACTAACAGCATCCAGCACGAGCTACGTTATCTCACTTCCAAGATTAGGTTATGAGAGGCTGTCGCTTCCATGTTGGGTGCTTCCTCTCCCACATCCCTCACTCTGAGAGACGCCAGCCGCCAGGTCATGAGGTCACTCAGGCAACTGATGGAGGGAGGGGTGTTCCACAGTGAAGAACGACCATGCAAATAAGCTGGGAAGTAGATCCTCCCCTGGCAGAGTCTTAGGTGACTGCAGCCCAGTCCACAGCTTGTTTATAGGCTCCAAAGAAACCCTGAGCCAGAGCCATCCAGCTAAGCTGCTCCCAGATTCATGACCTCAGGGAACTGTGTCACATAGTTAACGATGACATGTTTGTTGCCTGAAGCTGCTAAGCGTGTGGGTAATTAGTCATGTAACAACAGATAACTAACACAGCTACCTCTCTAGGAGTTGAAGTCTGAAGAGGAACTGGTGAAGAACAGATCTCAGGGAAGAATATTCCAGACAGAGAAAATGGCAAGTAGAAAGACTCTTAAGAAGAGTGTGAGCTTGCAGGGTCACTTGAAATAGCTAAAAGGCCTGTGTGGCTGAAATTTTGTTGGTGAAGTGCAATAAAGTGGTTAAGAGACAAGGTGGATTTTTCTCCAAAGAGAAATGGAAAATAATATTACCTAATTTATATTTTACAAATAATAACCTTTGTAAACTAAATGGACTCCTATGTAGGAGGCAAGAAAACCAGGTAGAAGCCTACTGCAATAAGTCAAGTCAAGAGATGATGGTCAGACTAGGATGTCAGAAATATTCCAGACTGGTAAAATTCAGGATACATATTTAGAGTCAACACAACTATATGAAAAACTTATCCATGTAGATTACACCATGCCAATAGGATCTGATTTCTGAGTGACCCAGATAAAACCATAACAGCCCTAGAAAGAGGGGAAAGTAGATATGACCTACTGAAACAGAACTCAAACTTCAAGAAATTATTTTAGATGTGGTAGTTAAAAACCATAACTTCTTTAGGTTAAAATTCAATGAGGAATGGAGACTTTTCCCTTTGTAAAAATAACTAAGCAGTCAATACAAATGTTCTTTTCAGTGTCTATTCTGATAGGTGCCAACCAGACTGTTAAAAAAAAAAAAAAAAGTTGTTTAAGCAATCAACTAGTGAGTTTAAAAAGAAAAAAAAACCTAAGTTACAAAACAGAGATGAGGAAGATGGAAAATAAAGCCAGATTTTCCTTCCACATCAACGTATTTGCAAAGGTACAAAGTTAACGACGAGAAGCATTTTTTTTAAGTTAGAGAATACTTACACTAGTAACCTGCAGAGTATTCTCTGGTTTCATAGAGCTTTAGCGGTTCACTACCTAGGGCTTAACAAGAATCTACATGTTCCTACTCTGAAATTTTCTGAGCAGGCACTGTTCACAAAAAGTACATAAATGAACTTGTCAGAAAAAAAAAAAAAAACCAAAAAACCCTGCCTCTTCTTACCACTTCTTCCATTATGTGCACAAGAAGCATGTCAGGACGACTCATAGGAAATATCCCTTTCAAAATTAAAGCCATATTTGTGTACCTAGGGACCAGCCTTCAGCCTCCTCTTTTTTTAGCACAGAATTCTGATATTCTTAAGCTGAGACATGAAGAATCAAGCTGTAGAAAGTAAAAATCTAAACAAATTGGGGGTACCTGGGTGGCTCAGCTGGTTAAGCATCTGACTCTTGATTTCAGCTCAGGTCATGATCTCATGGGTCATGGGTTCCAGCCCCATGTCAGGCTCTGCACTGACAGCATGGAGCCTGCTTAGAATTCTCTCTTTCTCTCTGTCCCTCCCCTCGCTCATACTCTCTCTCTCTCTCTTTAAATAAATACTAATTGCATAACTTTTTCAGTTAATTTTTTTTACCAAAGAATCTCAGTGAATATGCAATAAAATTTTCTAATAAGTATTACATATGTTCATGAGATGTGTACAAAAAAAAATTAAAATGCCCAATCCTATTAACGAGTCCATGTTCTAAATTGTTTTTAACCCACATAAATTAGTATATAAAAGTAATTATCTGTTTTATCATATCTGCTTTTTGCTGCTAACATCCTTGTATTAAATGTTGAAATGCTTTCGTAGAGAAATTCTACTTACTCTATGTCAGTGAAATAGCAGAATCATAAAAATCCAATAGAAAAGGCTTTAACTTTACTGGATAGTTCATTTACATTCTGTCTCTTAATGGCAGGCGGCACCTGTATAATCAAATTTATACCCCTCAAGAAAGCCTGTGGACAGTAGGTGCTTCAGGAAAAGTTTGTTGCATAAAAGAACATATTTACCTACTGCATTTTGTTTAGGATTTATGCTAAGTGCTCATTTGTTATAAACCTAAACACTTTTCCAGGAAATACAAAAATATCACTAAAATTATGTGATTTCATGTTAATCTTTTAAAAAGTCTACATCAAATCACTGCAAAATGATTCTTCAAACAAAAGCAGCTTTCTTCCTTTATCTCACATTGTACCAATTTTGAAATTGACTGATGGGGTAGATGGAGTCATTATTCTAAATCCCTCACCCCTTACTCCCCCACTATATCCACACTTTGCCATGCATGTACTGCTTACTGCTGAGAGCAGAGTATTCTTCTGCACTCTAACCTACTAAAGTTGGGACTGGTCATGTGACTTGTTTGGCCAATGAGAAGTGGACAAAAATGACAGCTTGCCAGCTCCAAGCCCAGGCTTTCAGAAGCACTGTATGTTAACACCTACCTTCTTGTGCTCTTGTAAATCCACTGAGAGGGAAACCTCCAGGTAGATGCAATCCTTTTAGCAGCAGGTTGTGGAAAGGAGGCATTCAGAGTCTCCTTGAAACTCACCAAAAACCTGTTGCCCAGATCTAGGCTCAGGCAAGTCAGGCCCAGCCAAGCCCAGTCTGCAATGACAGAACCACAGCCAAACTGCAGAACTTGAAAGCGACTATGTTTGTTGTAAGCCACTGAGATTTTGAAATTGATACAAAACAAAAAGCAGTATATTGACTCTCTGTATCTTTAGATGGCTACTCATGTAACATTAGCTGCATCAAACCACACCTTCTTGATTTACTTACCCTAAACTACTCGTCATTTGCTACGGCTATCTTCCATTTTGGAAAAAAAAAAACAGATCATTTTAATACAGGATTTTTTTTAAGAAAAAAGGTTGTCATAAACAGACATTTGCTCTGTAACTGAAGTGTAATTTCTACAATAAACTATAATATACTGAATAAACTATATTTTAAGAAATCCAAGTTATAATTTTGTAACCTCAGATGCTTCTATAATTTACCAGTCCTCCAAGTGAACCAAACATAAAGCACCTGAATGTCTGATATACTCTAGTATCTTTTTCTCTGTTTTGTTTTGCTTTGTTGAGAAGTTTCTGAATAGCTTCCCATCAAAAACTCGCAGATGTGAACTAACCAGTGTTTAGAGGAGAAGCCAGTATGAATTAGCAACAATCTTGAAAGAGGTTTTAAGGGCGCCTGGGTGGCGCAGTTGGTTAGGCATCCAACTTCAGCTCAGGTCATGAACTTGCAGTTTGTGAGTTCGAGCCCCATGTTGGGCTCTGTGCCGAAAAACGTTTTAATACATGCAATTTTATTACTTTTGAGTACTAGTATTTTCAGGGTCGGTCTGAAAGTAGATGGGAATCACCTGTTAATGTCTTGGGTTAGGAGGATATTTTTTCATGTTCCTGATTCAAAAATCTGTTGTTTTAAAAAGTGGGGTAGATTTTGTTTATGGATTTTATTTTTATTTGAGAGAGACAGAGAGCAAGCGGGGGAGGGGCAGAGAGAGAGAAGGAGACAGAATCCCAAGCTGTCAGCGCAGAGTCCAATGCAAGGCTTGAACTCACGATTTGAGAGTTCATGACCTGAGCCGAAGTCAAGAGTCTGACCTTAACCGCCCAAGCCACCCAGGTACCCCATGTTTAGATATTTTATTAGTTATTTTTTTCTGTCATAATCTCAATGAAGATAAAGTACAACCTAACACAAGTTCAGTTATCACAAGTCATAAAAGTAATACTGATGAGATTTTCATGGATCAATTTCACGAATGTCATTGTCTTTTCTGCCGCTTATATAGATTAAAGCAACGCTGTACTGTGAAACTGTATTAATAAGTTGATAAGTAGGAATTGCTACAGATGATTCTTATTTTCATTACTGTTCACTTAAGCTAGCATCTCAGAATTTAAAAATCACAAAATTTTAGCTCAGAAGGAATCTTAAGACTAGTTCAACTACCCACCACTTATCTGAGTTAACTCCGTAACACTTCCCCAAAGTGCTGTTGTACTTTATACCTTTCCAGAGCAAGGTGGTGTTTCCAAACTAGCGGGATTGTCAATATGTTTCAGGAAATTAATTTAGTGAAAGGCAGTAATTGAGCCTGTTGTAGTTTCTGCTTTAAAATAAATTACTTCAAAAATGGAAAAAGAATGGATCAAATGAGCATGAATGGTGGTTAACATGGGAACAAATAAGCCAGTTTCTATCCAGGCAGTCCCATGGGCAGCTTATACTTGGCTGAACAATGATACCAATGCTTGTGTCCTGAACTTTAAGGTATAGTTGTTTTTACTTTGGGTTCTATTTTAAAATTTTTACTGATAATAAACAAGTGCTTGTAGACAGAATGCATAGGAATATTAAATTAGCATTAGTACAGGGGTAATAATAATGATGTTGCAAATGCATTCAAAATAGTCCTTAATTGGGATTATCTTACTCAAAACAGTCATTGAGCACATCAAGGAGCTGCTAGCCCTAAAAACGGTAAAAGAACCAGAACATTCATAGCAGCAGCAATTGCTATTACCCAAATGTCCATCAACAGAAGAATAAATAAATTTGAACGGCATACTAACAGAAATGAATAATCTGTAACTACATGTAACAGCGTGGAGGAATCCCAAAACAATATTAAACAAAAGAAGCCCGACACGAGTATATATGAGTATATATTGTTTGATTTCCCTTATATATGCAATAATAAAGAGCAAGTTAATCTAGTTTTTATCCATAGGGGATCAGGGGCAGTCAGTGACTTGAAGGGGCTCCAGGTAACTTTGGGCTGCTGGTATTGTTATGTGTTTTGATTTGGTTGCTGGCTACACAATCATGTTTGTGAAAGTTCATGAAGCTGGAGACTTACAATTTGTGAACTTTTATGTATGTATGTAAGTTACAATTCACAGTTCAACAACTAAAATGTCAAATAAAGAGGCGTTAGATTCCACTGAGCTATTTGCTAATATTTTACCTACAAAGTCTTTCTTTCTATGTCAAATATAAGAACTCGATACAATAAGTCTAAAAGTAACTCTAACTTTAGAGTTATAATACGTAACTAATTTTAGACTACATTTTAATATACATCTGTGCCTAAATCAAATACAATGTTGTTTTCAATGTATTAAAAATTATTTTCTTACACACATAATTCAGAGAATATTAAGTGGTCAGTGTCACTGAGAAAAAAAAATTCTTTATATATCATGAATATTAATTTTGTTATCTTTAAAGTTACCTTTATTATAAAATTGTTGATAATATACAGAGCTAAGTTTCTTTTACATAAAATCACTTCTGTGTCATGTACCATGTACAAATTAGGAAAATTCCCATAGGAGTTTGTGAGATTGTATGTTATTATAGAAAAAGTTTTGAGAATTAGAAGAAAAATTGGACACTACTTTAGTAATGGAGAAAAAATATGGTTAGAACCATTGATATCTGCTGACAAATTCCAGACCTGCCCACAAGTAAGCTGTGTGAGTTCTGTCAGATCAGCACTGTCCAACAGAAACACACTGTGAATCACATCTGTAATTTTTGAATTTCTAAGTAGCCACATTTTAAAAAGTATATGTGCACTGAAATACACCAATAATACCTAATGTACACAGCACTTCGTTGAAATGTAGTGCCACCAAAACAATGAAGTCACGTTTTATAGAAAAATATTTCACCGTGCTTTAGTCCTAACTTCTAAAATTTAAATTAAAGTTTAAAATTCAGTTCCTCAGTCACAGCAGCTGCATTTTAATGCTTCTGCCACACATGACCAACTGGTGGCTACCATATTGGCGCTGTCCAATATGGACATGTCTCGGAGGCTCACTTTCTTTGCTGATAAACTAAACAAGTTATTATTTGAGATACAGAATTCCCAGTGGAATTTTTGCCAACTGAAGCCCACATGCCCCAATCAAAATGTGGGCCATTCACCATGCAGGAATGCAGACCTGTGTGAAGGGATCTTTGGACTTCTTAAACAAAGTCAGAAACCTGTATATTTGCAAAAAAACATCTTTCTTTTTCCATGGTAGACAACTACTGTGAAATTTTTCAGAGCACTGTGTGGGCCAAACCAAAACGCGGCCACATGCTACTCTTTGCAACCTGGGTTCTATAAACATTCTTTCTTGCTCTACCAATCTATGATTTATTTAGGAGTGATTTGACTTCTACATCTGGAAGCTAAAAAGCACAGCTGGAGAGTCATTTGAGTGGTGAGATTCAAACCCCTGCCCCCGCACCCCCCTCCTCCCCCCACCGTGAGGTCAAGGTGAAGCTACAGATGCTATCAGGAGGTGACAGCCTCTGGTGAAAGCAGAATCCCAGTGTGAGCTTAAGCTCAGTCTACACCCCAGGATGCAGAAGAGTCTAAAAAAGAATTACCCTAAGGTAAGGGTCAGCCTAAGACCCTAATTTCGGATCAATGACAATGTGCCAGAGATAGATACAAAGGGTAACGAAGACAAGTATATCACAATGACTATCACTCTTATTGCCCTGGGTGGGACCCAGTCTCTATGAAGCCTGCTTGGATCCTCCAGGGTATGTAAGGTCCAAAAACAAAAAAGGTAACATGCCAAAGACAACAGAGAAAGCTGCAGGGGTTAAGCAGGAAACAGCAGCTTGAGCAGCTATCAGTACCTTCTGTGGACAAGAAGATGGGGAGAGGTGGGGAGTGGTGAAGCTGGAATTTATCCTGTCAGTTCAGATTAACAACGAACACTAGAGGTCATGTCACCCTCAGGCAGCACCAGATGATCTAGGAACACATAAGCCTAGGCTCAAGGGATAGGAATGGTTGCTAATCATTCAGAGGAACCTGTAGGACAAGTAGTTAATCAGCACTAATGAAAGCTCTTGCATACAGAACAAAAATACTTCTCAGATTCCAAGTCTCTGGAGATGGAACAGACCTCTGGGGGACCAGATGAAGTGGCGTCATAAGTTATTTAGTAACATCTGCTAACATGACCTCACGGGCCTCCAATCAACAGTGTCTACCTCCTCAGATCTCTGTCCCCAGTTTTGTCCTTAGAAACCCTCACTTGCAAGCAATCTGCGAGTTCCAAACTTCTGGGCATTAGCTCCCCATTCTCCTGAGTGATGCCACACCAGTAAATAGCCTATCTTCCTTCACTGCAAAAGCCCAGTGTCAGTTTGTACTGGCTTGCCATGCATCAGTTGGACAAACTCTCATTGTTCCCGTTACAGTGGTAGGTCGACTCCAAGGAGACTAGTTCTCATGTCCAGGTGAGTCATCATCTGGGAATATTCTGAACTTTTTGGCAGCATCTAAAAAGGATAGAGTTCCCTCTAAGGAGGTAAAGTCAGAAACTGTTTTGTGAATATTGTTAGAATCTCATTTCAATTCCAGGGTGAGGGAACCTTGGAAACCGAGGATAACTAAAAGCCCTGAATTAGGATTCAAACAATTTGAGCATTAACCCCAAGCGTGTCATTGTCATGCTGTGTGACTTCTGTTTCCTCACATTTAAAATGGTAATAACATAGAATATTGCTTTTCTCTATATCATTGGGTTCCTCCAGGACCAAATGGTATCATGAATATAAAGTAATTTGGAAGGTATAAATTTCTCATGTAATTGCAAGGCATTTTTTATTATTTACTAAGTAATTACTAGTGAATTCTAGGAATGCAATTTATTAAATACCATTTAAATCCCCAATAAGGAATCTCAAATTTGAGAGGGGTGGAGTGGGTTAGGGCTTTAGGGAAATAGCAGTGAGCACTGACCACCCCATTACAAATTCAGCCATTTTCTAGAGGATTCATCGGGTAGGACCAAGGGAGCTCAAATTCCAAGATGGACTTGAAAGGACCTCAGAAGAAGGAATTTGCCCTAAAGCAGTGGTTCTTAACCTTTTTTAGGTCACTGACGCTTTGAGGATCTGATAGAAGCTATGGCTTCTGTCTTAGAAAAAGGCACATATACAGAATGGACATATATTTTCAGAAAGTTCCTGGACCCCCATGGATCCCATATTGCAAATGCCACCCTTAAAGAGAGGGTCACAGATGAGACACAAAATATGGCCTTAGGAATGAGTTGTTGCTGGGTAGGAGGCAGTTGTGAAAACAGCTGGAGGCCTACAATAAAACAAAACAGTCTTTCTTTAAAGGCTCAGCCTGTACTCCAAGTATTGCTACTATGGGATCCTTCGATGAAGACTTCTTGGGGTTTAAATAAGGAGTCTGACATGCACACACAAAAGCATCATTCTAGCTAACTAGGTTAGTAGCTACTGCTTCCTTGGACAGTTTCATAGCAGAGTGCACCCTCTAGCTTAATCTAAATGGATGTTAATCAACCAACGGAGCAAAGATATATGAGAAAAAAACAAAACAAAACAATATGCAACCCTAAGAACCACACTGCACATGTTAGTACTACATCGTAGAATATGTAGTGAATTTTTCACACTTTGGTTTTTGGAACATAGAACAAAGACCACATATCATGAGGACTTAACAGTATGCATGTGAATATCACAAAGGAAAAGAAGTCCATGGCAACCCAGAATTGACAGTGGATATCATGGCAGCAATCTAGTACCCACATTGATAGCAATGGGGCAGGAAGAGTCATGGATTCCACAGAAATTCAACAGCAACTTTTCACTGGCAAGAAAGAACTGTCCTTGATTCTTGAATGGAACATGGCTTCATATTTTGACAAGACATTCTCTACTCACTTCCTAATCCAATCTCTTAGAGAATATAACGGAAGGCAAATGGAAACTAGAAATATTTATCTTGTATTTCTAATAGCTAAAATATGTTAAGAAGGGTGAGGTCATACTATGAATTTTGGAATGATTGTTCAGGAAACATTATTTAATGACTTTTTCATAAAATGCTACAGTCTATTGTTATTTTTTTAATATTACGGAAGAATAATCTTATATTTCAATCTTTACACTTGACTTCCAAAGTAGAGACCAACAAACGAGTTGAAATCACTAATCATGCAGTTAATGTTCTTTCTTTAAATCAAACATATTTATCTTTCTAAGACCATAAAACTCACTCCTCAAAAATTTATCTTCTGATTACCAAATAACAAGGTTTTCGTCAAAGACTGCAGTCTATAAAAGCAGAAGGAACAATCAGAAGTAAAAATATATGAACAAACACACTGCACTGCCTTCCTACGTACCTGCCAAAGAAATACAGTCAACTGTAGGAGTGAAAACATTATACATATTGTCAACGGATTTTGAAACTCCTCAAGGACATGAGCCTTCCACTCTGATTTCCCTCAGCAGCTTACTAGCTGGGTTTACATTTCAGAGAGTCACTTGCAACTCTTTGAATTTCAATCATTACAGGTCAAATGGTTTAAACATGAGAGTTTCTCTCCACAGTGCCATGATTTCAAATGCCACTTCTTGCTAATATACTTCAAATTAAATAATAAATCACATTTAAATATGTAGTAATGTATTTTTACAAAAGTATTATGTCGGATAATACAAGAAAGTCATTCAGAGAAGTGCCTGCTACATAGCAAGTGCTCAGTGACTTTTCGTTTATGATGAATTGGTAATGATACTGCCAACAATGACAACAATGACATTCTCACCTGGTAGGCAGCTGCTTAAGGGGACCCTAATGACCCCCACTTTCTGTTATTCATGCCTTCATAAGCCCCTTCCCTTGCACATGGACTGAACTTAGTGATTCAAGTCTAATGAACAGAACATGGCAGAAGTGATGGGTTATCACTTTCAAGGTTGAGGTTATTAAAATATTTTCACTTTCATCTTAGGTTCTTGCACACTCTTTAGTTCTCCCTTGGATCTCTTGCCCTGGAGGAAGCCAGCTTTCATTTTTTTTTTTTTTAAGTTCCACAGTGGAACTGCAGAAAGTCCTATGGAAAGGCCCAGATGAGCAAGATTAAAAGCGGATCTTCTGAGGCCTGCCAATGATCACATTAGTGAATTCTGAAGCAGATCCTTCAACCCCAGTTAATTTCTGAGATGACTACAACCCTGGTCAGCAGCTTTACTGCAACATCATGAGATATCTTTAAAAAAATCATCCAACTAAGCCCAGATTCCTTTCCTATAGTAACTGTGAGATAACATTTTTTGTTCTAAGCCAATTCAGTTTGCGGATAATTTGCTATGCAACAGGATAACCGATACAGATTTTGGAGGTAGGGTGCTGCAATAACAAAAATCTGAAAGGTGGGAACAGCTTCAGAACTGTGTGATGGGACTTAAGAGCATGAGTCAACATGTAAAGTGCTTTAAAAATACTATTCACAGAATTTTGGACTTTGAAGAGACTGCTAGGAAGGGTGTAAATAAAAATGAGAAAATTTTCTTGGAAATTGTAAGTTAGTAGTGGTGGAAGGTGTAACAATACCCACACTTATATATAGTTACATGACCTGTATGTGGTCACTTGCAGTTCTATGAGGAATAAAAAATGTGCCGCATGAACTGGGTAATTTAGCTGTGGAGATTCCCCAGCAAAGTGCTGGAGATGCTACCTGGTTTCTTCTTGATGATTAGAGTAAACTGGGAGATGATAAATTGAGGGAAGGACCACTAAACCAAAAGAAGGCTTTGAAAATTGATGCTTTTCAAACCACTCGATGGTTTTGAAAATTCTCAGCATCTCTGGACAGCAAACAATACTAACACTAAGAAACAGCTTCCACACAAAGATTAATTCCAAGGAACTGCCAGGAAAAAAAAAAAAAAAATGGTCTAAAGATGAGACAGAGAGGCACCTGAGTGGCTCAGTTGGTTAAGCATCTGACTTCAGCTCAGGTCATGATCTCGCAGTTCGTGAGTTCAAACCCCACATCAAGCTTTGTGCTGAGAGTGCAGAGCCTACTTCGGATCCTCTGCCTCTGACAGATCCTCTCTCTCTGCCCCTCCCCTACTCACACTCTCTCTCAAAAATAAACATTTAAAAAATAAAAATAAAATAAAGATGAGACAGAGAGTGTGGCTTCAGAAATTCCTGTTAAGACCTTGGAAATGTAGCCTCCTAATGAGCTTTTCAGTTGTACCACAGGGTCTCTTAAAAGCTTAAGACCGTGACTCAGCGATCCTTTCAGCAGGCCTTTGGAAAGTTAAAGGGCACTGCCTATCCCTTGTCTCAGCAGAAGCCCAAGGTAGAGAAAGATTTATCTCTAAGAAATACGTGGGTATGATCTTTGTCTCACTGAGTAAACCCTAACGAGTTTCAAAGGGGACTGACAAAAGCTTTAAGAGGATTTTATCAGCAGAAACTCTGCCATTTTAGAATGAAAGGAACAGACTGTGCTAAATGAAAAAAACGCCATAAATCCCCCAAATCCTACCGGCAGGAAGCAGGCTGAGAAAACTCAGGTGCAAGGCTTCTGGGTGGCTCAGCTGGTTGACTGTCCAATCTCGGCTCAGGTCATGATCTCACTTGTTAGTGAATTCAACACCCACATCGGGCTCGCTGCTGTCAGCTCAGAGCCCACTTTGGATCCTCTGTTCCCCTTTCTCTCAGCCACTCCCCCACTTGTGGTCTCTCTCAAAAATAAACATTAAAAAAACAAAAACTTTGGCTGCAAAACACGTGCCACCTTTCATAAGGGAAAGACGACTCAGAGAGGGGAGCCAGTAGCCCAAGGAGTAGAATGAAGAGCCATGGAGAATTATCCCCAACTCTGGAAACTTCGTCAAGAAACTTCTGTTTAGCAGGATTTCAGAACTGCTATGGACCAGTGACTCTTACCTACCACAAATCTTATTCTTTCTTGAACAAGAACATGTAGGTATCTTATGCCTGCATCACTGCTGTATGTTGGTTGTGTTGAGGTCAGATATCCTGACTCCATAGTTTCACAGATCTACAGATGATGAGGAACTATATTTGAGGAACTATACCTGAGGAGCCCCACTCACACCCAGGTCAAACGTAGATGACTTCTGGATTTAGAGCTGATGCTCATCTATACAGTGAAGACCATTTATTTTTCATCTTTTAATGAAAATAATGCCTGACATCAGTGCAAATTAACATGTTTTATAGCATCAAACCTTTAAAAAGGATATAAAATCCTTTTAAGAATTCATGTGTATTAATAGATTGAGAGATTAATAGATTATAGATTTAATCTCACTGATGTAAAACTAAATAAATGCTAACCAAATACAGAAGCAACAGCTATCCAATTTTAATCTGCTTAGAATATTTATTTCATAGCATCATAGCTGGTGTTGAGACCATACAATGTCAAAGCTCTCTTAAATATCTTGATTTACACATTTTTGTTGTTGTTTATAACAAAGTTCCACTTAAAGAAGGGATTTAAATGGCATGTGAAATGGGAAATGAAATGTTCAGCTCTCCTAAAATGATCATATATTTTTCTTAAACTCACTCTCAACAGAAACAGTGTCACTCAAATGTTCCATAATGCCTTATCCTTCAGAATGACAGCCCGTTTGTTACTTTTCTATTCACAGTCTATCATATTGTGACATTTTATATATGAAAAACAGTTAAGGCATTATTTTTAAAAATGTCATACTATTTTAAAGAGCAATTTATTTCATGCCCACATCCCTCCAGGCTATTAGTGAGGTTTATTAGCAAAAGCCAATATAACTGGCATGTCCTCTGGATAGGCACCCACTGGCCAATAAAAACAAAGAACACAAATATGCCATTCAGAAATACATAGCATTGTTTAAAAATAGCAACGCCCATTTCTGCTGGAACTGAGAAGAGTGTGCTGGTCTCCAGTGACAGGAGAGCACGGTAGGGGAATGCTATGTTGTACTGGAAGTCAGAACACAGGACACGTGGGCTTAGCTTGAGATGCATGATAAATGATTCACCTGCTTCAAGACTGTTTTCTTAACTGTAAAATTCAATGTCTGTATCTGAGTCAATCGGTTAATGCAGTCCTGAACTACAGACACTCAGGTACTCAAACATGACTTCTTACTTTATGTACGCAAAACCTGTATAGGCACTTTGGGTTGACAAATTTCACATTTTCCCCTAAAACAAACTTACTAAAAAAAAAAAAAAAAAAAAAAATACACTACTACCTTGTAAATGAAAAATATGACTTACATGGCATTAATGGACAGTGACTGTAAAATTTAAACATAACAATATGAAAAAACAATTATTAGATTCCAGCTATCAAACTGTTGGTTGTCCTAGTCTGCTCTCTTTGAGAAAAACAAATGGGTAACTATATCTATGAGAGAGATTCTAGCATGAAACTGAGAGTTTCTACTTGACTTGTTTTCTTAAACACTGAAAGCAAATTCAAAAGAATCTGAGGTCTTTATTATATGATTCAACATTATTTAATGCAGCATCTGGATACTACCTAAAATCAACTCCAAATCAACCAAAATTCCTTTCTGTAACAGCAGCAAATGTCTTATACTCTGGAAATGCTGCATCAAATAATCACGCTAGTATTTCTGATTCTAAATTTTATCTTGACTCTTCATGTGACAACCCACCTAACCTACTTTCTCAAAACCATTAATATTGTCATGAGAAACACTAAAATAATTTTGAGGGCAATGGAGTACTGTGGAAAGAACACGGCTGGGAAGTTGCGTTAGGGTTCAAAGCTCAGTTTCATCATATTTGACCTTGACACTAGCAAGTTAACTAACCCCTTGAGCCTCAGATTGCTCACTTACATTAAAGTGCTCATGTCACTGTTAAATAAGAAAATGCATGTAACGTGCTTAGCACAGCACCTGAACAGGTAGACATTCCACAAATGTTATGTATTTTTAAAAATTTTAATTTCTTCAAATAAATTTTCAAAATTCTATCAAAATAAATTCACTTTATTTTTAAAGGTTTTTTTTAAGTTTGTTTGTTTGTTTGTTTGTTTGTTTATTGAGAGAGCGAGAGAGAGAGCAAACGAGCAGGAGAGGGGCACAGAGAGGGAGAGAGGGAGAATCCCAGACAGGCTCCACGCTGTCAGCACAGAGCTCGATGCAGGGCTCAAACTCACAAATTGTGAGATCACAACCTGAGCTAAAACCAAGAGTCAGATGACACTTAACTGACTGAGCTATCCAGGCGCCCCAAAATAAATTCACTTTAAATAACAGTGCTCAAAAGGAAGATACAGTTTGCCACTTTTCTCTTCCAGTAAAGTTGTATTACATATAACTTTGACTTCCAAAGCTACAAAAGTCACAAAGCACTGACTGGCAAAAGTAGCAAAAAACATTCTGTCCTCAATGATAAAATAAAAACACTTACTTGTCAAAATGAAAAACAACAATTCTTAGTTGTGACCATGTAAAGCGTACTCAGGTCTTTTCTTCCCCACCCCCCGCCAAAAAAAAAAAAAAAAGTACAGTAGAAAATAGAGTGAGACTGTCTTAAGTCAAGTAAAAGTTTCAGCCAAGTTGGGCAAATAGCTCTGACAAAAGCCACATTTAGGCCATAACTAATAACGCTATTACCTGCTAGATGTAAACAGTAACCAAAATAAAAAGCAGCTCAATGCTAATCCAGCAACAGTAGTCCCGGCCACCTAATAAATGCAATAGTAATGTGCTCCAGGATCCCTGCTAGTCATTTCAGATGTATTATTTATAATCTACACAAGTGTGCAAGTTAGACATTGTTATTCCCAATTAAACATGACGAAACTGAAGTCCAGAGGCGTCACTTGCTTGTTCAAGGTCTCTACCTGTGAACACCAGAGTTGTATTCAAACAGCACCTGATGCCAAAACCAATCGCCCTTCACTAGTCCCTCTTTCTTTCTTTTTAGGACACAAACATGTGAGCAAGAATATTCCTCAACGCTTTGAAAAGTCATAAACTGATAGCACTCCCCTTTCTTCTCTCTGCCTTCTTCTAGTTTCTCTCAAACCCACTGCACGTCGATTCCCCAACTCCAAGTCACTGATTCCTTAGGTCTCTGAAACCTGTCTCGTGTTCCAGCCCTAGAAGTAACCGTCCTTGGTATGACAGGAGAGAATAAAGAAGTCAGGGAAGACTTCCAATCTATATGGGACTTAAACTAAAGGCTCACAAATAATGAGAAATTGTCTTATATAGTCAACCAATATGGACATGTTCCAATTTGCAGGGATGACTAAGGCAGACACAAAGTGTAGACTCATACAATACAAACTTATGCAAATCATATACATATATAACAGAATGCTTAATTGAAATAGATTTTCAAAAAGTATCTAAAAGCTTTCATCTTTTATTCAGGGAATGCATTTTTTTTTAATGTTTATTTATTTTGAGAGTGAGCAGGGGAAAGGCTGAAAGAGAGGGAGAGAGAAAATTCTAAGCAGGCGCCTCAATGTCAGCACAGAGCCCAACACTGAGCTCGAACTCATGAACTGTGAGACCAGGACCTGAGCCAAAATCAAGAGCTGGATGTTTAACCGACTGAGTCACCTAGGCGCCCCATCAGGGAATGCATTTTAAGGCAGGATTTTACATACACATAAAAACTACTGACCTTAAAGAGTATTTCATTCTGCTCTATTTTTTAAATGAAAATGTTCATTTAATAAACAGTATCTCGTTGATGTTTATGAGACCCAACTTAGCACTTAAAAATGAGTATACCTAACTACACACAACCCACACTTGTGGGTCTAAATTATTGCGTTCTGGGAACCACTCAAAAATTGTTGGTTAAAAAAAAAAAAAAAAGATAGCAAGACTTGAAACCCAAGTGCTGTGACTCCTCAGCCTGTATCTACCAGACTTCACTGCCCACCACATAATAAGCACACTCGTAAGCAGACAGGAAATACCACAAAGGTGTAGACCTACTATCTTCTGAGTGCCAGGCACCTGGCACTGGAGATGAAATAATAAATAAAGACTGGGCCTGAGCTGAAGAAGACTTTTTATTCTTTCTTAAGCGGATTCAGGGTAGGCTGAAAACAAAGAAGTTACCAGTTCCAATGTGATCTGTTCACGCTCAGACTAGCAAGCCATCCTGTGTGAAGAGAACACAATGCAAGAAACAACTAACTTAAATAAAAATATGAGCCTTAGAAGCACCACATTTTTACTTTAAATAGTTGTGATCTACTCATCTGGAACAGGAGAACAGGAAACATTATATAAACCTTTTCTTGATGATTTCCTGCCATCACTGCAATAATGTAACACAGTGTTTCGGGAATGAGGGCTATTTGCCCCTATTTTTAAAAAAGTTAAATAGTTCTATCTCTATCCCAGATCCTATTGCACAAGGTTATTGCCTACCACTAGGAGTTACACCTTCTTCTTATCTGATATGATACAGAAGGGAGTTAATCAGTAACCCTACTTTAATTTCTTAAGTTTAAATTGTCAGCGAAGGTCCCTTCTCCAGAGGAAAGTACTTGGATTTATGTTCGTTTACCGGTTTCCTTTTATGTCCAGTCAGGTACAATAAAAGGAGGTAGTTAATTATAAAAACAGATTTTGCCAATTTGAACACTTTTACCCACGATAAACCTGGAGAGGAGAAATGAAATATCCTACCTCAAACAGGGGCCATGATGATAATAACAGATCATCTTTAATGAGCAGTACCTACTATGTGCCAAGTATGTCCTAGGAGCTTAACAGGATTCATTACTTTATCCTCACATTATCCCGATGAAGTAGGTCATTCTAATCTCCACTGTATAAGAAAAATGAGGGCCATGTTCACACAGAAAGTTGCAGGGATAGTATCTGAATCACATGCTCTGGGTAAAAGCAACAACAACAAAACCCTCAGGTGTCTTTACGGCCAGAAAAGTAAAGTAATGTGTGATACAGCTCAGTTTTAAGATTATAGGGATGTGGGGGCACCTGGGTGGCTCAGTCGGTTGAGCGTCCAACTTCGGCTCAAGTCATGATCTCACGGTGTATCTGCACTGGGCTCTGCACTGTTAAGTGTAGAGCCTGCTTGGGATTCTCTCTCTCCCTCCCTCTCTGCCTCTCCCCCATTCAGCCCCACAGGCACTCACGCTTTCTCTCTCTCAAAGATAAATAAACTTAAAAAAAAAAAAAAAAAGATAATAGGGCTGTGGTTCCCAACCCTGGCTGCATATTGTAATCACCTGGGGAGAATGACATGGGGGGGGGGGGGTTTCACTCCCACAGACTGTGGTTTAGTTGGTCTGAGAGCTGCCCACGTGATTCTAATGGGCAGTCAGAGCTAAGAACCACTGTGTATGGACACGGAGAATGGTGCATGGCCCACCTGAAAGCAGTTTTGTTTTTTTTTTTTTTAAATGTAAGAGGTTAAGTAAACATTGTGCTGGTCAAAGGTTGTTAACTGCTGCCTCTGCCACCAATATGTAACCTCTGCCCCACTGCTCAAGGTAATTGATGTGTGGTGTAAGTGGGAGATAGATAAGCAAATAGATACATAGGCCGGCAGACATAGACATTTGTTTTTACCGGAGAGGAGGTAGCCTAGTCTTGGAACTTTCCCCAGGTCGCCCCTCACCATCTCCTATTTAAGGAACTGGTCTACTACAAAATGTACTTAGAGTTAGACATAACCTACTTTCAAAATAATCTCTGGAGTACAACCCATTCTTAAACTGAAGATGACCTAAATATGCTCACTTAACAAATGTATACCTTCAGATTATAGGGCCAAACTACTTAAACATTTCAAGAGTCATCTTTTTTTTTTAGAGAGGCCACTCATAATTAACTCTGATCTTAATCCACTCCAGGTCAAGAGATCTCACTTAACTAAACAAGTTCTGAGAATGGAGAGCCTAACGCCCTCAAAACAAATCTATGCAGGTGGTACAACAGAGCGCTGCTGAATGAAATGTCATTTGTCATTGGGGAAGCAAAAGATGCTAACATCAGAAAACCTTCATTAAATGACCTGCAGATGTGAAATCCAAAATAAATGCTATAGGAGTCAATCATGTGGCCTGCCTGGGAAATAATTCTTCAGGTATGATCATATTGTAATTGTTCCAGCACCACAATTCAAGAGGAAATGGCAAAAGGGTACATTAAGAAATAGACTTTAAAGCTACTCAAACTAGCTACATTTTTTCATCTCCTACTGCAAAACAAATGTATATTTGAATGGCCTTGTATCACCACTTACCACCACTCTCCTCCACAACTTTCACCAAAAGGCAGCCAATAAAAGGAGAAAAGAAATTGAGATTGATTTTCAAAACTAAATACTGCAAATACAGGCCATGACTCAGAAATTAGGGCCTCAGTCAATCAGTTCCAGCTTTGGCTGCGAAGGTAAATGCTCTCCTTGGGCTTGGGTGAAATGTTTGGTTACTTTGTTTTGTTTTGTTTTGTTTCACAAAGCAGAGACAGGGAAGTGAAGGCTGAGAGGGCAGACAAAAATGCATGGGATTAACTTTCTCACTACTGTTCAGAATAATTTCCTTTGTTGACTGAATAAATATATATTGATCCCCTCATGAGCGTCAGGCACCGTGCAGTGCTGAGGAGGTATTGGTTAACTTGACAGTGTATGTTCACATCGGTCTCCTAAGCTAAGAGACCGAGGTAACAACCTCATAAAATCCACCACACATGCCCCTTCCAGCCACATGTGTGAAAATCCAGTCCTGCCCTTGTAGTCTTAGATCATAAATTTCCCCCTTTGTCTAACTGCGCTGAACTTCACAGGAAGCCACTGATGTCTTCTAAGTAAATACATAAATATCCAGAATTCATACACCAACAATAAGTCTTGGGTAAATACCAACAAGTTTAAAGAAAAATTTTCTTAGCCCAAGTCTGCACCAAAACAGGTTTTCCTTTTGAGCCAAACCCAGCTCACATATTTTCACTGCCTGTGGCTATGCAGCTTCAGTAAGCTAAAAATAATTCCTTTTCTTCTAAGTTGGGAAGAGAAAATAAGACCAAGCAATCAGCTGCATGTCCTTTTCTCTCGTTTTAATTTTTTTTTTTTTTTTACTAGAAAACACTCAAAATAGCTGAAGCCACGAAAAGGCATCTGTTTCATATTTATATACACATACACTGACAGAAACATCCATCCAGCTTATATTTTCCCAGTAATACGAAATTAGCTATATTTGCATCATCAGCAAAGACTGTCAACATTTCACTGCTCACAGTTTTCTACTATTATTTTCTGCTTGGGGAGAGGACTACATAAGTATTGAAAACTACACACAAGTACAAGTAAAAGCTTTCAAAAAGTATATACAGGATGACTATGCTCTAAGGCCACATCGCGCTTACTTTGCAGTCATGCATCATTTATGTTTCTGAAATTTACATTAAAGGAGATTCTAAAATAGAAGGGTAGAAACTTTAAATCTTTCTGCAGGTCTTGCTCAAATTGTGTTTACTGTATCTGATAAACTGAAAAATTCTATTTCTCTCCTTGGACTTCTCAAGGCTAACTGTAAAGTACCACCTCCCACCCCCCCACCCCCAACACACACGCCTACCTATCTCTGTATTAAACTAAAAGTTTCGCAGGAAGACAAACTTTTTCCCTCCAAAACATATCTGGGGGATGGTGAACAGCGGCAGTGTGGACTTTTCCAATACCTCCAACATCTCTAAAGTCACACTATTAAATTAATAGAAACCACCAGGTTCCATTCTACTGGGCCTTTAGTTTGGGCTGCTAGGTCATGGCTAAATTTCCCTTAAAAAAACAACATAGTTTGGGAAATCACCGCCAAACTCCATCTCTTAGACTACTGACAAGGGCAACTGCAAAGCAAATACCCACAAACGAGGACAGTGCCTCTTCGGGATGGGCTGGCAGACACGGAGGAAGGGCTATTGGTCGGTCTGCCCGGACTCCAGCGGGGCCACTGACAAGGACTGGGGTAAAGCGCTCAGTGTGTGCCGGCCCATCCAACGCCCAGCGGGACCAGCCTCTGAGCGACCAATTTCAAACGTAACCGCCGGAGGAAGCGGGAGGATGGGGATGTCATCTCCCTTGACACTTTGAGAACCCGGGCGGCCCTGCAGGGCTCAACTCTGAGGTCCGTGATGGTCAGCGGTGGCACCCGCAGGGCCAACGTTTCCCCAAAGCCACTTTTCCAGCCGGGGCGGGAGGCGCGGGGCGAAGTTAGCCACCGGCCGCGCGCGTCCCGTTAACCGTACCTTGCAACTGGGCAGAAAGGGACTCCTGGTGCTGCTGGTACTTGAGCGCCACCGCCTCGGCTTTCCGCAGCTGCGTCTGCAGCTCGTAGTAGAGCATCGCGCCGTAGAGAAAGCCGAACACCACGGTCAGCAGCAGCAGCGTCTGGAAAATCCGCTTTTGCTTTCGGGAGCACATCCCGTTTCCCATAGTCCCGCCTGGACCCCGCGCCGCGGCCGCCCCCGCCGCCGCCGTCCCTTCCTCCCCTCTGCGGGAGCGAGCGTCTCAGCAGCGGCCGCCGCAGGAGGTGGCCGGACGCAGCATGAGGAGGAGACGCGAGACACAAAAGCGGGGCCCGAGGGGAAGTGGCGCCCGCTCAGCCCCCGCGCGCCGTGGGGCGCGCAGCCATCGACGCCGCCTGGGCAGCGGCCGCCAAACTTTTGCGAGGCTGGCTCTCCGCGAGTGCCCGGGCCCGGCGAGGGGCCCTCCGCATACTTCCGAGCGGACCGTGCCCGCGCCGGTCCCCAGACGCCGCCTGCCTTTTTTCCTCCTCCCCACTTTTTGGCTCGGCTGCCCCCGGCGGCGCTCGGAGTCCCGCCCCGGCCGCTCCCCGCCCCCTCGCAGCGGCTCCCGCTGCGCGACTTTGTTGCCACCAAAAGGAGGGGGTACGCGCCCAACAAAAGGACTCGGCTCCAGGCGGCGCCTCCGCGCGCGGCCCGCCCGAGTCGGCGGATGGGCGGGGGCCGGCTGGCCCCTCTGGGTTTGGGGGGACGGCGGGCCGGTGTCACTGACCGGGCTGCCCAACCTCGGCCGCCGCCGCCTCCCACCCAACTTACGTGTCACCCACGGCCCAGCTATTCTGGCCAACGGGATTCCGGGAGGAAGTCCCACTCGGGCTCCCCGCTCATTGGGCCCGTCCGAGCCTCCGCTCCCTCCCTTCGGGGAGGCAGTGCGGGGCTCGATTGGACGCCCGCTTTGTCCGTCCGACCCCGGGGCCGCGCCTTCCCTCCCACCCCGGGGGCCGGCGAGGGGCTCCGTGGGCAGAGCGGCCGCTTGGCGCCGGGGTGCGCCCACGTGGAGTGCGGGTCGATGGGGAGAGGCCGCGGAGCCAGGGCCGGGGAGGTGGGGTGCGCGGGCGACGTGTCCCGGCTTGCGGCTGGGCGAGGTACGGTGCGCACGTGTGTGAGTGCAGGTGAGTGTGTGTGTGTGAACGCACGTGGGGAGAGGAGTACAGTGCATGTTAGGGGGCAGTGGGTGAAAGCAGCTGCTTACGCTCGACCGAATACCCGTTCTTTCTTTCTCTAGCCAGTGGGCAGATGCGGCAGACACACGGGATAGCTACACCGTCAGCATAATCTGCGTAGCCGAACTGGAGAAGCCTTGCGGATGGACTCTGGCCCCAACCCGGGGGCTAGGGTGAATGCGTGTGTGCCCGCTGATGGCAAGACACGGTCTGGGGGACTCACGTACGCTAACGCGCTACTTACTGCTCAACTGTCCGTGTGGATTGGGGAAATGAGCTTGCCTTTGGCAGAGGGGAAAGAAGTGACCTCATATTTTCCCCCAGCTTCCAAACAGAATAACTTAAAGATAAATCTCAGAAGCTGAAATAAGTATGCATACGTTTCGTCACATGTATTTGTCTGATCGGTGGCAGAAATACATCAGTTACGTCGGTAAATTACACTTTAAAGGCCAACAAAGTTTCCCTTTGTAAAACAGAGTAAAACAAACTTAACCACAAACCTCTTCAAAAAAGAAATCTAATTCAAAGAGAACACTGCTTTTGTTCTTTCTATGTACTTGAGAGGGAAAAAATTGAGGTTGATAATTTTGTTTTTGCTCTTGACCTGACTTCTAAGAAAGTAAATTATTTCTCAAATGCCTCAGTAGTGTCATGGAACTTATTTTATACTGCATGATTTTTATGATATTCTAACCAGATTTTAGTTATCACTATCAATAGTAGCCAGTGAGTGCTCAAAATGAAGGTAGATGTGCTTAGCCAAATTAAACGTAAAGACAGTCCCTGGTGCTGAACATTTTGGGGTAGACTCTGAGACTAGAGAATGCTAAAACCATAAAATAAGCCTCAATTACTACCTAGTTAGCCTATGACACTTATACTACCATGAAAACTAAGTTTGCCTGGCATGTGTTTTTCCCTAATCAATAATAACTTACAATAGAACAATATGTTTTTCAAAAATACTTTCATTTATTATCTCACCACACCCAGATTAAGGGTTAGCCTCACATTTTGGTAAAGAAACCAAAGTTTATTAAAGTGACTGAGAGCTGTCAGAGAAAGTGAAATATCATATGATTTCACTCATATGTGCAATTTAAGAAACAAAACAGATGAACAAAGGGGAAGGGAAGGAAAAATAAGATAAAAACAGAGGGAAGCAAGCCATTAAGAGACTCTTAAATATAGAGAACAAACAGCGTTCCTGGAGGCATGTTGGGTGGGGGGATTAAGAAGGGCATTAAAAAGGACATTAGTTGGAATGAGCACTGGGTGTTGTAAGTGATGAATCACTGAGTTCTACTCCTGAAACCGATACTACACTGTCTGTTAACTAATTTATATTTAAATAAAATTTTAAAATTAAAAACTAAAGTGACAGATGGCTGTAGGACCTAGGACATGCAGAGAGTTAGGAGTTCAGCAGAATTAGATCCAGGTTAGAATACTGCTCTTTTTATCACTTCCTTTTATAGAAGTCAAGTTCTCATTCTTTTTTTTTTTTAATGTTTATTAATTTTGAGAGAGAGAAAGAGAGCACAAGATGGGGAGAGGGGCAGAAGGAGAGAGAGAATCCCAAGCAGGCTCCTCCGCACTGTCAGCACAGAGCCTGGAGAGGCTCAATCCCAGGAACCATGAGATCATGACCCGACACTGACCAGAAATCAAGAGTCCCACGCTTAACAGACTGAGCCACCCAGTTTCCCCAGTTCTCATTCTCTTTAAACAAGTGATATTAACAAATCGTATTTGGTCCATTAAAATGAGAACCTTGGGGCGCCTGGGTGGCTCAGTCGGTTAAGCATCCGACTTCGACTCAGGTCATGATATTGCGGTCCGTGAGTTCGAGCCCCGCGTCGGGCTCTGTGGTGACAGCTCAGAGCCTGGGGCCTGTTTCGGATTCTGTGTCTCCCTCTCTCTCTGACCTTCCCCCGTTCATGCTCTGTCTCTGTCTCAAAAATAAATAAACATTAAAAAAAAAGTAAAAAAAATAAAATGAGAACCTAGTTTAAAAAGAAAACGATTTAAGGAAGTTTCAAAATTTTATTCTGTTGTGTAAAATATAGACTTGTTATTTAATCTACCACTGTTTAAATTTCTTTCAGCTTTAGTCTTAGAAAATGAGACTGGATAATTCCAGGAGTTTACTCTTCCTCCAAAAAACCTACCAAAACTGCTCTGGAGGAAATGACATTTTATAGCAATAATCCTGGCCCATTCTTGAAGAGAAAATTATCGAAAGAAAGAAAGAAAGAGAAAGAAAGATTGGGCAGAGGATTGGAAAATTATTATTCATATATTACACAATATGCAGTATTTAGTTGAATTTCAGACTCTCTGGAAAATTCTTATGCTTCTGGAATACATGATTTCTCATTTTCAACCTCTGATTCTTTCGCATCTGATTCCAGACTCGAAAGGTATTCTTTGCCTAAAGCTGCTGACAGACTCTACAGAATATAATAAATGTAGGCCATAAAACACAACTCAATATTTTAGTCATAAAATTTGAAAGAGAACAAAAATTATTACCTGAACTTCTCCATTATTTCAAATTCAGAAAGGGTATATGGAAGTACATAAAATCACTAATGGCAGTGTCTTTATAAAATTACTTTTCCAAGGTGAAGTATGCTGCTAGTTTCTTAAAAATATCAGTATAAAGCTTTTGAGAGGCCAACATTGGGGAAGCTATCCAGGGCCTATAAATTGAATTTACATAACATTGCCTTTGGGTAGAACTTGTAATAGATGAGCTATTTTTGCTGGTCTTGTGAGGTCTGTTGTTAGTTCTGTTTTATTTTTATTTATCATTTTTAAAATAGTATTATATGATATTTCTATATGCCATATATTTAACATTTGTAATTTAAAAATTATATATCCTGAGGTATTTCATCAACTTAATATTTTATTTCTAAGGCAGGAAGTAATTAACTTAAGAAATTCAAAGTCTTGCATTTGAGAAAGGCTAAGGTAACATCTGGGAGCCTTAGCATTCTTTCCAGTGTTACTAAATTAATAAAATTTGTTTATTTTCAAAATAGGGGAAGGCAAGAAAAATACGGTTGAGGGATACAGCCAGTGTATAATTTGTAAATTTATATGATCAGTCCCAGAGTAAATAGCCTCCATTGTCTGTGAAATTTTTTGATTAAATCTCTTTACTACAAATTGAATTCAATAGTTTTTTTTTTTTTTAATTGGCAAGAGGCATCAATGCCTAAGAAAAGGTGATGAATGTTAAATAAAATTTTAAACAATTTTGTGACTATGTGTGGTGATGGATGTTAACCAGAATTATTCTGGTGATCATTTTGCAATAAATATTTATATTGAATCATTATTTCATACATCTGAAACTAATGTGTTATATGTCAATTATATCCATAAAAAACTAAAAATTTAAATGGCGTTTCAGTGTTAATAAATCACAGCTGTAACCTTTTCATGTAAATATTTCTGAAATCAGCTATCCTTTATCAGCTATAGGAAACTGCACTCTACCTTTTTGCCACTTCACCTTTTGCTAGCACCTAATTAAGACACAGTCTTTCCTATACTTTCTTTTTAAGGGGTAAAGGAAGCCACATTCAATCTATTCTGTTTTGTTTTGTTTTGTTTTGAGGATTCTGTAAGAGATGTTTTGAAACTCCTTTCCATAAAATTTTGCTAATGACCTGTTGGTAATTGTTAGCAGATTAAGAGAGTATGAAGTAAGCCTGTAGCTAAAAGCATGATAAAACAATTGAACCCTAATCAGTGGTCTTGGCGCCTTGCTTTGCTCTGTCTCTAAGCTGCCACCTTAGTAGCTTTGAACTACTTTGAACTTTGAACTATTTAAGGAGTTAGAGGAGAGTGAAGGGGAAAGTCAGCCCTTGTCCGTAAAATGATTTTCAATACGAGAAACCTTACTTGTAGCACCAATAATAAATGCCTTTCGAACATGGACTACTTTGATAATGGAGAAAGTTCTTTAGGAGGCCCTCCTTGCCACAAGGTGTGTAGCTTAGACTAAAGAAACAAGAAAAATCATTTCAAATGCCTTTAACATCCCTCTAAAACAGGACAATCTAGCATACCATAAACTCTTCCAAATTTTAAGGTGGCTCAAGAAATTATTTTGTATTTGTTGCTTAACGTGTATTATAGCTAGCATATTACTTTTTAAAAAAGTGTCATTTCATAGAATGTTAGAAGAAACGGAAAAGGACCATACGTGAGAATCAAGTGAAGCAAATTTCCCAAATCTTCATTGGCTTCTTCAAGAAGCTTTTCACTAGCTGTCTGTCTTTAGTAACTCAGAGACTTCAGACAAACAGACCGTGGGAAGGTCAGTGGCCAATGAAACATGACATTTTTAATGTTCCCCCAAAATGGATAGTTTATTGGATTCCTTTATATTAAAGACATACTTGGTTTATCCATGACCATCTTACAGAATCAGTATTTAAATTTTAATGTTATATGATAGGTATGTATTTTTTAATTATCATGGGACATGGCTGATCATATTTATGATGTATCCGATGCTAAGTCCTGGGTCAGAAATTTGACAATTTCGGAACCGTTCCTAAAGGAAATCATAATCTAGTCCATAAATATTTTTTATGCTCTAGTTTTGGGAATACTTTGAGTCAAAACAAAGGGACTATCAATGGTTTTACTTAGAAATAAAGTAGAACAAACTTTCAAAAAAAAAATTCTAAGAGTTGAGTTACCTCAGCATTAAGTTCTCAAATTAAAACTGTGAAATAAAAACACATGTCTTTCCTCACTCTGCTCCTTCTCATTCTGTTCTCTGGTGCAACTCTTCAAATCCTGGCATCCAACATCCTATCATCCCTTTTCGTTTCCCAGATCCTTGTCTATGACTATGCCCTTCACTCCCACCCACATACATATACATTGTCCTTCCCTTCTTGAAGACAAAGGACAATAATCCAAAGCAATCTTTCTCAAAATGCCTATCACAGTCCTTCAAGTAACCACTTAATTAAAGGGAAGCAAATTGGGTATATCGATTAATAGGAAGATGTTAAAGGATGAATTATTAACTTCTTATTCCTCTCAAGAATTTTGTGAGAAAATATGTTAAACAAAGGACTGAACTCCAATGACATAATCTTAGGCTGGTGAGCAGATGAGTCATAATTATGGATAGAAGAGTTTCATTTTTCCCCACTTATTTCCTGATTCTCCTGTCCAATTGTAAAGGGACTTGGGAACATTCAAAAGGTGACTCAAGATGCCTACTGCCAGGATACAAATCCCATTTAGGTTACAAACTACCTGTGAGATCAGCAGTAAGTCAGTAACTGTTAGGACCTTAATTCTCTCATCTGTAAAATGCAAGGGACAGTCATATGTGCCCTGCCTAGCTTCAGAGAGAACGAGCCCACAGGATTCAAGACGGAAGAAAAACTGTGGCTTTCATTTAGATAAAATTGAATGTTGTAGTGATACTTGTCATTGTTGACCTAAATTTGTTTGTACATTTCTGGAAAACTACAGTTGATTAAAAAAAAAAAAAAAAAAAAAAAAGCATCAGTTACCCACTTTAAAATGATAATTTTCCAGGGCACCTGGGTGGCTCAGCTGGTTAAGCAGGCGACTTCGGCTCAGGTCAGGATCTCACAGTTCAGGAATTTGAGCCCCAAGTCAGGCTCTGTGCTGACAGCTCAGAGCCTGGAGACTGCTTAGGATTCTGTGTCTCCCTCTCTCTCTGCCCCTCCCCTGCTTGTGCTCTGTCTGTCTCAAAAATAAATAAACATTTAATTTTTTTAATAAATAAAATAATTTTCAATCATAATTATTAATTGAACTTCTTTAATAGTTAAGAGGAAAATTATGACCTTAAAACAAAGGAATTTCCTTGCACACTTATTCAAGCCAGATTCTCATTCTTGGGTTATTATTTATGGACTAATGTTTTCCTTATGCTTTGTTTATATCTCAACAATTTTCTTAGGTAGTTATAGCAAAAATGGCACAGTACAGGGAGGGAAGTGGAAGGTGGAGAATGTGGACTCTTTCTGTGAAGGGCTTGCAGATTTGGTACTTGTTTTTTTGTTTGTTTTCCCGGGAAGGGCACAGGGAGGGAAGGAGGGAGGGAGAGGGAGAGGGAGAGGGAGAGAGGGAGAGAGGGAGAGAGGGAGAGAGAGAGAGGGAGAGAGGGGGAGGGGGGGGAGAGAGAGAGAGAGAGAGAGAGAGAGAGAGAGAGAGAGAGAGAGAGAGAGAGAGAGAGAGAAGCGGGGCTCATGTTTACCCAAAGCAGGGCCCATGTTCACCATATGGTACTTGTTTATTTAAAGGCTAAATTAGGGGCACCTGGACGGCTCAGTCAGTTAAGCGTTTGACTCTTTTTTTTTTTTTTTTTTTATGTTTATTTATTTATTTTGAGAGAGAGAGAGAAAGAGCCAGCAGGGTAGGGGCAGAAAGAGAGGGAGAGAGAATCCCAAGCAGGCTCCTTGCTGTCAGCACAGAGCCCAAGGCGGGGGCTCAAATTTACACACCGTGAGATCATGACCTGAGCTAAAATTAAGAGTCAGACACTTAACCAACTGAGCCACTCAGGTGTCCCAAGTGTCTAACTCTTGATTTCAGCTCAGATCATGATCTCATGGTTCCTGAGATGCATGGGGCTCTGTGCTGACAGCACAGACCATGCTTGGGATTCTCTCTCTCTCTCTCTCTCTCTCTCTCAGCCCCTCCCCTGCTCATACTCAAGCTTTCTCTCAAAATAAATAAATAAACATTTTAAATTTTTAAAAAATAAGGGCTAAATTAAAGCTCTGGTTGGAAACTAAATTACTCAAGGAGAGAGCAGAGAAAGAGAACAAGAGACCTCATGATGTAATCATGAAATTTCTAGAGAAGGAGGCCTGTAACACCAGGCAATGGGATAGGTTAATCAGTAGAGTTAGTTCAAGATGGGAAAAAGTGAAGTGTTGCATAGAGACCTTAAAACATATAAATGTTACTTTGCTTTCATTCTCTTTTGATGCGAGGCATTCTGCTTTGCTTTGCTTTGCAAAAACAGTGTCTGTTTTTGGTTGGAGCTCAGCTTAGTCTCTTAAGCTGTAGACAATCATTCAGATTCCAGTTTCAGCTTTGTTGTGTGGTGTAAGACCTTAAAGATACTTTCATGGTAGGGTCATTCCATGTAAATATGCCTAGACTGGAAGGAGTTTTTTCTTGGTTTTGTTTTTCACCTAACTTGACTGCAAGTTTTCTTCAACGTACCAGCCATTATGGAGCTTTTCGAAATCACTCATCTTAATTTTTATAAAAACAACCCCCTTTTTTCCCCCACTCTATATTTTATTAGTTTACATAATAGTTGATTACATTACATAATTAAAATAACAAGTGCAATGGCATAAACAGCTTCTAGAACAAACTGTTAGTCTCTATGAGGCATTCAGTTTAGTAGGCAGACACAGATCAAGTAGAGACTGGTTTAAGTGTCAGGAGTCTTCAGCCCTGAGGTGTGCAGGGAGAGACTGACTGACAGAGGGGAAAGCCTCCCCTCATCCAGGGAGCTGGTTAAGTAGAGTTAAGGGTTTCTACTATACATTGAAATGACTAGTGAGGTAAAAGGAGAAATTGGTAATCAAGAAAATGTATGTGAGATGGGGCACTGGGGTGACTCAGTCAGTTGAGCGTTCCACTTCGACTTCAGCTCAGGTCTCATGATCTCACGGTCTGGGGGTTCGAGCCTCGTGTCAGGCTCTGTGCTGACAGCTCAGAGCCTGAAGCCTGATTCAGATTCTGTGTCTCCTTCTCTCTTTGCCCCTCCCCTGCTTGTCCTCTGTCTCTCTCAAAAATAAATAAACATTAAAAGAAAAGAAAAGAAAAGAGAAGAAGAGAGAGAAGAGAAGAGAGAAGAAAAGAAAAGAAAAAAGAAAAGAAAAGGAAGAAAAGAAAACATATATGAGAGAAGTACCATGGAAGCCAAAGTTACTGAGAACTTTTAGTGTTGTTGATAGAGCTATGGAGAGGAAGTTGAGATAAAACCTACAAGGCCATAGATGGAACTGATTCGGGGTGGAGCGGAAGATTATAGTAGGATGGGTAATAAATGGATGAAAGATAAGTAAGAAGAGGAGTGGTAGGGTGAACTTTACTTTTGATAGTTTGGCTGCAAAGGAAGAGAGATTGGATGGAGCTTGAGGAAATCATGAGATTGAAAGAAAGTTTGCTGTGAGGGCTTTTGTTGTTGGATTAGCATACACAGGAATTTCTGGAAAGGAGCTAGTAGAGAGGGATAGGTTAAAGATTTGAAGGGCTACATTAAATACATTGGAATGTATGGAACGTTATTTCTTAAAGCAGTGCCCTATTACAGTTCATTTTCCATTTTAGAGGCTCAATAAATTATGGAATGAATGGTCTTAGGAGTTACTAAGAGGAGGAAAACTGGAAAGATTGCCTGACTAATTGAAAAAGAAATTTGTTTGAAGGCCCAAGGTGGTATGTGCTTATATTAATTCACTTTGATTAAATGTGCACACCCCCCAAAATGGGCATGTTTGTACGATAATATCCCAAATAGAGAATCTATAAAATAATATCTATTTATTTAAGAAGAAAACTGAACTCTGCTTTGAAAAGAGTAATTGGTCCGTTTAAAACCTTTTATGTATAACTGGTAGATATGTTTACTAAGTAGTTTATGGCATATCCAAACGTTTCATATCAATTAAATGCAAAAGAGAGAATGTAAAATTGTATAGATAATATTATTGCAATCATGTTAAAATACTTATATAAAAAAATAATATGTTTTATATTGCTACTTTTTAAGTCATTAGATGAAGGGGGGAAAAAGTGGATATTTTCAATAAATAATGAAAATCAATTCTCTTCAGGATAATGATGCTTTCCACCCATTTGTTGGTTTTAACATTGTTGAACATATCTCTGATCATAAGATCTGTTTTTCTATAAGGAATGAAAAAGGAGGGCAAAATACCCAGCCCTGGGTGGCCACTTCACACATGTCCTCCCTCTCTCTCAGTAATGAATTAAGTGAACTGTCTTACCGAGTGACTTTGAGACAGAGAAACTAAAGAGACCCCATGGAAAACTACTTTTTTTTTGCTCCTTACCCTGCTTCTATTCTTGCAAGGACCTACACTTCTACCTTACATGTGCCTTATAAAACAGTGTCTGTCCTCTATGTAAAGGTCATCGATTTAATGATTTTTTTAAGAGTCTTCCCACATAATAGATAACATCTAAGGAGTGATTAGGTGGGGTTGCCAAGAATGTTTTCCAAGACCACTAAGTCATCAAGATTCTTGGTTCCAGGGCATAAGTGACTTATAGGGAGCACCTAACTGGTCTTTGTTCCCGGATGCTTAGGAAGACACTGTGCACTGGACCACATCCTCAATAAAACCCCCAAATCCCAAGCAAAAACAAGACTCACTCTTCTTTCCTTTCTGAAGCTCCCAGATGCTCTATCAGTATCTACACATTCTCTGTATCTTTAATAAACTCTGCTCTCACTTCCTCTCCGCTCACATTGGATTTCTATACTGTGCGAAACCAAGGACCCTCTTGGCTGGTTCTGTGGGACCCCCTGTGGGTTCTGGGACCCCTCTGGGTCCTTGGGCCCAGCCAGCCTACATCAACTTCAGATGTGACTTCAGTGTCCCTCTCAACATTTGCCTTTACCAACAATGTCTAGCACCGCACTTAGTACCTTGGTAAACACTGAATACATTTGTGAGTGAGTGAATAAACTTAGCACACAATGGAATCTACTTTTGTTCTCTGCTGAAGATCAAAATAAATAATGGGAATTTACAAGTTAAAGAGAAAGAAAAGGAAGAAAAAATTCTGGGGGGAAATGTAAATAAAATGTATCTAATTTTAAATGTAATGCAACTTTCAGGGCACCTAGATTGCTCAGTTCGTTGGGTGTCTGACTTTGGCTCTGGTCATGATCTCATGGCTCATGAGTTTGAACCCTGCACCAGGCTCTGTGCTGACAGCTCAGAGCCTGGATCCCACTTCAGATTTTGTGTCTCCCTCTCTCTCTGCCCCTCTTCCACTCCCTCTCTCTCTTTCTCTCTCTCTCAAAAATAAAGAAACATTAAAAATTTTTTTCAAAATTTGAAATGCAACTTTCTAAGTAGGAAAGTCTTAGAATAAATCAGAAATGAAAAGAAATAAATACATTAGATTACTTAAAACTCAAAATTGTCACATCTCAAACAACAATTTAAAAGCAAACACATACAGAGAATATTTGCATAGATTAAATAGATTGCATGAATTACACAGATCTAACAACTTTATATGATTGTATGTATGTAGTTAAAAACACTAAGAAAAAATTGCAAAGTTCATAAACATATAATAGTTTATAAGTGGTTCATAAACAGGCAACCAGTAAATATGTGAGAAATTAGTCAATCTCAGTAATCAGAGAAATGAAAACAATACTAATAATCTCATAACTAATAAAAATAGCAAGTTTTTTTTAAGGTTAACATTCAGATCGGCTTCATTTGCTCAAAAATATTTTAAGCAAAGATATGCTGCAAAGGGAACTATGAATTGATATACATTTTCTGGAAGGCAAATTGGCAATTTGGATCAGGCACCATAAAATATTCATGTCTTCTGATTCAGTAATTTCTCTTCTAGGAATCTATTCATAGGAAGTAGTCTAGAACTCAAGAAAACATTTTTGCATGCAAAGATCATTATCATAAAATTAATAATTGTGAAAAAAAAAAAAGTAGAAACAACCTACCTAAATGCTGGACTATTGAAAATAGTTAAATAAATTACAATATAAATGGCATATAAAGAATAGAATATTACAATATAATGATTTATAAGAAATATACATTTGGTCATTCAGAGGATCAAAATATATTTCTCTGGTATATTTAGTGTCCATCCACAGTTTCTGAAAATGTTTCAGAGCCCTAAAGGTGAAATGGGTGTCCTGTTATGAATGAAGGTAACTTTTGGACCCCAACCTGGGCTAGGGGCTGGTTGCCAGAAGGACCAAACATGTGATTAAAAGATTGAAACTCTCCCTCCCATGGTGCCTGGGTGGCTCAGTCGGTTAAATGTCTGCCTTTGGATTGGGTCATAATCTCACAGTTGTGAGTTTGAGCCCCATGTTGGGCTCTCTGCTGCAGAACAAAGCCTACTTCAGATCCTCTGTCCCCTTTTCTCTGCCCCTGTCCCATTCACACTCTCTCTCGTAAAAAAAAATATATATATATATATACACATATATATATATGTGTATATATATGTGTATATATATATATATATATATATGCACACTCTCAGTCCCTTCTCCCAACCTCAGGGTGAGGGGCTAGATGCTGAATCAGCCAATGGGCAATGATTTAGGCAATTATGACTATGTAATGAAGCCTCCAGAAAAACCTAAGAAGACAATTTTTTAGTCCTTTATATCACAGAACTTCCTGGTTGGTGAACTGGTAGAACTTTGGGGACAATGGCATGCCTGGAGAGGGCATAGAAGCTCCCCACCCTTTCCTTGTACCTTGCCCTTTTCATCTAGTTGCTGATTTGTATACTTTATCATATCCTTTAATAAACTGGTAAATGTAAGTGTTTCCCTGAGTTCTGTGAGCCACTCTAGCAAATTAATTGAATTTGGGGAGGAACCTCCAATCTGTAACCCATTGTTCAGAAGTACAGGTAACAACCTGAGGCTTGAGATTAGTTGTCTGAAGATGTTGGGGTGGGGGGTGCAGTCTTGTAGGACTCATCCCTCAACCTATGAAATCTGATGCTATCTCCAGTACATAGGATCAGAATTGAGTTGAATTCTCGGACACCCTGCTGGTGTTCAAGAATTGCTTGGTGTTGTGAGTGGGGAGGAACACACCCCCATGTTGGAATTGGATCCAGAATCCCTGAAAGAAATGTTAACCAGACAGTAAAACTAGTTGTTTAGCTTGGGATCCTCAGAAAGGGACACTGAAAAAGGTTTTTGTGTGGAAGAAGGTTATTAGGCAGAATTCCCATGAAAAATCAATATAGCAGGGGGAATGCCAAATGAGCAGTCCCAAAGTAACTTTTGCTCATTCAGAAGAGCTCTGGAAAAAGCATAGATCATACCTCAGAATTGTTCCCATAAGGAGCGAGGGAGCTGGCATTATTTATATTCCTGCTCCATGGAATCATTAAGGGTTTGGTGGAGGGGCGTAAAGTACCAGGAATTTCCCTGTCCTCTGTGTACAAACAGCAAAATGGCCATCCTGAGTCCCAGGTGCTGGTTACAGGAGTTACAGCACACTAGAAGCCTGGGTGCCAGAAAATGGCAAAGATATCCTAGCAAATATGAGTGGGGCACTGACATATCTGCTAAACTGGTATTTGTAAAGAATACCCCATGATATGATGAACACTAAATGAGGAAAAAAATACACAAAAAAAAGCAAGGTTCAAAATACTATATAAGGGGTCCAGATTTACACCATAGCCTGAAATAACTAAAAACTTGAACAAAATATATGGTTCAGACATAAGAACCTGTCAGAACACAATGGTTCAGACATAAGACATCAAGCAAGAGTAATCCTGGAGAGCGAGGAAACAAAGATGTAAACCTAGCGACCGCTCTAACTACTGTTTGGCGAGAATGCTGTCGCACACACGGAAGGAGGAGCCCAGGTGGAGTGCGGCCATCTTCCTAACAGAAGATGACCCAGGACACTGAAGAGACATTTTGTGTTAGGGGAAGTTAGTAAAAGGTATACAAGAACTATTTTTGCAATTGTTTTGTTAGTCTAAAATTACTTCAAAATAAAAAGTATTAAAACTCCTAAAAGGGGAAAAAAATAGAACATGAGAACACTCATCAAAATAAAGAGGGAGTGGCTATATCAATAATAGAGAATGTAGATTTTGTTTTATTTTCAAAAAAATTTTAGAGGAAGATTTTAGAGAAAAAAATTATATTATCAGGAGTACTGACAATCACTTCATAAAGGGGTCATGTTATCCACAGGACCTAGTAATCCTTAATGATTATGTGCCTATAGTGGACCTTCTAAATATATGAAGCAAAAACTAATAGGACAAGGAGAAATAGACAAATCCACAACTACATTTGGAGGCTTCTACTCTTTTCTCCCAGTACTCGGTAAAAGAAGCAGCCAGAAAATCTATAAGGATATAAAAGACCTGAACAACATCATCAACCAACAAGACCTAATTGACATGTATGGAACATTCCACTCAACAACAGAATCACATTTTTTTAAGTACCTGTGGACCATTTACCAAGATGGACCACATTTTGAGACATAAATGAGGCTCAGTAAATTTAAGCCATACCACATATAGACCACGTCTATTTGTTGGTGGAGTGCTGCTGTGCATGTTACCTTCCTGGCTCGGTGGGTCACATAACATCCTGTTCCTGATGGGTAGCTTCCAGTGGTCTTTACTAACAGGCATTGAGAAAAAGCATTTGCCAAATCAATAGCGCCACATCTGATGTCAGGGAACGTGTTGATTTGTTCAAGCGATGAAACCATAGTGGGTGGAGCAGCTGTAGCTAGTCACCACCCGATTAAGGCTTACAAAATCAACTGTTACGCTTCAAGATCTATCTATCTTCAGCACAGACCAAATAGGTGAGTTGAATAGGGATGGCATAGGAATGGCCACCCCTGCATCCTTAAGTCCTTGATATTGGCATAAATCTCGGCAGCACATTCATGAATGCGATATTGCATTGGTTACATAGTTTTCCTAGTTAGAGGCAGTTCTAGAAGCCCCCGCGAGGCCTTCCCACCACAATAGCCCACACTCCATAGGTCAAGGAGCCAATTTGGGGATTCTTCCTGCTGCTGATTATATCTCTTCCAATTACGCATTCCAGAACTGGGAAAATACCCACAGGATGGGTCAAGGACCCACCAGCCACTGTAAGAAGGACCTGAGCTAAGATGCCCAAACTACCTGACCTCCATAAGCCCCTCCTCTGACTGGTAGATCACAGTGATATTTCAGGTCTTCTAGAATTAGTGTCAGTTCAGAGCCAGTGCCTAGTAGTCACTAAAGGGATTCTTTCCTCAATGAGCAGTTACCCTGGTAAAAGGTTATAGATCCTTTTGGTGAAGGCTTGGAGAAAGATAAACAGTATAAATTTTTGGCAGTGTATGGCGGCCCTGTATCAAGGGAACTCAGTGTCTTCTCAATTCTAGTTGTTCCGGGTCTAAAAATGGATTCAAGTCTAGGAATTGGTTGAGAAGCCATGACTCTATTTTTATGACTCAGGTCAGACTTTTGTCCACTTGATCTAAAGCTCTTCTGTTGTGATAGATTAAGTAAAAATTTATCAGGCTCCCTATCTATCTCACTTTTTGGAACGCCATGATCAACCAATCAATGCCACAGTTTTGTGCAAGTCAGACTATTCTGACTGCAGCTTAGCTGCTATCCATTATGGCAGCCATGCCCACCTTGCCATTGGTGGTTGAGTGCTACCATGTGGCCATTGCTACCCTAGGATCCAATTACTCTAATTGCATTTAGGTTTCCTGATTCAGTGACTGTAGTCCCCACTATAGGGACTGGTCTACAGAAAGGAGTGATTACAGACTCTTTGAAGATGCTAGGGCTCTACTCACTTTTTTTTTTTTTTTCTTTTTCCCTCAGAGTAGTGGAGAAAGGTGTTTTGTGCACTCTGGTACGTCTCCCAGTGCATCACCTGTACTCTCAGTGTGGGTGAGTAAGTCTTAACTGACAAATCCACTAATTTGATAAATCTACATTCCAAACTTCCTAAGCCTTTGAATCTCTTCCTCTACATTAAAGCAAAGCAAATCTAGTGTTCCTAGTTTGCTCACAGTGGGCCACACTTTGGTCCATGTTTCATTCAATCAACTTAACAAACCATGAGAACCCTTTCCAACTCCCCGAGCTACAATGTTAAATAGAGAATCTCTTCTCAGTAAGCCCATATTAATAATATTGACCTGATCCAGCTTTCCTTCTTCCATCATTACCTCATAGTCTCAGTATCCATTCCCATACATATTTTCCAGGTTTTAGTCTGCATACATTTGAAAACTCGTACCGTTCTTTTGGAGTGTGGCACACCTCCTCATAGATCACATTTTGTATCTCACCCTTAGAGGTCTTCTGGAATTTGGGTCTAGTGATAGGTCTAGAATCAAAGAGGTGTAGGAGAGGTGGGTTGCAAAGAGAATCAGCTTTGTATTGCGCAGCATTATAGTTTCCTCAGGCAATGCAGAGTTAATGTTCTCCAATTAGGAGTAAGGGGGAATTAGAGAGGCCAATACCGTTGGGAATGAGGAGGCTATTTCAACTGGGAAAGAAGACTAATCAGAATTTAGAGGCTCAACATTCCCAGACTCATCAGGGTCTTCCTGCAGGTCCCCATTCCAAATTACAAGATTCTATTCTTTCCCAGTCAATGCCCTCACTTTAACAGTAGACACCCTGAAGAGTTCAACTTGTGTTGTAATTCAGCTAAATACAGGGTGAAATTCTGTGTTTGATTTTCCACAATCTCAACCCTGAGGCTACAGGAGGCTAACAGTCTCCTTTAGGGCACACACAAAAATGTTTAGTTCATTTATGTGGTACTTGAACTGAGAAGACACATCCCTGAGCTTATCCTTTCCTTTTACCACTTTGTCCAGCAAAGTTAGGAGCAAACGAAAAACCTCATTATATTCATTAGATTTCCAAAAATGTCTGAAAGCATTATATATGTGGTCATCAAGCTCCTTGCCTGATTAGAATATCTAAGGAGGGTATTTTGCATATCTCTGCTGCCAGATCCTGCCATGGTCTCTCACAGCTCTCTTCCTTACTGGAAATAGAGTCATTCCTATTTTACAATGTAATGAGATTAGAGAGCCAATTCCAGAAACCACATAACCAATGCAGAAAAGTCATCCTTAAAATTGTGGTCCTCTAGATCCACTCTTGCTAACAAGATCTGTATTAGTCAGGGTTCTCCAGAGAAACAGAACCAAAAGGATATTATGTAGATTTTTCTTTAGAAAGAGATGTACTGTAAAGAATTGTCTCATGTGATTAGGGAGGCTGAGAATTTCAAGATCTGCAGTTGGCAAACTGGAGACCCAGAGGGGCTGATGGTAAATTTCCAGTCTGAGTCCAAAGGCCTGAGCCCCAGGGGAGCAGCTGATGTAAGTCCCAGCCGGAGTTTGAGTCCAAAGGCAGAAGACTGATGTCTTAGCTTGAAGACCTTAAGGCAAAGAGTAAGAATTCTTTCTTGATCCGCCTTTTATTCTATTCAGGGCTTTCATGGATTGGATACAGGGAGGGAAATCTTTTATTAAGCCTACCAATTTAAATGTTAATCTCATCCAGAAACACCCTCACAGACACAGCCAGAAATAATGTTTAATCAAATATCTGTGTACCCTGTAGCCCTATCATGTTGACACATAAAATTAACTATCACATGGAGGACGAAGGAGAAGAAAAGAATCAAGGACAGCTCTCTGTTTTCTAGCATAGTTCCTTGCATAAATGGTGGTTCCATAAATTCTGAAGAGAATATGGAAGGAAGAATGGACTTGAGGTCCTGGTAAGAATTCGCTGCTGGACATGTTTTGTGAAGCATCTGGGGAACATCCAATTGTAAATATATGGCTTAGGATCTGGACTGGAGATAGAGAACTAACAGATATCAGTATATAAGCTTTAGAAGGAGGGAATTAAATCACCCAGAGAAAATTCGTGTAATGAGACAGGGTAGAGTATGAAGGATGGAAAGGAACGCTGGAGGATTATTAACATGAAAAGACAGGAGCAAGTCAAGAGCTCAGAGGCAAAATATTTCGGACACAATGAGACTAGGAACTCACAGCAGGAGTTTCAAGAATGAAGGAAAGGAAAACTCATCCACTGTAGAGAGGTCAAATATGATAAATACTGAAAATTTCCCAATAGAAGTAACAGATAAGAGGTTTGTGTTATCCGCAGGGAGAAAAACTGCAGAGGTGGGACGGACTGAGAAGTGACTTAGGGCAAAGGAGACAGACATGAAATGTATAACTAACTCTACAAGCAGTTTGGATGGATGGAAAGTGAGGAGATGACCCAGGACGGTTAAAGAATATTTTTCTAAAATGCTGCAGGGAAATTCAGTAATGGAAGAGGACAAATAGAGAACAGTATTCCTGAAGAAGAATGGCCTCCAGAAAAGAATGGGATCCCGAACACATGACAAGTCTGATTTTGACACTGCTCATTCATTCTTTTCTGGCACAAATAAACATAGAGATGGTTGTTGTTTGGCTCCACCGTGGGTATTAAATTGTACTCTATCATGGGTAATTTCTATATTTTAGATTTGTGATTTTTTTATATAAGCTTAGGACATCGTTTCACTATTTCAAGAAAAATCTACATCCAAGTGGAATAATATATTTGAAATTACTATAAAACTCTATGCAACTGCCAGCAGTAAGGTTGTTGGGAGTGATTCAAAAGAAATGTAATTTTTGTCCTTTATTTTCTACCTAAGTAATCATAATAGGTTCCAGGGCACATATTTCTTTCATAAGAGATTCATAAAATCCCTCTTTCTGTCTTTCTTTTTTTATTGTTTATTTATTTATTTATTTATTTATTTATTTATTGAGAGAGAGAGAGAGAGAGAGAGAGAGAGAGAATGAGCAGGGAGCGGCAGAGAGAAAGGGAGAGGGAGAATCCCAAGCAGGTTCTGCACTGTCAGAGTGGAACCTGACGCAGGGCTTGAACTTACAAACTGCGAGATCATGAACTCAACTGAAACCCAGAGTCAGATGCTTAACCAACTGTGCCACCCAGGTGTTGCACCCCTCCCCCCCCCCCCATTTTAGAATAAAGTCCCTATTTCTTAGCCTGGAATTTGAGGCCTTCCATAATCTAGTCTCTACTTTTCTTTTCAACCTTCTCTTCAAGTTCTACCTAACACCTATCTGTATTCCACCAATGTCAAATTGCTGTGTTTTTTGTTTCTTGAAAGTCATCCAGATGGGCCACTGTTTAAAAAAAAAAAAAAAAATCAACTGAATAAATTTGAAGAGCTAATTGACCTTATTAATTGATTCATGAATCAGGCAGCATTCCATCTAGCAAGTAGAAGAGCTCCAAGGAATTGTACAAAATGGAAGGTTTTTTAGGAAGGAGGGTGGGGCAAGAAGTCATTAGCAAAGGAAAAGAAAGGATTATTCCAGGCAAGGTCACCTTCACTTACAGAGAAGGGCAGAGGGATTTATTAGGTGGACTACCTCATCTTCCACTGGGGGACAGAGAGGGTCCATATGATAGATTACCTCATTGGTGCTGACCAGAGAATTCCAAATTGGCTTAAAATTCTACTCCTGGAAGTGTTGAAATTTCAAATAAGTCCCAGTTCGCTGTCCTGGGGGCAAGAATCACCTTGGGCCTACAGGTTTCTTTTTAACAGTCATACATTGTTATAAGGGTTGTGCACTGCACAACCTCATGAGACTGCAATGTGATTGGTGCCCACTAGGGCTGTGCAGCTCACAACCTACATAAATGGAAGTGCTGACCCCTATTTCACAGTAGAAACATTATTCCAATGTCTAAACTCCAATCTTACCATGACTTCTCAATTCTTCTTCAAACCTACATATAGGGAAATTAGAACCAGATCGAATTCAAACTCCTAGACCCAGTATTCAAAATCTCCTTTAAGTTAACTTCACTGTGACCATTCACCTTATTCTCGACATGAATTCTTCATTATATGTGAGCTGTTGTCTACAATTATGTCTCTACAAATAGAAAGCCTACCTCTGGACCATCTCATTTTCTTTGCACCCTAATTTCTTCCCACCTTCTTCCAACAATTCAAAAACAATCCATCTTTCATTAAACAAAACAGTTTTTGCAACCTCTATAAAACCCTCATAGATCACCCTATTCCACAATCATCCTGTCTTTCCTGAGTTATTATTAAAGTTGTCATCTCTGCTACAGTTTTTAACACTTAGTTAATATCATGTCTTATATTCATTTATTTGTCATGCATCAATTTTTTTTTTTAAACTACCAACTTGACTACATTTACTCAGTGGTTGAAAGTTTGGCTTCTGTATCATTTGAATTACTTGAGCACAATGCATAGTTGTATAATATATGCTTGTTGATTTGATATTTTCACTGAAATTTAAAAATGGTAAGGCTAACCCTTATGTTAATCTTTAAGATTTTTAGCAAGTTGATTTATACTTTTTAGTGTAATTTTGTAGTTTTTACCATCTAGTACACTTTGTTATCATTTGTCTTTGAGTGCCATTAGGAAACTATGCTTTCATTTTATATCTGGTGCAACTTTCTGAAATCAAGGAAAAGCCAATAGTTCTCTTCCCTGGGGTATGTGACCTGAGGTTGTACATGCCTTTCTTGAAAGCCATGTGGAAAATATCTCCTTGAAAAATGAAAACAAAGAGATACAGAAAAAGCAGAATGTTGAGGAGAGATAACTGTAATGACATTCTTTGAGCCCCTCAATCCTTTTATACTTGAAGTCAGCTGCATTCTGGGATTGGCCATTTATATGAATCAATACATTCTCCTTTTAGAAACTAAGCCAGTGTGAATTCGGTTTCCATTATTTTGCCACTGAAAGAGATTTGATTCATACATATGTGATATCACTTGATTAGTTTGCATTTTGTATATGTAATGCACCATGTTCGATATTATGAACGATAGTCCTATGAGAAATTAACTCATATTCTGCCTTTAAGGTGGTTTAAATACAGTCAGAGAGATAAGATAGATACAGATAACAATACAACGCTGTATGTGATGGATGCCACATGGGAAGTACAAAAGACTACAGAAGTTCAGATAAAGGGCCAGTCTCTTATTTGGAGGGATCACAGAAGCTTCACAGAGAAGATGACATTAGAAATGGTCCAAGATCAGTGCAAGGCTTGCTTAAGGAATGATGAAATGTCTAATAATATGAGAGCATAGGTTTGTATAGTGAAGATTAGAAACTTAATTGGAAAGACAAATTGGGGCCAAAGAGTGGATACACTTAAAAATGCTAAAGCAATGAATATGAGCTTCATTAGGAGAAGGGGAGCCATGACAGGATTTTGAACAGGATCAGAGGATTGGAAAATACACCTAGTATTCAAACAGGAAAAGTGAAGTTAGTCTATAATGCAGGACGTTGGGAAAGGACGGTTGGATGGTATGAATTATAAACTCTGTAAATCTCTTTTTGTTCGTAATGCTTTCTTAAATACCATTGCCATCATATATCAACAAAACATATTTCTAGCAAATTATAGCCAAGTATGTGAAAGGATTTAATTAGTATCGCTCTTAAAGATATTTTAATTATTTATAGTATCCATATTCCTCAAAGATTAACTCTTTGCCCAAATTACAGAGCAATCACTACTATGATGAGTTTGAATTATTTTTAGTACTTTAAACCATGCTGAGAACCCTTTATTATCCACTTGACTTAAGGGTGGCCGTGATTCCATTTACTTTGAACAGCCATAGACTTGAAGGTAGAGAGCATTCTTTGGGTTGTATTATTCAAAGTACTTTTGGGGAATAGATAATCTTATTCCTTTGTCCTTTATCCAGTTACAGTACAAAGGCTTGCTCTTCACTGCACACACATGCTTAGAGAGGAGCTCAGAAAAGTTCTCTTTCACCAAGTTGTGGGCAGAAAATGACATACCATGCAGCACAAGCCAAGTAAAGAAGGAAACTTCCCACAGAATCACGAGATAGCCCCATCTGTAATTCTGGGTGTAACTGCACTTGCATGCCAAGTCTTTGCTCTGGAGGAGTTAAGTAGGACTCCTTCCCAGAACTTCTGAGAACAGTCACGTCAGGGACCCAGATGAAGGTCCTGATGCCAAGTGGGTGATGACCACTGGCCTTTGACTCAGGAGTCCTTTCTACCTAGCAGCTGCCTGGCTTGCCAAAGCTCACTCAGGAGAGGCCATGTTGCTCTTTGGCAAAGAAATGTTCTAATCTGAAAGACCAGGATGAACTTTAAAAATCTTGAGATTCGTAACGAATTAAATTATGCGTTGTTTACCCTACTGGTAGAGGCGTGAAAACTTGTGATGCATTTTAGAAAGATTTCCGCTTACAGTGTGTAAAAATAAAAAAAAAATTGAGGTGAAAAGAGTAATAGTCTGATACCTGAGAAAAAAATAGCTCCTGGGTGAGTGACCAGAGACAAATCACCAGATAGGTGATTGCCAGATAGGTATTTCCGTACTGAATTTTTTAAAATATTTTTTAAATGTTTATTTATTTTTGAGAGAGACAGAGACGGAGTGTGAGCAGGGGAGGAGCAGACAGAGAGGGAGACACAGAATCCGAAGCAGGCTCCAGGCTCTGAGCTTTCAGCATAGAGCCTGATGCGGGGCTCAAACTCAGGAGCTGTGAGATCATGACCTGAGCCGAAGTCGGATGCTTAACCGACTGAGCCACCCAGGCGCCCCTCCATACTGAATTTTTATGGCAAGTTGAAAATCAAAGCCAGTTTCACATTTGATAATCTGCAGGGAGTAATTATATTTGATTTCAGGTTAGCAAATGACATATCATATACTTCTGATTCTAATCTTCTGTTGTGACTGACCAGAGACAGGCTAGTTTACCCGGGGAATAAACTGGGACTGTGAGAAAAAGCAGTAGAAGGTGTGAAATTTTATAGACAAGGGGGCCTGTGAGAGAATGTTGTTTCTTTGGGCAGCCCTTACAGGGGATATAGTAGCTTTATTGTTGCGAGCATGCCTAAAGGGCTTCTTCCTTTTGTTTATTTCTTTTAGTTCCTATGGACTCCTCTGTGTTAGTATTAATAAATTACTCTTTGCTTAAGCACTCCATGTAAGAGCCTATTTTCCCCACGGCCTGGAACAATGCCACCACTACCACAAGATGAAACAAGCATGAAAGATTGAGAAGGGCTGTGGTGAAGCAACATTCGGCTTTATTTTCTTTGCTCTTCAGATAATGACGACTCTGGGGAAGGAAGAGAAACTCCAGAACTACTTTGTTCTCTTCAAAGCCCGAGCCTCAGGAGAAAAAGAAGATAAGACACTTCGTAGACCAGGGAGCCACAACACATGCCAGCCCTGTGCCTTTATTTTATTATATTGATGATATTAAGTTCAAAAATTACTTGCTTAAAAACAACAACAACAACAACAACGATGGGTGGTGGATAGAAAAAAAACTTCACGGTGCATTTAAATCAAAACTTTAGTTTGTTCATTATACATTTCCCCTTGAGAAATGTGGAATTTTGACAACATTTTTCCTTTTAAGTTTATTTATTTTCAGAGAGAGAGAGAAAGAGAGAGAGAGAGTGGCCAGGGAAGGGGCAGAAAGAGAGAGAGAGAGAGGGAGACAGAGAGAGAGAGAATCCCAAGCAGACTCCAAGCTGTAATCACAGAGCTCAACTTGGGTCTTGATCTCATGAACCATGAGATCATAACCTGAGCTCAAATCAAGAGTCGGTTGCTTACCAACTGAGCCACCCAGGTGTCCCAAGAGTGTGGAATTTTAATACACAAGAGGAGGAAAAAATAGTAAATGAAAAGTCTCTGTTCTCATCATGTAATCAAATAAATAAAATGAGCATGTCTTCATAATTGTTGGATATACACAGATAAGTGAAAAATTGCTGGGATTTGCTGTTAGTCGATATGCTGGTTTCCAGTGAAAAAGCAAACACGAACCCTTGGGTGATCAGTAAGAGCACTGTGGAGTGGAAGGAAGTGACTGGCAATGTGCAGGGTGATGGGCACCTGGGCCACAAGCAGAGGAAAGGAAGGGAGGGGAGGATTTTCTCCGGGAGCTCAGTATTCTCAGGTCAGTTTTGTCTCCAAGCTCACCCACGTCCAGCTTCCTGTCCTAACCAAGGGCTTTTCAGGTTTTGGTTTGCCCATCTCCAACAGACTTTGTGCACTCAATGATCTTGAATAAGCAGTTTTGCCTCTCCTGTCCTTAGTTACACACCTATTGTTATGCACTGAATGTGTGTGTCCACAAAATTTCATATGTTGAAGCCCTTGACTGTATGTGTAGATAGAGCCTGTGAGGAGGATAAATGAAGTCATAGGAGTGGGGCCCTAATCTGATAGCACTGGTACCCTTAAAAGAGGAAGAGACACGAAGACCCTCTCTCTCTGCCATGTGAGGACACAGAAGGTGGCCGTCTGCAAACCAGGTGTGAGCTCTCACCAGAAAGGAATCTGCCAGCACCTTGATCTTGGATTTCCCAGCTTCTAGAACTAAAATATATTTGTTGTTTAAGCCACTCCATTTATGGCAGTTTTTTTATAGCATCCCCAAATGACTAAGATGACTGTAAAATATGAGAAAAATGCAGTAGATAATCTTCTCTTTTTCAACACCAACATTTTATCATTGACATTAAAGGTTTGGAACAAATAATTGGATATAATATTTACACCTTTTCTTAGCTGAATGGTGTGTGTGTGTGTGTGTGTGTGTGTGTGTGTGTGTGTGTGTCTAGATCTTTCTAGATCCTGTTGAGATCAATTCCTCATGATTTCTCTAAATGTCCATATTCTCCTACATACACCTTCTATCTCTGAGTAGAATGTATTGGCCCTCAAGTTGTCCTTTATTCTTCAGTCATATCTTTCCCATATTCAAACCATATTAACCCACTTTACTTTCAGATGGACCAGTCAACCCTATGAGAGGTCTAGAAAAGGATCTAGAGATCAGGATAGGACAGCAGAAAAGCTTCAGAGTATGGATGATCTTAGGACACTTAATGAATATAACTGACATGGCCTAGGCAGGCATAATTATAACTCAAATATTATTCATGCCAGTATATATTCCTCACAATTTTTGGATGTTCATTAAACGTATGAACCTTGTTTGCCAGAATTCCCTCAGAGTCCACAAAATACATCTCCTTTTGCTGACTAGGTAGTTTATTTTGAATTACTGCTGGCAAGGTTTGGAGCTATAATTACTTTTCTTTGAATCTGAATGGACTTAAGAAATCCAATTTAAGGTTTTTTTTTGTAATAAAATGTATATCATGAGAAATGTTAGTTGTGATGTTAAAACTTTAATATGTGATATTAAAAATTTAATATACTTAATAAAACTTATAAGATTTAATATAAGTCCTATAATAACAGAATTCTTTTCCTATAAACAATATTTTGAAAGCAGCCCCAAAATCTTTTTTTTTAAATAGGCAAGTCTGTATGCTTTTGTGTATTTATTTATACAAACACATATTATAATTATTTCTATATTTATTCTTGTGTCTTCTTTTTTAACTTTGGGAAGAAAAAGTGAGGGCATGCGTTATTGACTCATGAAACTGACAAGTCTGAATTGGGCCAGGAGACTGAGTTGCTAGATGCATGCATCCCAAGATGAGTCTCTCTGATTCTGCTCTCCAGTATATTCTATTCAGGGAATAAACCTTTGTGCTGGGAATTTCAATATAGAGTAGTTTAATATATAGTGCATGATTGCTTTCTGAAGGGAAGAGGGCTCTATATGTCACTTCATAAAGTTTCAATGGGAAATTACTTATCCTTGCATGGAGAACTCTTAGCTGCTTATTGCATGAGACTGGACAAACCAAATCTTCTGAATGTCAAGGAAGGGGTCTTTCAAACGGCTAAGTGGTTCTGAAGAAATCAGATGATGACCCCTGACAGGTTTACTGAGGAGGATTTTTTACACCTTCATCATGCAGGTACCAGTGGCTTGAACTTTCAACTACTCAGCTGCATGGCTCCAGTGATGTTGAAGACAATTCATTCTCTTGTTCTATTATACATTTTGTCAATGTAACACCAATAGTTACTTTACCTTCCTATTACTGATATACGGATATTATTTCTTAAATGAACCAGTTGATGAGTCAGCAAGAATATCCATTTTACTTCCTTTGGAGAAAAAAAAAAAAGGAACAATTATCAGCCATCTCATGTAATTACAATACACAATAGGTGAGTTTTGGCTAAACTCTGTGAGGAGCATGAGCAGGTCTGCTTCTGAATGAGTGTTGAATACATTTATAAATCTCTTGTGGTCTCCTATTCCCTCCCATGATCCTTTAACTGTTCCTCCTGCCTGTCCTCTGAAACCCCACCAACAGATGTTATTTATTTATCTTTACCTAATATTTGTCATTTGGACCAGGAGCAACAGGGTCATTCATTCTCATTAATCCATCTGATCCTATTTATAATAATAAATGTTTGTATTTTGAGGTGCCGATCTTAAGGTATATTCACATACTTCTCATATAATCGTCACCACCACCTCCAGCAGTAGCTGGTGTGGTCAGCTGTGTCCTCTCTTAACACTTGCTTTTCCTTCACAGGATTTAGTAACTGCATATGCAGTATCTATCTATGTGCCCTGCACAGTGCTTGGCACACAGTTATTGGTCAATCAGTCCTCATCAAAGGATAGATGACTTGATGAATGAATACAAGTTTCTATCCTTTTGAGAGAACTGGGGCTCAGAACATCTGAGTAACTTGCCTAAAATAAAGAGTTAAAAATAGGCTGAGCCAGGGCTTAAGTTCTTCTGGACTTCGGCCCTTCCTTTCCATCCCACAGCTGCTAGGCTGAGGACAAAGTACCAAGAAAAATTTCAAGTACAAAGAGAACTGACGGAAGCCAAATAGGAAGTGTGATGGTGTATTAGTTTCCTTGGATTGAGGTAATAAACTACCACAAACTAGGCTTAAAACAACAGAATTTTTTTTCTCTCAGAGTTCTGGAGTCCATAAATCAAAAATCAACGTGTCAGCAGGGTTGACTCTCCGAGGCTCAGGGAAGAATCTGCTCTATGGGTTGGTTTCTCCTAGCTTCTGGGGGCCCCGGGGAATTCTTGGCATTGCTTCCTTTGCAGCTGCGGCCCTCCAGTCTCTACCTCTGTCTTCACATGGCTTTTTGCTTCTATGTATCCTTTGTTCTTCTTTTTCTTTCTTAAGTGTTTATTTATTTTTCAGAGAGAGAGAGAGAGAGAATATGAGTGAGGGAGGTTCAGAGAGAGGGGGACAGAGGATCTGAAGTGGGTTCTGTGCTGACAGCAGTGAGCAGATGTGGGGCTCGAACTCATGAACTGTAAGATCATGACCTGAGCCAAAGTTGCCCAACCCACTGAGCCACCCAGGCGCCCCTCCTTTGTCCTTCTTATAAGGACACTAGTAACTGGGCTTAGAGTTCACCCTAATCTAATATGATCTCATCTTAATTTATATCTTAATTATATCTGCAAAGATCCTGTTTCCAAACGAGGGCACACACATGGGTTTTATTATTAGGACATGAAAATATCTTTTAGGGGGACCTAATTCAATCCACATAGATTTTTTTTTTAAAAAGAGATTAATGCATAAATAATTTAAGTATGGCTGAATTATTTTATTATTAGAACATCAGCGTATCTTTTAGGGGGACCTAATTCAATCCACACAGATGGCTTTTTAAAAAGGAGACTAATACATAAATAATTTAAATATCGCTGAATTATTTCCACAGGTAATACCTGCCATAGTACTAAGGTTATAACTTTACTAAATCATTTAGTACAGCATTTCCTCAAGTGTGTTTTTTGAACACTAGTCTGAAGGATATTAAGAGGTACTGCCTAGGGGGAAAGGGTTTAATTATTAGTTTTGAGAAACCATGGGTCAAAGAGTGTTAGTAGCCTTCTTGTTATAAGGCTCCTTGGAGACTTTAATATGCCAGAGTGCGTCTGAGGATAGAGTATGTTTTCCAAACCTGTATGATATATGACAGCAGACTATTTTTTTAACTATTCTAAGTGCTATTCTAGGGTACACCCTTTATGAAACCCTAACTTCACTGATAATGTTACATGGTAACTGTCTGTTTACAAATTTGTTTCGTTAGGTTGTAAGCTCCTGATAGGCAGAATCCATATTTCACTAATTTTTGGATCCTCAGGGGTCCTTAACATCTGACAGCTGTTGGGCCACGCGGTTGTACAGGACACAAAGTAAATGATGCTCCCTGGACTTGTGTGGCACAGCAGCCCTGGACTCATAGGGTGGTTCATCAGTTAGGATCTCTTTCAGTCACGTCACAAATCTTGACCACTCTTCTTTGAACACAAAGGGGTTTCTTTTTCTCACACAATAAGAAATCTGGGAGAAGGATGGACAGTTACTCAAAAGGAATCAACCAGGATGCAGATTAACTTGTTTCTTGCTCCACTTTCTGCAAAAGGAGATTCTCATCTCAATGTTGCAAAATGGCTGCTTCACAACCAGCTGCCATTTCAGAACTCCAGACAAGAATGGAAAGTCTTTCTTTTTCTTTCTTTCTTTCTTTCTTTCTTTCTTTCTTTCTTTCTTTCTTTCTTTCTTTCTCTTTCTTTCTTTCTTTTCCTTCCTTCCTTCCTTTCAAACACTAAGGAAAACAATAGCCTATATTCCATTGTCTACAATCTGCTCACCCCCCTGATGTAAGAGAGTCTAAGAAGTTGTGTGTGTTTAGGCTCATTGTCAAGCCAAAAACAAACAAACAAACAAACAAACAAACAAACAAAAACAAAAAAATAGAATCTTATTGGTAACGAAGAATGAGAGAAAGGCTTTTGAGTAGCAGTCTTGAATCACGTGCAACATGTTCGCCGCTATTGTTATTGTTAACTCTGTTGGATTTGTGGCCACTGCTGGACTGTAGTCTTTATAAAAAAGAATTTTTTTAAGTTAAATATTACTAGATTTAAAATTCCCTGAAGAAGACGTTTGCTTCAGTAATCACTTAAGCTGTGAGGTTACATAACTTAATTGTAATAAACTATCTTGATGGGAGAGAAAAATGTGTTGGAGAGTGTCCCAGGAGTTCTGGACCCAGAATAGTAGGCTAATTGAGTGATTATGCAATCTTTTGATAAACTCACAATACAACTGAACAAGGAATTAAATATATAACTTCAAACTATTCCATTGATTCATTGCTTTGGGAAACAGTATTCACTGACTGCATCCTATTGATTTGGCACTGTAAACAGAGCATTTTACTGGGAACTTTGATTCCATTACAATTCACTTTCCAGCATTTGTAGAATTCTTCATTCAGCCAGAAAAATAACTAGCAAGCCTTGAGCCATACTGGTATGATGTTTGCTTTACAAAGTTGGTGCCCTTTCCCTCTCAAATACAGCCACACTCAATGAAAATCATGCAATGTTGGCTAAGTAACAGGGCAACGACCAATATTTAAATTGTGGAGAAAAAAATTCCAAAGTGTGTCTGCGTAATTAGAAGCAGGAAAAAACTAGAAACTACTTTTCGTTGTGATCCCACTCTGTAGCTGTCAGAGATTTTTCCATTGATTTGGGAGAGCATAGGAGACACAGACTAAAACTAGATAACTGTATCAGTATTGTCATTTCTTCTATCACGTTTAATCAATCAGAAGTTTGGAAAACTTAGGACTTTGATATAGCTGCTTTATGTGTCTTTTGTTCTATTCTTAGGCTTCCTGTTTATTTTGAGTAGGTGGATTTCTGAGATATAGAACTAGCTGTCCTTCAGGGTTTGTTTGTTTTTTTTAAATCTTAACATCAAGATAATTAATCAAAGAATGGCTTATGATTGAAGATGATGTTATAGCACCTCTGACTTCTCAAACATGAATCAAGTGGGACCGACCTCACTCTCCCTCAGATGTCAGCTCATAAAACCCTATTTTTAGGGAGAGAATGAAGAAGCTTTTACCTCTGTCATCTCCCAAAGATTGTGAAATTTGAAAGAATATAAAACTTCAGGAAACCTCATTCAGATAGGACCCGGATGTTTTGTCAAACCTTAGTCCCTAACTTTTTGGTCATTCTCAAGAATTCCCTGTTAGACACAGAGTACATTTTCACTGCTTTCTACTTCTTCAGGTTCTAAATGAAGCCCCGTGTATTGGGCAGGGGACACGCTCAGGTCTTAGGTACCTAGGGAGCTTCTCCGAGTACCTTCTCAATTTATTTCTGATGGAAGGCCTTTCTACAAGGTGTTCTTTTTGCCTAGAACACTCTTCTCTCCCCTATTTCCTCTTGTCCTACATTCCCTTCAGGTATTTATTTATTTATTGTTTAAAGATTTATTTTTAAATAATCTGTATACCCAATTTAGGGCTCAAACTTACAACCCTGAGATCAAGAATCACATGCTCTACTGACTCAACCAGCCAGGTGCCTCTCTTCAGCTCTCATTTTAAATTTTATTTGCAAGCTAAGTGAGTGTTTTCCAGTTATGAGTTCTCTTATGCTCTTCTCCTTATCATATTTATAATTATTAATAACTTTAGAATTATTTGGCTAGTACCTTACTTTCCTCCTTGGTTGCAACTTAATCGGGGCAGGTCTGAGAGATATAGGAGAGGTATGGAGAACTGTGGAGCCAACCCAGCTTTGTTCTTCCATTTCTATTTTAACCCTGATAATGATGTATTATAATAACCTCTGTGCCTGATGCTTGTTTTCTGTCAGATTGTTTGTGCCCCTGAGTACTTATTCTTGTATTCAACCCTTCGAGTACTGGCTATTCCCATACATTAGGAACTGACAATCTAGTTATCAAATCTTGAAAGATAATTAACTTTTCAAACCAGCAAATGCCAAATACTGAACAAATCAACAAATGTGATAAACCTGTTCTACTCATTATGGTGGCCTCTAGTCACGTGTTGCTATTGAGTATTTGAAATGTGGCTAGTCTGAACTGGGATATGCTGAAACTCTAAAATACACATTGGATTTCAAAGGCTTAGAATGAAAAAAAAAAGAAAAAAAGGAATGTAGAAACGTCTCATTGATAATTTAAACATTTCATGTTTAAATGATATTTTGGATATGTCGAGTAAAATAAAATCTAAAATTCATTTCATCCATTTGTTTTTACTTTTATAATGTGGCTACTATAATTTTTAAATTACATATGTGGTTTATAGTTGTGATGCTATCATATTTCTGCTCGATAACTGCTACAGAATTTCAAAGGAAGTTTTCTTTATGGGTAATGCTCAGGTAAGTTTGATGAGCACTGAAGTGAAAAAAATATGTGCTCAATGAACAAAGTTAGGGAAGACATCCCCAGCGTGGGTTAACTAAAACCAAAAATAGAGATGCTTGAGCCAACATATGGGACATTGCGTTGCTTACACGTCCAGGAGTAAGAGCTCATGGTCAGAAGCAGTTGTATGTAAAGTTTGTGAGTAGACAGAGAAAACCCAATAGTAGATAGGAGAGAAAGAATGTGACCGTACAGTGGCTAGGTTTACTGCTCCAGGATAAAGAAGAATGTTTATCTTGTGTGGCTAAACGTAGCAGCCAAGGTGAGAGGCTTGAGGAGAGATGGTTGAAGAGTTGAAAGACCGAAGAATGGCAAAGAATACCAGTTCTAGGGAAGTTTAATTGCAAGGGCAAGTGTGCTACAAGCACCACAGCAGGCCGGAGTAAATCAGCTGGGATGGGTCAGATAAAGTAAGTGGCTTAGGACTAAGTATCTTGTACGTTCACTGCTCTTGGGTATTAGATGTGTGGGGTGGGGCAGGCCTTAGAGCTCAAAGGTTACATGGAGGATGAAACAACTGGGCTGTGTATGGCCTTAAACACCACATTAAATACTTTGGATGTAGAGTGAGGGAATTTGAAAGGTTTGAGTAAAAGAATGTCAAGCGATTTAAAGTACCCTACACAAAGACTCATCTGGAGGTAACGTGAGTGGGTCTACTAATCAGGATTGGGGGGTAGAAAGTGGAAGACAAAAACCACAGAGTTTTATATGATATTCATAGTATTAGATGATAAGAAACTGGGGTGGGAGAAAAAAGAGGACTGTGAGATAACTTATGGAGGTTTACAAAGTTTAGGATTGAAATGTGTGTTGGAAACACAGATAAAGAATCAAAGAAGACTCCAAGCTTTTGAACCGGATTTATTAGGACAAACAAGGAAGTCAGGAGATCTTTTTTTTTTAGGGGAGAAAAACTCATTATTAAACAAGTTGGATTTGAGGTATGTGCAGGACACGCAAATGGTGATTATCCATGAGCCATTGGAAATATAAACCAGGGTGAAGGTCAACAAAAGAGCAGGAGATGGAAATTTAAGAAGGATTGACAGAGAAAAATATAGTACACATGGATAGATCATAATGAAAGGGAAGTGTCAGTGAGTTACAGAGGGCCTTTTCGAGAAGGGCTATAAAAATAGAAGCAGAGAGGGAGTGAGATCGAGAAAAGGGTCAGAACAGATGGCCAAGACAAGGCAGTGTCGCAGAGGACAGGGGCTGGGGCTGGTCAGTCTTGAAGGACAGTCAACCCTGAGTGGACTCTAACGTGTGGATATCACTCAAGAGAATTCAATTTTAACAGAGTAGAGGGGGTGGGGGGTAACTGGTGGAAATTTTTATGGTAGCCTGCAAATATCTCTAACTTCTTTTTGAAGTTATTATGTCATCCATGAATTTAATTCCCTCATAAACCTATGTATTTATTTATTCCCACAAAGATATAAGGGAACCCCCCCCCCCATTCATAATTTGAACATATACCACCTTTATAGGCCATTCAAAGGCAACGTGCATGAAAGGAAGTACTTCTGACAGCAAAATGAGATGAGGATTGCCAAGTCCAGAGACCAGGTTCTCATCTCAGATCTTTAATTCATTTAGCTCTCTGAGACAGAGCAAGCTGCTTAATTTGTCTGAGCCTAAATCTCCTCATCTGTAACAGGGTGGGTTTAGACTATATGTTAGATTTAGTGCTTTCTAAATTTGCCTTTAATTTGTTTCTTCGTAGTATGGCTTTTGGTTATAATATTTTACAGGCATACTTATTTTAGCATAAGAATTTTAAAACTGGTCATGTTCCCCAGTATTATCACACCTTTCTCAGTAAATCACTACCTACCTATTCATATTACACTCCTTGTTCATGGTCTCCATATGAGATGAGAAACAACCTATTTTAGTAGTCACTCTGGTGCCTAGAAGGGATGGTACATTAGAAGAGAGAATGTATAAGCCCATAAATATAAATTTAAATGCTAGAGTTTGTAACGCATGTCATAATGACATTCTGCATATTGGTTAAGGCTATAACCTCAAAATCCCAAAGTACATATGCAGAGGGCTGAAATATTATTGTAACAGGATGTGGAAGAGACATGACATGATACTAATGGAGGTTTGCTATTTTTAGGACATGCTTGGGGCATAGTCATGTCTCCCAATAATATATAGAAGTTTGTAAAATACTATTAGCTTCTGAATTTTATGGTATGTAAATGAATTACCTATTCAAAAATAAAACAAAGAGCAAAAAGAAAAAAAATGGTAATATTCATATGTTTTGTTTTTAACTTTTGGTTAACTAATACATATCTTCAACTTGACTGTATAAACATTATTATACTCTTGGGAGATGTTTTTGAAATTATACACATATTTTAACAAAAATGTATTTTGAAGGTGGGCTTTGGGAAGCCAAGGTAGAAATATGTAGCTTACATGACAATGGGGATAATTAATCTATTATTAGTACACGTTAAATTACGAAGCCTTGCTGAGAGCACAGTTATATAAAACTACTTCCCAGATAACTCGTTTCATGAGGTTCTTCCAGGATTCTGTAGCAATTCTGATTTTTGTCATCACTGTTCTATAATTAAAAAGGTGTGTGTGTGTGTGTGTGTGTGTGTGTGTGTGTGTGTGTAAGTAATCTCTAAACCCAAATGTGAGGCTCAAACTCAGAACCCTGAGATTAAGAGTTTCAGGCTCCGCTGACTGAGCCAGCCAGGTGCCCCAAAAGCTGTGTTTTTTTTTTAGAGTATTTCCCTTTGATCCATTTTATGTGCATATTGTCCTTATTATTCTCCATCCTCAAATCAGTTTCCTATCCAACTACTTTTTTACTACAAAGGAATTTAACATTTTAGAGCTCTCTCTCTGACTGAAATGTTGAGAATATGCCTGTGTTTATTATGAACATAATGAATGCACATGTTCCAGTCAACATTTCTGCTTTAAAGTCTGGTGGATGTTTCATGCATTTAAGAAATGCTACCAATTGCATTAATGCAGTCCACTTACAAAATAGCTGCATTTTACAGCCAATATATCAATATTAATTACTTGATAAATCCTCCAAATCCTCTAAATGAGAAAGCTAAGCTTCCTTTTGTGATATTGCAAGAACACATTTCTCTCAAGACTCATAATGACCTCAAATAGTTTTTTGTTGTTGTTGCCTAAAGTTTATTTATTTATTTTGAGAGAGACAGGGATAGCACAAGTGGGGGAGGGGTAGAGAGTGAAGGAGAGAGACAATCCCAAGCAGGTTCTGCACTGCCAGTGCAGAGCTGGACGAGGGCCCGAACGCACAAAACCATGAGCTCGTGACCTGAGCCAAAACCAAGAGTCAGACGCTTAACTGACTGAGCCACCCCGGAGACCTGACTCCAAGTAGTTTTAAAAATTTATCTGTTTTTTGATTCCAATTTATAGAGAACAATTGGTTAATTCTTTACAAATTTTAGATGGACTGGGAAGTTTCCTGTACTTAGATTGAAAATCGATTTATGAGAAAACATTAAATTCTCAGATCTGCTTTTGTGTATTTAAAATGCTGCACTTCTTTGGCTCTTAATGGCACCTGAGATTTCAATGAGGCAATATTGGTCACGCCAAATCCACTTTTGTAATGACCGTATAGAGGGGCAAAGAAATCCTATGCATTTAGATTTGAGTAGCTGTAGAATGTGGAGGTTCATAACCACTAAAATAGTTATTTTTCAACAATAGACTTAAGTGAAAATACAAACAGTGGAAACATATTTCAAAACATTATATATTACAGTCAAATATGGTTTATTTGGTCACTGTATTAACCTGGCATGTCTCTTTTTCAAAAAAATTTTTAAATGATATCTACTTATTTTTGAGAGAGAGAGAGACAGCATGAGTGGGGGAGGGTGGAGAGAGAGAGAGAGAGAGAGAGAGAATCTGAAGCAGGCTCCAGGCTCTGAGCTGTTAGTACAGAGCCCAGCACAGGGCTCGAATCCATGAACTGAGATCACGACCAGAGCCGAAGTTGGACGCTTAACTGCCTGAGCCACCCAGGCGCCCCCTGGCATGTCTCTTAATAATGACATTGTGTTTTGCCATTAATAAGTTAAATTGTGTTAATTCATGTTTGCTATGGTGACCCTGGAAATGTAGAAGATTTTAGAATACCTTCTGATTTATCAAAGAAAGAATATATTTTCCAAGTCACTTCAGTGTTCAGAAAATTCTAATTCTTTGAAATTTTAATCTATATACAATGTAGACAAAATCCTCTTTTTATCAGAATACCTTATTCCTAGGCTGTGTTTAAAAAAAGACAACCTGGAATTTGTAGTTACTTTCCATTTCAAGTACATCTTTACCGCATTTTGAAAATTCCTGACAAACTAATTAATTTTATTCATATATTCTATGAAAAGCACTAGAGTTAAAATAAAAAGGCTTGAATAGTTTTCTGTTTAGGAAAACTTAAAATGATGAAACATTGTCAAGTTATTTGATCCCCCTTAACAGTATCATTATTGGTGACCTTCTTTCTTTTAACACAGGAGCTTATAACTGAATAAGAGATCATTGGACTTTTCCAAGTGTGAAAAATAGACTCCCTAAAAATTTTAACTTGGGGTTCAACAATAGCCAAGCTATGGAGAGATGCCGTATATCTATATACAATGGAATATTACTCAGCCATCAAAAAAGAATGAAATCTTGCCGTTTGCAATGACATGGATGGAGCTAGAATGCATTATGCTAAGTGAAGTAAGTCAATCAGAGAAAGACAAATGCCATACGATTTTACTCGTATGTGGAATTTAAGAAACAAAACTGATGAACACACGGGAAGGTGGGGAAAAAGAGGAGAGGGAAACAAACCACAAGAGACTCTTAATGATAGAGAACAAACTGAGTGTTGATGGAGGGAGGTGGATGGTAATGGGCTAGATGGGTGACGGGTACTAAGGAAGGCACTTGTGATGAGCACTGGATGTTTTATGTAAGTGATGAATCACTGAATCCTACACCTGAAGCCAATAGTGCACTGTATGTTAACTAAAATTTAAAAAACAATTTTAACTAGGGGTAATTTCTTTTTTCATTTTAGCCAAACCAAGAGGTTAGGTTCAGCATTGAAAGTAAGTAATCAGTGAATGTAGATAAATTGGGATATGAAAAGGATCTTGTGGCATAACACAATAGAGATTAAACCAACAGGCCAGGGTTTCTATTCTGTTTTGCTTATACATGAGTAAGTAAATAGGTTGGACTTTAGGCTTGGGTTAACTAAACTCTGAGTATTAAATCAACCTTCTTTCAAGCCCCTGAATTCATTTCTCCCACCGGGTTAACGTCCTTCACTTAACAAGAGCTCAGAGGCCCGATGGAATTTACACTAATCAGAGCAGTGCTGGTAACACAAGCAACCTCAGTTTTAGTTCAAGAAGAAGCCAGGGGCAGAACTCACGCTTTTGGTGAATTTCATACTCTGTATCACCAACCAGGGCAGACATTCTTCTCCAAATATACCTTAAAACAAAAGAAGGGCGGCTCATACCATACAGCACCTGGCTGGAATCACGCCTGCAGGACCGGTAATGAGCCCGACTAACTTGTTTGCGTCCTAGGATTTACTCTTTCAATGAAAACTGTTAAAAGCTGGAATGTGTCTCTGGCACAATTTCAGCTGTTTTATATATTCATTACTACTTCATTTTGTGCTGGCTTGTTATTTATTATATGACCTTAAACTTGATTTCAACTTGAGAAAGCTCAGACCTGGAGGTTCTGTAGAAGTTTTTCTCGGGAGATAGGACTAACGAGAGTCCTAGAACATACACTGGTAGGAGATCCACACCCCAGCTCTGCCGAACCTGGGTCCTGGCTCAGTTTCAGAGAGGGAGGTAAGGAAGAATCAGGGAGTAAAAAGAAAAAAATAGCAAAAACAAACAAACAAAAGGAAAAGAAAAAAAGAGGTTCAAAACAATCACTACTGAATCCTTGCTATGTGCCAAGTGCTTCGAGTATATTCGAGTTGTAAACATCCCGTAATACTCTCCACAGAAGGCGTCATGAACCTCACTTCTCAGTTGAGAAATGTGAGAGGAGAAGGGTTATTTGAAGCGCTTGGCACATAGTAAGGATTCAGTAACGATTGTTTTGAACCTCTTTTTTCTTTCCTTTCTCCTCCTTTTTAAGATAATGCAAGGCTCCTAGTAATGTCAGATTTTCTTTTTGTTGTTTGTTTTTGTTCTTTTTCTTTTTACTCTCTGGTTCTTCCTTTCCTCCTTCTCTGAAACTGAGCCCTATGTTTGCTATTAAGTTATTTGAAGTTGGGGCGATCCTTCTTGCATTCTGACAACTCCCCAAGACTTTGATACATCTCATTGAAAAGCAATTGGCTTGCCAGAGAACTGATATCTTAGTGTCAGGAAATAAGCTTTGAATTTGAAAGTTTATTAAGTTATTTATTTTTATTTTGAGAGAGAGAGAGAGAGAGAGAGCAAGCAGGGGAGGGGCAGAGAGAGAGGGACACATGATCCTAAGCAGGCTCCACGCTGTCAGCACAGACCCCTATGTGGGGCTCGAACTCACAAACTGGGAGATCATGACCTGGGCCCAAGTCAAGAGTTGGACGCTTAACTGACTGAGCCACCCAGGCACCCTAAGCTTTAAATTTTATTATGAAAAGAAACGTGTGATTTTTGTGCTGATATTTCCACGGGGCTGAGTGTCAGTTTGTATATTCTGGCCAGAGTTTCTTTTTATTATGGTTTCTAATCCTTGCAATTTACTCTTTCTGACATGGTAACATCATGTATTTCCAATGTTGCAATGGGGCAGTGCTGGGATGAAAAAGCAGAGAGTGATGTTACTGGAGAGTGACAAGTTGAATTTTTTCTCTCTTGTGATCTTTTCTTGGTCTGTGGATCCACTATTTGCTTTTCAGTCTAAGAAAGGGAAAATGGTTTCTCTTTACCGTTTTCAAGATTTAAAAAGAAAACTCAGTGCTCCTGACAAATAGAACTGGTCACTGCTGACACAAACCATCTGAATAGGACTGAAACTATGGAGTTTGTATGTATTATGCACATTATATGTGAAGGACCATTGTAAGGATTGCACACAAATTAACTCGTTAATTTCACAACAACCCTACCGTTATCCCTCTGTTACTGATGAGGAAGTCGAAGTACAAATGTTAGGATGACTCAACATCTTACAGGAGTGTCAGAGCCAGGATCTTACCCAGACTGTCTCGTGCTGAGGAGTACCTTATCTGCCTCATAATGTATGATGTGAACTCAGGGAAATCTAGGATCCACCTCCATCTTCTAAAATCATGTTACTGAAAGTGTCATCCTTAACCAGATGAGACCTGAGAGCTTATTAAAAGTACAGAATCTCAGGCCTCACCACAGACCTATCCAATTATAATTTGCATTTTAACAATATCCCAGGTAGGTAGAGTGCATACTAAAGTTTGGGAAATATAGGCCTAAAGCATTATTTCTGGAATTATGTATATATACATATATATATATATATAAGTATATATATACACATACATATGTATATGTGTATATATGTATATATATATATACATATGTATATGTGTATATATGTATATATATATATACATATGTATATGTATATATATGTGTGTGTATACACACACACATATATATATATTTTGTTTGATACAGAGAAAAAAATCACAGAATTTTAGATCTCAAAGGGCTTAAGATTTAGAGACAATACAGTTCAGTCTTTTTGTTTTATAAATGTTGAAAATGAATTACATAGTGGTTAAATATGTATTTAAGAATAAATAAATATTTACTGGATTCTTAAGAATTCAAGAAACCTTTGTTGAGGGTCTGTTACCTTCCAGAGTATATGCCGAGTGGGATGGGGATATGAAGATATATAAATCATGCCCTTCAAGATGCCAGTGAAGGAGACAGATAAGTGCATGGAATTTACAGGTGTTGTAATAAAACTATAAATATGCAGTGTATCAAAGCACACAGGAAAAAAGAGGTTGGAATGGGGATCAGGAAAGACAACATAACAAACGTTATTGGAACTGTGTCTTGAAAGATCAATAGGTACTGACCAAAGATATTGGAATTTGAGAGCTTTCATTTGCACTCGGGCCAGTGAATGTCGTCAGTCAGGGCAACAAGCTACACAGAGAAAGGAGGTATTCAGAGGAGTGGCTCTCAACCTTGGCTTCACATAGGATCACCTGGAGAACTTTCAGAATACCTATTCTTGGGTCCACCTCCAGAGTTACTTAGTTCACTTGGGACCTGGGCATTAGTATTATTTTATTGTTGTTGCTGTTGTTGCTGTTTACATTCTGCAGGTGATCCTAGTGTCTACTCAAGACCCTTATAATAGCTCTCTTGTGCCTGCCTGATCTCCCTCTAAACTGTCTGTGTCCTCTGATGGTTTCATCTGGTTCCTGACCCAGCTTTCTGCCCCGGACGTGAGAGCCACTCTTTTCGTTAATCAAATTTTGGATCTGTTAGATACCGAACTAAATCTGATGATAAATGCCGTATTCTTATAACCCCTCTGAGCATGGAACGCTCTTTCTGCAAATCCCTCCATGCGAGGGCCAGACCCAGCCCATAGTCAGGGAAGTTAGCATCGGAGCAACCTAAGAGTGAGACTCCTGGTCTCTAACTAGTCTGCACCCCTTCCCAGGGTGTAAGAGGTCATGATTTTCTCTCCCCAAACAAATAAAACATCCAAAGATTTTCCTTTACAGTTTTGATGAGCATGAGTTCCAAAAAGATTGTGACATCTGGATTCAGTGAGCAGGGAATCAAAAATCTTTGGAGATGAGGCAAAAGTGGGAGACATTTTACTAGATACACTACTCATCAAGTACAAAAGTGTTTCCCAAAGCATGGCTCATGGGCTATGCACATGAAATATCTGGGAACACTGCTAAATACAATTCAGTTTCTGGCTTCTTCTCTAATCTTACTAAGAACCTCGAGAGACCCCAGAAGGTTAGTGTTTAACACCCACCAGATGTAATTCTGATGGACGTCAGGTGGGAGGGTGACCGAACAAGTACGTTATTTTATCTGAAATCATTTTATTAACCTGGCAAGTTTATGTTTTTCATTATTCTTTGCTAATTCTTATTTTAATTGTATCCTAAAGAAAATATTTCATAAGCAGTCAGTGGAACTCTATAAATAACCATAAAGCAGAAAATATATTTCAAACACTTGAACACAAAGTGTGTCACTCATTTTTATGTTGGATATTTAAAAAATGCATGGTGTGGGTGAGACCTTTGAAGAATTAAAGAAAGTTCATCTTTTTAATGTCTGGAGCAGGTACTTAATGGTGTAATTTTATTTTACTTTCAAAAAACATTTATTTATTTATTTTGAGAGAGAGAGAGACTGGAAGAGAGAGAGAGAGAGAAAACATGAGCAGGGGTGAGGGGCAAAGAGAGAGGGAGAGAGAATCCCAAGCACACTCCGTGTCAGCACCAGCAGTGAGGTCATGACCTGTGCTGAAATCAAGAGTCAGACGCTTAGCTGGCTGAGCCACCCAGGTGTCCCAGTGTGATTTCCACTTTAAAGTAGCGATTTTGTTGACCAAGAGTACCCAACGGAACTGGTAACAAGAAGAGTGTGGCTGGGCACCCAGGAAGCATTAATGCTAAAACACGTCATAGGTGCTGCGGACGGACAATGATGGTGAGAATTTCTGCTCTAAATGGTCGGATTTGTAGAGCATGTAAAAAGTGTCCTATCCTGAGAGCTTTTCAGGTTGAGGGGCAGCTAGTGAAGTTAGACCACCTGGTTGGAGTCAGGTGAACTAGGGAAGAAAGGTCTCCTACTACCATTTCCATTCTTCTTACATAGTTTCTCCCTTTCTCTCATTGATCTTTTCACCACCAAGCTCTCCCTTTCTGCTGCCTAAACTTGGACTCTATTGCACCTACTCTGGATTTTTGCAAAAACGTCCCAATGTTCTCCTGGTCTTTATTCTCTCTCTTCTACCTGCTGCTCAAATCCCCTTCCTAAAACCAGACCTGTGTCACTTTTGAGCTTAAAACCTTTCAATGAATGGTTTCTCATTGCCTACAGAGTCAAGTCCAAAACCCTATCCATCCAGGGAAGACACCCTGGCTCCCAACAACCTTTTCCCTCCTTGACTTCAGTCACTCACTGCCTCGCATGCAGTTTGAAGTCATGTTCCACCACGTTGATTGCAGCTCATCGAGCCATGATGAAATTCCATCTCTCTATTTCTTCCCCGTTGACCAGAGATAGGCAATGCAGCAAATCAAATCCCTTAAAAGTATGCATTTCTAGCCAAGGCTTGAAAGGTCAAAAATGTCATCTTTGGCCTCTCAACATCAGCCCATGAGCTCCTAAATTATATGACTGCTATTGGAAGAGAGAGTATACTTTACCTTGATTGCAAGCCTTTTCACCTTAGCCCGGGAATTTATCCTGAGCAGTCCCTCTGATCTTTGTATGAGCTGAGGGCAGCTTATGACAGTCTTTTTAGCAGTGTGTGTGTGTGTTGGCTGGGGGCAGGGGGGGGAGTGGTTCCTGGATACCTTAGCACAAATCCCTTCCCCATGTCGAGCCTCACCTGATAACATCATTATCCAGGTTATTCTAGGTCTCACGTATTTGCTGGGAGAGAGGTATAGCACTTAAGACAAAGGGAAAGGGCTCGCACATGGTGTCAGTTATATGTTAGAAAACAGGAAGAAAGGAACTTAATGTTATTTAATCTTGCAGCTGTTACGACTCCAGGCTCCTGATTTTGTCGAAATTGAGAGTCTAGTATACTTAGAATATTCAGTTAGAAGACAGGGAACTTTAATATTCTCTCTCCTGTTTTCTAAAGATACACCTAGGGTTAAATATTAATGTCACACAAAGTTAATAATTCTGTTCAATTCCTAACATTTCTTCTTTTTTTTTTTTTCCAAAAAAGTCCTCAGCTGTCTGCAGATGCTTAGATGCTTGCTCTCCAACAAGATTCTTTGATGCTTTAGGACAAATATTCTTTCCATCTCTCAAATAAAAATTCTTTTATTAGTTTTTTTAATTAAAAAATTATGTGGTAAGCTTTAGGGGCCTCATGTGTTTGTAAGACAGACAGAGACAGACCAAGAGCAGAATATGGCTTGAAAAGATTGTAAAATAGTACCATTAAGTACAGACTTTCCTTCCTTCCTTCCTTCCTTCCTTCCTTCCTTCTTTCCTTCCTTCCTTCCTTCCTTCTTCCTTTCCCCCTCTCCCACCTCTGCTCCTCCTTCCCTTCTTCCTTTTCTTTCTTTCCATCTCTCGTTTCTTTTATTCTCTCTGCTTATTTTTCTTTTCTATTTCTTTCTCTTGAATCTTTTCCTTTTGCTTTCTCTCATTCCCATCCCCCTTTGTTTGTTTTTTGCTTCATGGAATTTACTGAATGATGCAATAGGCTGGGCAACCATGCTAAGCATTAGAGATAAAAATATGACCAAAATTCCACTACTGCCTTTACGGACCGAACAATCTAGTGTTGGGAGAAACATACAGATACACAATTAACAATGATATTTGGAACCAAACTGATGTTTTTTAAGGGAAGGAAGGCTTTGCTCTCTGTTATTTATTGTTACATTTACTCTTTCATGGCAGCAGAATATTCTCATGGGACTAAGACTATGACTCCTGTAGCTGCAGCATAAGAACTGAGTTGGAAAGGGAACCAGGAGCAGATAATAATGGCTTTATAGTTTATGGTAAGGAATTTGGCATTTGTCTTGGAAGTGTGTAAAAAGGCACTACTAAAAAAACATTAAGCAAGGGAATGAGATTATCATATCATTAGAAAAAAACAGTTTTCTGGTAATAGGAGAATAGACAGGCAGTGGGGAGGGCGTGGGACATGAGACCGAGGTGAAGAAGAACATTTAGGGAGCTGTTGCCACAACTTGGACAATAATAAAAACCTGAACTAAATCAGTAGACACTGGGCCTCTAGACAAGGCATAAAGTTTTAACCCACAGAAGAGACATGGGTGAGTGAGGGAATGAGAGAAGTTCCAGATGCCTCCAGCTATATGAACATAGTGTCATTAACAGAGGTAAAGATCATGAGGGAAGAAGGCCTTAGGTGGGGTGGAGAAGCATGATTTGAGGTTCAATTTTGAACATGTTGGGTTTGAAGTGTCTTACTGTATATCCAACATATATTTGGGGAGGGGAACTGGGTTAGGAACTCCGAAGACAGGTGGGTGTTAAAGGTGTGGCACCGGAAGATATCCAGGTGGTGAACAGGCACACGAAAAGATGCTCAACATTGCTCATCATTAGGGAAATACAAATCAAAACCACACTGAGATACCACCTCACATCTGTCAGAATGGCTAAAATGAACAACTCAGGAAACAACAGATTTTGGGGAGGATGAGGAGAAAGGGAAACTTTCTTGCACTGCTGGTGGGGATGCAAACTGGTGCGGCCACTCTGGAAAACAGTATGGAGGCTTCTCAAAAAATTAAAAATAGAACTACCCTACGACCCAACAATTGTACTACTAGATATTTATCCAAAGGATACAAAAATGGGGCACATGCACCCCCCATGTTTATTGCAGCACTGTCAACAATAGCCAGAGTATGGAAAGAGCCCAAATGTCCATCGACGGATGAATGGATAAAGAAGATGTGGTGTATATATACAATTGAGTATGACTCGGCAATCAAGAAGAATGAAATCTTGCCATCTGCAACAATGTGGGTGGAGATAGAGCATATTATGCTAAGCGAAATAAGTCAGTCAGAGAAAGACAAATATCATATGATTTCACCCATACGTGGAATTTAAGAAACAAAACAGATGAGCATGGGGGAAGGGAAGGAAAAATAAGATGCAAAGAGAGAGAGAGGGAAACCATAAGAGACTCTTAAATGTTTACTTGTATTTGAGAGAGAGAGAGAGAGAGACAGAACACAAGCAGGGGAGGGGCACAGAGAAAGAGAGAGAGAGAGAGAGAGAGAGAGAGAGAGAGAGAATCTGAAGCAGGCTCCAGGCTCTGAACTTTTAGTGCAGAACCCAACATGGGGCTTGAACCCGTGAACTGTGAGATCGTGACCTAGGCTGAAGCCAGACACTTAACTGACTGAACTACACAGACAGCCCCATTAGAGACTCTTAAATACAGAGAACAAACTGAGGGTTGCTGGAGGAGTGTTTGGTAGGGGGATGGGCTAAATGGGTGATGGGTATTAAAGAGAGCACTAATTGGGATGAGCACTGGGTGTTGTATGTAAGTGATGAATCACTAAATTCTACTCCTGAAATCATTATTACACTATATGTTAAGTAACTTGGATTTAAATTTTTAAAAAGTTAAAATAAAAAAAAATAACCAATTGAGCCACCTGGGCACCCTAAGTCCAAACACATTCTTAAAAATAAAACCTCTTTTGGGGCACCTGGGTGGCTCAGTCAGTTAACCGTCTGACATTGGCTCAGGTCATGATCTCACAGTTCATGGCTTTAAGACTTGCGTCGGGCTCTGTGCTGACAGCTTGGAGCCTGGACCCTGTTTCAGATTCTGTCTCCCTCTCTCTCTGCCCCTCCCCTGCTCACACTCTGTCTCTCCGTCTCTCTGTCTCTGTCTCTGTCTCTCTCTCTCAAAATAAACATTAAAAAAATTAAAAAAGAAATAAAAAATAAAACCTCTTTTTTTTTTCTTAAAAAAAAATTAAAAAATAAAGATGTGGCTTTGGAAGTTGGCAGTCTGTAGGTGCTGGATGAGACCATGGGAAGGGATGCAATCACTCAAGGGTGGAGTGAAGAGAGAAGAGGAGAGGAAAAAGACCAGAATCTTGGGGAACACTAGTACTTAAATAAGAGCTGGCAACTAAGGAGACTAAGACTGAATGGCCTGGGGGCAGAAAGAGCAACTAACACAAGTGATTTCATGGGAGACAAAGAAGAACACTTTCAAGAAAAAGTCCATAAAAACCAACAACAGATACTGTAGAGAATTCAAATAGGAAAGGGCCTGGAGAACGTTAATTGAATTTGCAGCAAGGTGGTCCTTAGTGACAGAGGTTTGGGGACCTTAGTGATCATAGAGCAGCTGTGAATAGGAAGCTTGCTGTGGTGACTATGGTCCTTCTGAGGAGGCCCAGGATCTGGAATTGAAGATGACACAGATGTGTCCATGCTGAGTCCCCCTGGAAGAGACAGAAGGGGCTGACCAACCTCGGCCAGCTCACAGCCCACACTGTGCTACAGTCCCAGAGCACTCAAGCTCAGAAAACTGATCCTACCTTCTCTTCTTTTGTAATTCAGCCCCAATACTGTAGAAAGAGGAGGAGAAAACAGAAAATATGCATTTAGCCTCTGTCTGTTCACTTTACTATACTCCTCACATCAAACCCTAAAAACAAACGACCACCTGCTATTGCTTAGCTAATTCTACTTAAAATACTTAAAGGAGAAAGAGAGATGTGAGTTTATTTTTGAGGAGGATTTACATTCGATTCTACTCCAGGGCACATTTTTATTAGTTTATGCCACTGGCTCAAGAGATTTTTTTTCAAATTTTCTTGTTCTATTATTTCTTAGAGGGATTGGAAAAATTTGAGTATGGACATATGCACAAAGAGAAAATCCCTCCCTCCCCCAAGAGGATAACAATTCTGGAGAAAAATGAGCTCTGAAGAGATGCAAGGTGTCAGGAACAGAGCAGTGGTGAGGATAGAGAGAGAGTCTTGAGGAGGTAGGAGAGCGGGGAGGAGAGGCTCAGATGTGCTCAGCCAGGAATTTGACTTCTTGTTCATTGGCTTCTAGTTTTCCAGGTGGAAGAGATTCATCTTGAGCCTGGGTTGTGTTTGCGGCTAGGCCGAAGCATGCCTAGGCATGATGCATATAAATTGGAGAAACAGACTCTATGGAGTAGTCAGTTGTATGAACCAGGTTCCAGGAAAGCTTTATCACTTGGTGAAATGATGCAGAAGGTTTTGGTTGCCCAGGATGGGTGTGGGATTGGGGGCAATGAAGGTAGGGAGGATAAAAAAAGGAGAAGATACATTAACTTCTAGCCCCTCTGAAGGGATGCCACCAGCAAAAGCTGAGGGATCTATTTTTCTTAAGATATGGAGGTACCAGCTGGCACCAGGTGACAGTGTTGGTTGGAACACAGCTCTACCTGTCACCTAGAAGACCCTGGCACTTTGGTTGTTTGTTCTGCAGTGAAAGAGGTCTTGGAACCGAAGGGATTGATGAAAAACATGGAGGTTCTCAGAGGATGTCCAGTTGGAGATGCTTCTTGGCCTCCACAGGTCTCAGTATCTCTCAGTTTGGGATGGAAACTCCATGGGAATGTCCAGAAAATCATGGGGTTGATGTCCTGAGGGAGGTGAAGGCAAGAGTTGTGTTAATTCAGATTACATTTTCACAAAGAAAGAGACTAGGTCACCCACGGGGAGAAAATGAGGTGTGGGTCCTTGAGAAGAGGAGTGAAAGTTAATGGGGAAGAGGACAGAGCCTGTCTGGGGATAATGAAAGATTGCTGAATAGTATGGAGGGGTCTTGATGGAAATAGTGATGGTAAGTTTGTAGTGCTATCATTTATCTGATTTTCCTCAGTGTTTTGTATCTTGAGTATAAGAATGTGAAAAGTAGACAGCTAGCTAGCTTAATCCATGGTTGAAATAGTTTCTAAAAAGAGAGTAGAGGGACACGCTTATAGTAAGACTCCAAAGGATTCTCAGTAAGAGTTGGTGTGTGGTGAGGGAGCACCTGGGTGGCTTAGTCAGACTCTTGACTTTGGCTCAGGTCATGATCTCACCGTTTGTGGGATTGAGCTCCTGGTCAGACCCTGTGCTGACATCGTGGGGCCTGCTTGGGATTCTCTCTGCCCCACTCCGACTCCCCCATCTCTCAGAATAAGTAAATAAACTTAAGGAAAAAAAGTAAAATGTCTTCTTAAAAAACAAAAAAGAAAGAGTTGGTGGTGGAGGGTATCTAGAGTTTCCATGGGTTAAACAGGAGAACACAGGTGGTTGTAAAAGTAGAAAAATGCTGTTTTGTAAAAGGTTATTATGACTGGTGTGGCCTGAGGGAGATCTTTGTTACACTTCTAGTTAGGCAGCCTACAATAGCATTAGCATTTTTGGCAACCACATCACATTGTTGGCTTATATTGAGTTTACAGTCAACGAAAATCCCTAAATCTTTCACACGTGCTGCTCTTAAGCCATGTTTCCACCATCTTGCACTTGTGAAATTACTGTTTGGGGTCCAGAAGTAGGGGTTTACATTTAGGGCTATTAAATTTCATCTCGTTACATTTAAGTCATTGTAGCAGCTTTCATAGAATATTTTTCGTATGGGTTCAGGTTTTCATACACTTTTCCTCCTAACTTTCAGTAAGACAGAACCCAGGGGAATCTCTTACACACATTCAGAAGCATTGGGTTTACCCTACTGTCCTGTTTCTTAGTCCACATCTTCATTTTGTCTGAAAGAGACTTTGTCATATTTCTTCCCAATATCCTGATTTGCCAAACTGCATTGGTTAAAATGTTTTTGCACACAAGGGTGGAGCTCTAAATCAACCTGGGATAAACATTAGGGACATTTATTGGTGCACAGAGGTAGGGAGGGCGCCGGGCATGTACAACCAGGACTGTGACTCTGTTCTGCTGTTTGTCGTTTGCTCTACCTTCTCCCGTGTGTTGTCCACAGGCCAGCTTCCCTTGTGGTTGTGAGATGGCTGCCAACAGCAGTGGAGACAACATGCTGCCTTGTTTGTGTACAGAGGGAGGGTGGGAAGGGACGAGCGTGTGAATAGAAGACTGTTCTTCCAGTTGGACTAGGACAACCTCCTAGATCACCTCTAGAGTGACCAATAATCCTGATTCGCTTGGGAGTGAAGGGTGTGCTGGGATGTGGACTTTCAGTGCTAAAACCAGGAAAATCCTGGACAAACATGGACAGCTCGTCACCCTAGAACCTACACCTAGACCAGTAACCATTACCGGGATAAAACCTGATCCTGGTTGGCTTGAACTAAGACTCCCAGCAAAGGGATGTGATCTCATGATTGGTTTTGAGACCTTCTTCTGAAGTGTGCCTCTGACCTACATGTATCAGATTCCTCTGGGAGAAGATTCTTGGGTACCTTGATCTATTCATACAGAATCTCTGAGCACGGAAATGGGAAATTAATTTTCATCAAGCACTGCCGATAGTAATCCTACAGACCAGTACTTTCAGAAACACTGAATTGGACCTAACAGTACTAATTCCTGAAGTTGATGTCAACACCTAAAATGACATGGCTGTTGTGCAGTGGGGCAAGGTGGGGAGGATATTGGGGAGTCATACACCTCCCCCTCCCCGCCACACACACCCACTCTAGTTCCCTGGTTTAAGTTCAAGTAATCCTGTCTCCCAGAAGAGAAAAAAGTTGGTTTAGAATCGCTTGTTCTTACAGAAACCATGCTGCTCACTGGTAATGCCCAAGGGTATTAGTAAGCCTCCCCTCATTAAGTGTTCACAAACCATGCTGAAAAGTCACTCTTACCTTTTTTTTTTTTTCTGCAATCAGTATCAAGCTCTCAAGTGGTTAGCTTACAGAGTCCATGACTTTCCTTTAAAAAAAAAAGCATTTTGAAAATCAGAATAAAATTTCCTCATATTCAGTTGGGGGAAGCAGCACAGATTTGAGTTAAGAGACTGAGCTCTGGGCAGGGGTGGGGGTGGGGAAACTAAACAAAGAATCTGAGCCCTTCATTTGCATATATTGATTTTACATGTATTTCTTAACTTCCTGAAACTTATCATCTGCAAAACAGAATAATTATAAAGCTTACCTCACTGGGCTGTTGAATTAAATGAGATAATGTTTATAAAGGTTTAGCGAAGTTCTTGTCTCATTAAGCTGTCAGTAAATTTTGATAATTAATATCCTGTCTCTTCATTTATCCAATGTTTGAGGCGTTCTGAATACTGAGTAGGGCCAGGCACAGCGTTTGTCACTAAAGAACACAAAAATAAGGAGCAGTCCTTGCTATCAGGGAATTCATAGTATTGGCATTGAAGCATGGTGACAATCTCATTGATTTATATACAAGGTACCAAGACAGGACAGAGAAAGGAGTGATCAATTTGGAGGATGATCTGAGTCTTGAAGGATGATCAGGAGTTTTCTAGATGAATGCAGGAGAAGAGGAAATAGAAGGACGTTACAGAGAAGGGAGGTAACATGAGCACTACTAAAAGGATGGGACATGGAAGAGGAGGGCCTCTTTGTGAATGCCAGTAGTTTAGAAGGCTAGAATGCAGGGTCAGGAGCAGTGGTGGATGCTGGGCAAGGGCTGACTCCTATAAGGAAGAAGGGCCTTCCAGTGAATTTGGACTTTTATTCTACAGACAGAACAGAGAAACAGGAGTTAGTTGCATGATCACACTTGTGTTTGGGAAGGACCAATCTGGGGACAGTGGATGAGGAGCCAGAGGGTGGTGAGGCAAGGAAATGGGATTAGAGCTTGCAGCGTTACTCCAAGTAGAGCCGATGAGGGCTTAGGCCAAGAGAAGGATATTGGGAATTGAGTGGAAAGGATGGAAACAGGAAATGCAGAGTAGATCCAAATGATAGGACCAAATGATTGATTAGGTAGGAGGTGAGGGAAAAGGCAGATTTGAGGGGAATTCCCATGTCTCTGTCTTGAATGGATGGCAATGTCATTGTCCAGCTAAGGCCTAAAAGGGGCAGTGGTGGTGATGGTGGAATTTTAATCTCCTGGGAGGCCTCCAGGTGGAGGTGCACAGTAGTTGTCTGCAGTGGGGGATAAGTACTGGTCTGGCAAGATGGCTGGGAGTCAGGAAGGAACAGCTTCCAGATACTAGAATCTGTGGATGATAAATCTGCCTGGGATAATACCTCAGCAGACTGTGTAGCCTAGAAAGAAGACGAGATCGCCCAGAAACAATAAGATTCCACGAAGCTCATGGACAATGATGTAGTGTTCTCCCAAGTACAGACCAGAAAAATTAAACATATTTCAGCTCATACTTTTCACTCTCTTCCACAATCTTTCACTAATCTTTCTAGTCCCTCACTTATTCCCCTTCAAGTAATGGAGATTTTTCTTTGTTTTGTTTTTCAGAGTGTGGAAATACAATGGTCAAAAATGTAAAGGTACTTTTTGAGAAGCTTGTTTCCCAAGTCAGTTTTTCTAAGCTTCTTTGGCATTTCTCATAGCTATTTTCTTATATTATTGTCCAAAATTTAGACAATTTTATTTATTTTTTTTTTACAGTTTATTTATTGTGTGAGAGAGAGAGAAAGAGAGAGATAGGGAGAGGCAGAAAGAGAGAGGATCCCAAGAAGGCTCTGTGCTGCCAGCTCAGAGCCTCGTGTGGGCCTCGAACTCATGAACTGTGAGATCATGACCTGAGCCAAGATCAAGAGTCAGATGCTTAACCAACTGAGCCACCCAGGTGCCCCCAGACAGTTTTAAACAGAAAGGTTTAAAAAATATATTTAAGTTAAAATAGAGTCTTACTTCTCATGGAACATTGGGGATGAGGGACATAAAACTTAGAGGAGCCTGAGAGATACATGCAGAAGGGGGACAATACTGCAAAGTCTGTGTCCAAAGAACGTTTTCAAGAAGGCGAAATGGATGTGTTTCCTGCAGCTGCTCTGGTACTTAGATGAGCTGCAGCTAGATGCTTCAGTCTTTTCCCTCAGCAGTTGCAGAGGCGGCCCGAGAAAGATTAGTGGGGAAATCCCAACAGTTTTGCATAAGAAGAAAAAATATAAGTCTCTAGTGAAATAGTGGAAAATATCTCTGCCAACTGCAAATAAGGAAGCATGGGTCAGGGCCCGAGAAAAATCATTTAGCAACCCAGGAAGTAAAGAACTCCAGATAATGGACGCCACCTAGTGGGAAACTGAAGCTTTTCTGGAAAAAAAAATGGAAGATGACAATTTCAGAACTTGGAGATGGATTAAAATAATTATTATAAGTTTTACTTACTCTTTCAATAAACATTCACTGAGGACTTACTATGTACCAAGAACATTAATAAGTTCTAGGTCATTTAATAATTATTTATGGGGCACCTGGGTGGCTTAGTAGGTTAAGTGTCTGACTCTTGGTTGTGGCTTAGGTCATGATCTCACGATTTGAGTTTGAGCCCCATGTCAGGCCCTGTGCTGACAGCATGGAGCCTGCTTGGGATTCTCTGTTTCCCTCTCTCTCTCTCTCTCTCTCTGCCCATCCCATGCTTGCACTCTGTCTCTCAAAAATAAATTAATATACATTAAAAAATAAATATTTGTGGTTGAGTCTACAACCCAGATAGCCAAGAATTCTACCTTTATTTTTATATAACATAATTAATATCTATATTAATATGTTAAACCTCCATTTTGTTTGGTGATGAAGACTTAATCTCAGTCACTTTAGTGGCCCTACACCCATTGCCTTGGTTAGGTCTGAGCTCTGGGGTTTAGCTGGTGGGAGGCATCCCCATCAGTGCTCCATGTTTCCGTCCACCACAAGTCTTCTCCAACATGGTTTTATTTCTGTCTGCTCTTTGGACATTGGCCAATATAGGTCAATGTTGCTATCCAGGTTGCCACTTCAAAACTGTTCATGGAATGAAGGATTTGGATCACCCTCTGAGAATCCACACGGTGGGTGGGGAAGGTAGTGTAGGTTAGGCTGGGAGGAATGTTCATCTCAGTGACAACTGAAGGCTGCTTTGGCCCCTCCCAGTATCTCCCAGAGCCAGTCAGCGTTCTGTGCCTTGTGGTCTTCTGTTCAGGACGCGGCTGATGGAGCAGCCTCTGCCTGGAACATACCAGATAAAGGCAGTCTTAACCTTTTTTCTGCTGTGGACCCTTCCCAGAATGCTTTTTAATGTAATAAAATCACATTAAGCAATTTTCAGTACAATTAGAAATATCTCTCTCCAATAGTTCCATCACCTTCTCAGACATTCTGCTCCTCCATGAGGCTGTATACTGCTCTGCATGATTAGGCACATTGAACATTCATTTTTTATGCTGGTGTCTTGATGCTTCCTTTGGTTTTCTCTGGGAACTGGGTCACAGGTCCTTTTTACCTCAAATTCTCCAGATTTCCCTTGGGCTTCTTTTGTCCCATTTCCTAGAGGCATGGGAGAGCTTGTTACATTCAAATATCTCTGTGTGGCTAAATCACAATCTGCATGTTGGACAGCACAGGGAGATAGGACCAATAGGGTAAACTGAGACCAGATAGTAAGAGATTTTAATGTTATGCTAAAGAATGTTGTATATATACATTGCAATTAGAAGGCTATTTCAATAGTTTGGGTAAAACATGAAATGATACTGACTTGGACATTGGAGTTTTTCTAGTCAGTTTAAAAACTGGTCAGGGCACCCGGGGACTCAGTCGGTTGAGCACCCAGCTCTTGATGTCAGCTCAGGTCATGATCCCAAGGTTGTGGGATCGAGCCCCATGTTGGACTTTGTGCTGAGCATGGAGACTGCCTAAGGTTCTTTCTTTCTTTCTTTCCCTCTCTCTCTCTCTCTCTCTCTTCCCCTCTCCCCTGCTTGTGTGCTTTCTCTAAAATAAAATTAATAAACAAATAAATAAGTTTAAGAGACAATGTGGCAGAACTAACTATACTTGGAAACCCCAGTCTCCTCTAGCCCAAATAGCACCTCTGTGCAAATTGAATGAAAGCAGTTCCTACAGGAAGAGGCAAGGCATGGGTAGATAGCTTGGAGAATAGTGGGGTCTAGATTGGGCCCACCCCTTGCCTCGGTGCCTCTGTGAAGTAAATGGTCTTGCCCAATCAAACATGGTGACTCTGAGTGTGGAAGTGGAGAGTGGAAGGAATGGCTAAGACTGTGCCCTGAAAAGACATGTCTGGAAATAAGTTTCACTAGAGTTTTGTTGTTGTTGTTGTTGTTGTTGTTGTTGTTTTGTTTTGTTGTTTTTCCTTATGTGTTTTGGAGAATGACTCTGTAGGATGATAAGTTGCAGTCTCAGGGGCCATCATGAATTTCTTATCTGTTTTTCTCCATTAGAATTATGATATAGTCCACACAGATAAAAGGCCACAAAAAAGAAACTCCATGTTTTGGATGATTCTTAAGAGAAGAGTTACCTCATGATAAAAATTTCTAAGAAGGTATCCTTGGGAAAGTCCAAAAAACTGTCACGGCAAAGAAAGACCTACAGCGATATGACAAATAAATGTAATGTGATACCCTAGATGGGATCGTTGAACAGTGAAAAAGTATTAAGTAAAAACTAAAAAAATCTGAAAAAACTATGGGCTTCAGTTAATAATAATGTATCAATATTGGTTGATTAATTCTAACAAATGCACCATACAACTGTTAAATGTTAATAATAGGGGAATTGGGGTAAGGGTATAGTGGAACTACATGTACTGTCTTCTGAATTTCTCTGTACATCTAAACCTTCTAAAAATGATCTATCTTTAAAAAAATCAATGGAAGATGAATAAATATAAAAACAAAATGTTTCCTTGGTTAGAGTAACCAGATTGCACCTTGAGCAATAAACAGAATGAATTTAGTCTCCCAGGCTATGGGACATACTGGGTCTACAACCTAGTTGGGGAGATGTGCCATATACGTGTGTATGAATGGATCACAAATATATAGTATATATTAAATTCCCAGTGAGTGAAAATGGCAAGAAATCTTGGAATTTAGAGGAGTACGAAATAGCTTTGGTGGAAAGAAGGAAAGTTGGTTAGTGGTAGGAGGAGAAATCAGCAAAACTTTCACATAAAAGGTGGGAATTCAACTGGATTCAAAGAAAGAGTGGGGCTTGAATCACTTTAACTTAATTCCCCAAATATATATTAAATGGGTATCAACTGCACGCAAAACACTATAATAGAGGCCAATTGCTGGATTGCTGACTTTATTACTTAAATTATAATAAGCAGACATGTGAATTCAAAGAAGCCCAATTCAAGGATCACTCTGATATCTTGTTCAATCTGGTGTTTCTACTTAATCTCTCCTCCTTACTGATACATATTTTTCCTGAAGATGAGGTCCAGTTTGCTATTCAACAGCCTCCTTCAATGGAAAGACTACAATTGCTGGCATTGTATGCAATAGAAAATGTTACTTTCTCTGAGTACCTTATTCAGATTGTTGGAACATAGTTTTCATCGCAAGAGAAAAATCACTGGGTACTGAAAGGAAATCCCACCTGGAAGTAAGATTTCTGGATCATGTGGCGTGTGTTTAATTTCATAAGAAATTGTCAAACCGTTATCAAAAGTTGTGCACAATTTTGCACTCTCATCATAAATGAATGTGAATTTCAGTTGCTCTACATCTTTGTCAGCACTTCGTATTGTAAACTATTTTTTTCTTTTTTTCTCAATATATGAAATTTATTGTCAAATTGGTTTCCATACAACACCGAGTGCTCATCCCAAAAGGTGCCCTCCTCAATACCCATCACCCACCCTCCCCTCCCTCCCACCTCCCATCTACCCTTAGTTTGTTCTCAGTTTTTAAGAGTCTCTTATGCTTTGGCTCTCTCCCACTCTAACCTCTTTTTTTTTTTTCCCTTCCCCTCCCCCATGGGTTTCTGTTAAGCTTCTCAGAATCCACATAAGAGTGAAAACATATGGTATCTGTCTTTCTCTGTATGGCTTATTTCACTTAGCATCACACTCTCCAGTTCCATCCACATTGCTACAAAAGGCCATATTTCATTCTTTCTCATTGTCACGTAGTATTCCATTGTGTATATAAACCACAATTTCTTTATCCATTCATCAGTTGATGGACATTTAGGCTCTTTCCATAATTTGGCTATTGTTGAGAGTGCTGCTATAAACATTGGGGTACAAGTGCCCCTATGCATCAGTACTCCCATATCCCTTGGGTAAATTCCTAGCAGTGCTATTGTTGGGTCATAGGGTAGGTCTATTTTTAATTTTCTGAGGAACCTCCACACTGTTTTCCAGAGTGGCTGCAACAATTTGCATTCCTACCAACAGTGCAAGAGGGTTCCCGTTTCTCCGCATCCTCTCCAGCATCTATAGACTCCTGATTTGTTCATTTTGGCCACTCTGACTGGCATGAGGTGATATCTGAGTGTGGTTTTGATTTGTATTTCCCTGATAAGGAGCGACGTTGAGCATCTTTTCATGTGCCTGTTGGCCATCCGGATGTCTTCTTTAGAGAAGTGTCTATTCATGTTTTCTGCCCATTTCTTCACTGGGTTATTTGTTTTTCGGGTGTGGAGTTTGGTGAGCTCTTTATAGATTTTGGATACTAGCCCTTTGTCTGATATGTCATTTGCAAATATCTTTTCCCATTCCGTTGGTTGCCTTTTAGTTTTGTTGGTTGTTTCCTTTGCTGTGCAGAAGCTTTTTATCTTCATAAGGTCCCAGTAATTCATTTCTGCTTTCAATTCCCTTGCCTTTGGGGATGTGTCAAGTAAGAGATTGCTACAACTGAGGTCAGAGAGGTCTTTTCCTGCTTTCTTCTCTAAGGTTTTGATGGTTTCCTGTCTCACATTCAGGTCCTTTATCCATTTTGAGTTTATTTTTGTGAATGGTGTGAGAAAGTGGTCTAGTTTCAATCTTCTGCATGTTGCTGTCCAGTTCTCCAAGCACCATTTGTTAAAGAGACTGTCTTTTTTCCATTGGATGTTCTTTCCTGCTTTGTCAAAGATGAGTTGGCCATACGTTTGTGGGTCTAGTTCTGGGGTTTCTATTCTATTCCATTGGTCTATGTGTCTGTTTTTGTGCCAATACCATGCTGTCTTGATGATGACAGCTTTGTAGTAGAGGCTAAAGTCTGGGATTGTGATGCCTCCTGCTTTGGTCTTCTTCAAAATTACTTTCGCTATTCGGGGCCTTTTGTGGTTCCATATGAATTTTAGGATTGCTTGTTCTAGCTTCGAGAATGCTGGTGCAATTTTGATTGGGATTGCATTGAATGTGTAGACAGCTTTGGGTAGTATTGACATTTTGACAATATTTATTTTTCCAATCCATGAGCATGGAATGTTTTTCCATTTCTTTATATCTTCTTCAATTACCTTCATAAGCTTTCTATAGTTTTCAGCATACAGATCTTTTACATCTTTGGTTAGATTTATCCCTAGGTATTTTATGCTTCCTGGTGCAATTGTGAATGGGATCAGTTTCTTTATTTGTCTTTCTGTTGCTTCATTGTTAGTGTATAAGAATGCAACTGATTTCTGTACATTGATTTTGTATCCTGCAACTTTGCTGAATTCATGTATCAGTTCTAGCAGACTTTTGGTGGAGTCTATCGGATTTTCCATGTATAATATCATGTCATCTGCAAAAAGCGAAAGCTTGACTTCATCTTTGCCAATTTTGATGCCTTTGATTTCCTTTTGTTGTCTGATTGCTGATGCTAGAACTTCCAGCACTATGTTAAACAACCGCGGTGAGAGTGGGCATCCCTGTCGTATTCCTGATCTCAGGGAAAAAGCTTTCAGTTTTTCCCCGTTGAGGATGATGTTAGCTGTGGGCTTTTCATAAATGGCTTTTATGATCTTTAAGTATGTTCCTTCTATCCCGACTTTCTCAAGGGTTTTTATTAAGAAAGGGTGCTGGATTTTGTCAAAGGCCTTTTCTGCATCGATTGACAGGATCATATGGTTCTTCTCTTTTTTTTTGTTAATGTGATGTATCACGTTGATTGATTTGTGAATGTTGAACCAGCCCTGCATCCCAGGAATGAATCCCACTTGATCATGGTGAATAATTCTTTTTATATGCTGTTGAATTCGACTTGCTAGTATCTTATTGAGAATTTTTGCATCCATATTCATCAGGGATATTGGCCTGTAGTTCTCTTTTTTTACTGGGTCTCTGTGTGGTTTAGGAATCAAAGTAATACTGGCTTCATAGAATGAGTCTGGAAGTTTTCCTTCGCTTTCTATTTCTTGGAATAGCTTGAGAAGGATAGGTATTACCTCTGCTTTAAACGTCTGGTAGAACTCCCCTGGGAAGCCATGTGGTCCTGGAGTCTTATTTGTTGGGAGATTTTTGATGACTGATTCAATTTCTTCGCTAGTTATGGGTCTGTTCAAGCTTTCTATTTCCTCCTGGTTGAGTTTTGGAAGTGTGTGGGTGTTTAGGAATTTGTTCATTTCTTCCAGGTTGTTGGCATATAATTTTTCATAGTATTCCCTGATAATTGCTTGTATCTCTGAGGGATTGGTTGTAATCATTCCATTTTCATTCATGATTTTATCTATTTGGGTCATCTCCCTTTTCTTTTTGAGAAGCCTGGCTAGAGGTTTGTCAATTTTGTTTATTTTTTCAAAAAACCAACTCTTGGTTTTGTTGATCTGCTCTACAGTTTTTTTAGATTCTATAGTGTTTATTTCTGCTCTGATCATTATTATTTCTCTTCTTCTGCTGGGTTTAGGCTGCCTTTGCTGTTCTGCTTCTATTTCCTTTAGGTGTGTTGTTAGATTTTGTAGTTGGGATTTTTCTTGTTTCTTGAGATAGGCCTGGATTGCAATGTATTTTCCTCTCACAACCGCCTTTGCTGCGTCCCAAAACGTTTGGATTGTTGTATTTTCATTTTTGTTTGTTTCCATATATTTTTAAATTTCTTCTCTAATTGCCTGGTTGACCCACTCATTCTTTAGTAGGGTGTTCTTTAACCTCCATGCTTTTGGAGATTTTCCAGACTTTTTCCTGTGGTTGATTTCAAGCTTCATAGCACTGTGGTCTGAAAGTACGCATGGTATGATTTCAGTTCTTGTATACTGATGAAGGGCTGTTTTGTGACCCAGTATGTGATCTATCTTGGAGAATGTTCCATGTGCACTTGAGAAGAAAGTATATTCTGTTGCTTTGGGATGCAGAGTGTAAATATATCTGTCAAGTCCATCTGATCCAATGTATCATTCAGGGCCCTTGTTTCTTTATTGACCGTGTGTCTAGATGATCTATCCATTTCTGTAAGTGGAGTGTTAAAGTCCCCTGCAATTACCACATTCTTATCAATAAGGTTGCTTATGTTTATGAGTAATTGTTTTATATATTTGGGGCCTCCTGTATTCAGTGCATAGACATTTATAATTTTTAGCTCTTCCTGATGGATAGACCCTGTGATTATTATATAATGCCCCTCTTCATCTCTTGTTACAGCCTTTAATTTAAAGTCTAGTTTGTCTGATATAAGTATGGCTACTCCAGCTTTCTTTTGACTTCCAGTGGCATGATAAATAGTTCTCCATCCCCTCACTCTAAATCTGAAAGTGTCCTCAGGTCTAAAATGAGTCTCTTGTAGACAGCAAATAGATGGGTCTTGTTTTTTTATTCATTCTGATACCCTATGTCTTTTGGTTGGTGCATTTAATCCATTTACATTCAGTGTTATTATAGAAAGATATGGGTTTAGAGTCATTGTGATGTCCGTAGGTTTCATGCTTGTAGCGATGTCTCTGGTACTTTGTCTCACAGGATCCCCCTTAGGATCTCTTGTAGGGCTGGTTTAGTGGTGATGAATTCCTTCAGTTTTTGTTTGTTTGGGAAGACCTTTATCTCTCCTTCTATTCTAAATGACAGACTTGCTGGATAAAGGATTCTCGGCTGCATATTTTTTCTGTTCATCACATTGAAGATCTCCTGCCATTCCTTTCTGGCCTGCCAAGTTTCAGTAGAGAGATCAGTCACGAGTCTTATAGGTCTCCCTTTATATGTTAGAGTGTGTTTATCCCTAGCTGCTTTCAGAATTTTCTCTTTATCCTTGTATTTTGCCAGTTTCACTATGATATGTCGTGCAGAAGATCGATTCAAGTTATATCTGAAGGGAGTTCTCTGTGCCTCTTGGATTTCAATGCCTTTTTCCTTCCCCAGATCAGGGAAGTTCTCAGCTATGATTTCTTCAAGTACACCTTCAGCACCTTTCCCTCTCTCTTCTTCCTCTGGAATACCAATTATGTGTAGATTATTTCTCTTTAGTGCATCACTTAGTTCTCTAATTTTCCCCTCATACTGCTGGATTTTTTTTATCTCTTTTTCTCAGCTTCCTCTTTTTCCATAATTTTATCTTCTAGTTCACCTATTCTCTCCTCTGCCTCTTCAATCTGAGCCCTGGTCATTTCCATTTTATTTTGCAGCTCATTTATAGCATTTTTTAGCTCCTCCTGACTGTTCCTTAGTTCCTTGATCTCTGTAGCAATAGATTCTCTGCTGTCCTCTATACTGTTTTCAAGCCCAGTGATTAAGTTTATGACTAGTATTCTAAATTCACTTTCTGTTATATTGTTTAAATCCTTTTTGATCAGTTCGTTAGCTGTTGTTATTTCCTGGACGTTTTTCTGAGGGGAATTCTTCCATTTCGTCATTTTGGATAGTCCCTGGAGTGGTGTGGGACTACGGGGCACTTCCCCTGTGCTGTCTTGAATAACTTGCATTGGTGGGCGGGGCAGCAGTCAGACCTGATGTCTGCCCCCAGCCCACCGCTGGGGCCACAGTCAGACTGGTGTGTGCCTTCTCTTCCCCTCTCCTAGCGGCGGGATTCACTGTGGGGTGGCGTGGCCCGTCTGGGCTACTTGCACACTGCCAGGCTTGTGGTGCTGGGGATCTGGCGTATTAGCTGGGGTGGATTGGCAAGGTGCATAGGGGCAGGAGGGGCAGGCTCAGCTCGCTTTTCCCTCGGAGATCCGCTTCAGGAGGGGCCCTGCAGCGCCGGGAGTGAGTCAGACCCGCCAGAGGGACAGATCCGCAGAAGCACAGCGTTGGGTGTTTGTGGGGTGCAAGCAAGTTCCCTGGCAGGAACTGGTTCCCTTAGGGATTTGGCTGGGGGATGGGCGAGAGAGATGGCGCTGGCAAGTGCCTTTGTTCCCCGCCAAGCTGCGCTGTGTCATCCACGGCTCAACAACTCTCCCCCCCTCCCCCCTGTTGCCCTCCAGCCCTCCCGTCCTCTGAAAAAAGCTGTTAGCTTATAACCTTCCAGATGTTAAGTCCCGTTTGCTGTCCGAACACACTCTGTCCGGCCCCTCCGCTTTTGCCAGCCAGACTCGGGGTATCTGCTTGGCCGGTGGGTCGCCCCTCTGCCCCGGCTCCCTCCCGCCAGTCCGTGTAGCGCACACCGCCTCTCCGCCCTTCCTACCCTCTTCCGTGGACCTCTCGTCTCTGCTTGGCTCCGGAGAATCCGTTCTGCTAGTCTTCTGGCGATTTTCTGGGTTACTTAGGCAGGTGTGGGTGGAATCTAAGTGATCCGCAGGACGCGGTGAGCTCAGCGTCCTCCTACGCCGCCATCTTCCTCTAATACTTAATTAAATAACGTGTTCTATTGTTCCCAGAACTTGTTCCAATAGAGGTGTTGCTGATCCGGGATGAATAAGGCTTTGCCCTTGACCTCCAGCACAGATCACTGGCTTATCCTGGAAGGATACAGCTTGGGAACAGGCCAGATGGAAGAAATGCATGGGATGAGGTATGGCCAGAGCACATGGAACTCACATCCTTTTCAGGGGACCTGTCTCCCCCAATCTCCACATGCTCACCAACCTGGAAGCTCTGTAAACTATTTTTAATTTAGTCATTCCTTTGTGTGTGTAATGGTCCCTCGTTGTGGTTTTATTTTACACCTCCATGATGAATAATGATGTCAAACATTGCTTCATGTGCTTACTGACAATACGTTATCTTCTTCAGTTAAGTGTCTGTTCATCCTCTTTGTCCATTTTTAAATGGAGTTTGTTGTTTTCCATTATTAAATAATAATTTTGAAATGTATTTTATTTTTTTATTTTAATTTTTTTTAATTTTTTTAAGTTTATTCACTTTGAGGGGAGAGAGAGAGAGAGCAGTGGAGGGGGGAACAGAGAGAAAGGGAGAGAGAATCCCAAGCAGGATCTGCACTGTCAGTGTAAAGCCCGATGTGGGGCTTGAACCCACAAACTGTGAGATCATGACCTGAGCCAAAGTCGGACACTTAACTGACTGAGCCACCCAGGCACCCCTGAAATATATTTTAGATACAAGTCTCTTATCAGATTTGTATGTGTTTTGCATATGTTTGCTCACTCACCGTGACTTGCTTTTCCATTTTTTTCCCCAGCATCCTTTCTCTGTCTCCTCCCCCGCCCCCAACTCTCTCTCTTAACCTGCAAAGAGATGGCTCTATTCCAAACTTTAAATCAAACTATAACTTGAAGTTACAGTTATAATTTCTCCTTTCTTTTTTTTTTGTTGTACATATTTGTGAGTGTGTGCATGTGTATGATTTAGCTCTATAATATTTAGCTCTATAGGCGTCTGTGTTTGTATATCCACCACCACAGTCAAGATCAAGGCACTTCCATTACCACAAAGATTCCTGGTATTGCTCTTTTATAACCACATCCATCGATTCCCCTGTTCTTACCTTCACTTACAACTGAAGTTTGTCATTTCAAAATGTTATATAAATGGATTCAGACAATATGTTACATTTTGAAATTGATTTTTTTCACTCAGCACAATTCTCTAAAGATTGTTATACACCCATAGTTTATTCCTTTTAAAGCTCAGTTTTTTCCCATAATATGCTCGTATCACAGGTGTTTTAACCATTCACCCACTGAAGGACAGCTGAGTTATTTCCAGTTTTGGGTTATTAGTAACAGAGCTTATATGAACATTCATGTGCAGATGTTTATCTGAATGTACTTTTCATTTCTCTAGGATAAACCCCAAAAGTGCAACTGCTGGGTCATACGGTAACTGCATGTTTAGTCTTTTAAGAAACTGTCAAGCTACTTTCCAGAAAGGTTGTACTGCTTTACATATTTGCCAGGAATGCATCGATGATCTGGTTTCTCTACATTCTCACCAGCACGGGGTTTTATCACTGTTTTTTAATTTTAGTCATCCTGATAGATGTGTAGTGATATCTCATCATAGTTTTAACTTGCACTTCCTTGGGGGCTAATGATGTTGAACATCTTTTCATGTGTTGTCATCTGTTCTCTTCATTGAAATGTCTGTTCATTTTCTAATTGGGTTATTGATTTACTGTTAAGTTTTATAGTCTTCCATGTATTCTAGATACTAGTCATTGTTGGATATGTGATTGGCAAATATTTTTTCCTGTTGTGTAGCTTGTCTCTTCTTTCTCTGCACGTTGTCTTTCTGAAAGCAAAACTTTTTAATTTTGTTGAGGTATAATTCATGGATTTTTCCTTTTATGGATGACGATTTTAGTGTCAGGTCTAAGAACACTTTGCCTTGTGCAAGACCCCAAAGATTTTCTCTTTATTTTCTAAAAATTTTATAGTTTTGAGCTTTACATTTAAGTCAATGATCCCTTTTGAGTTAATTTTTGTATAAACTGTGTGGCTTATTCTGATGATTTTTTTTTGCCTGTGGATGCCCAATTATTGAAAAGGTTATCCTTCCTCTGTTTAATTGCTTTTGTATCTTTGCCAAAAGTCAGTTAAGTATATTTGAGCGGCTCTATTTCTGGGTTCTCTATTGTGTTCCATTGATCTATGACACTATCTCTCCACCAATACCACATTGTCTTCATTATTGTAGCTGTATGATAAACCTTAATATTAAATAGAGTGATTCCTATCACCTTATCCTCCTTTGTAAAGATTGATTTAGCAATTCTAGGGCCTGTGCCTTTCCATAAAACTTTTTAAGAATATCTTTATCTATTTTTGAGAGAGACAGAGCACTTGTGTGAGCAGGGGAGGGGCAGAGAGAGAGGGGAACAGAGGATATGAAGAGGGCTCAATGCTGACAGCAAGCCTCATGTGGGCTCAAACTCATGAACCGAACCATGAGATCGTAACCTGAGCTGAAGTCAGAAGCTTAACCAACTGAGCCACCCAGGCACCCATCCGTATAACTTTAAGAATAAACTTGTCTATTTCTACAGAAAAATGTGCTGCTGTCTTAATAGGAATTGCATCAAATGTATAGATCAATTTGAGAATTGAAACTATACTATACTGAGACTTCCAATTCATGAACATAGTATATTGTTTATTTAGATCTTTGATTTCTTTTTTTTTAGTGTTTATAATTTTTGAGAGAGAGACGGAGCACAAGCAGGGGAGGGGCAGAGAGAGAGGGACACACAGAATCTGAGGTAGGCTTCAGGCTCTGAGCTGTCAGCACAGAGCCTGATGCAGAGCTCGAACCCATGAACTGTGAGATCATGACCTGAGCTGAAGTTGGACACTTAACTGACTGAGCTGCCCAGGTGCCCATAGGTCTTTGATTTCTTTTATCAGCATTTTGTAATTTTCAGCAAAAATATGCTGTATATGTTATAAACATATACCTATGTTTCATTTTCGACATGACGAATTACATCAATTAATTTTGAATAGTGAACCAGACTTGAATACCTGAAATAAATTTCATTTAGTCATGATGTATATTTTTTATACATTGTTGTATTTGGTTTACTAAGTTTTGGGTGAGTTTTTTTCATTTTTTTCACAGTAGTTTTCTTTTTTTTATATTCTCTTAGTCTGGTTTTGGTATCAGGGTAATATTGACCCCATAAAATAGGCTGGGAAGTGTTTTCTGTTCTTCTCTTTCTTGGAAGAAATTGTGTAAAATTAGGGTTAATTCTTTAAATGTTTGGTAGAATTTTCTTGTGAAACCATCTGAGTCTTCTTTCTTGAGAGTCTTTTAATTACTAATACATTAACTTAATGATTAAAAAGTAAATTAATCTATTTCATCTAGGTTGAGTCTTGGTAGTTTGTGATTTTTGAGGAATTGGTCCATTTCATTTAAGTTTTTGAGCATATGAATATTTAAATAGATTAATTACTTGTAATATTCCCTTATTAAGTTGTGTAATAACTTCAGGACCTATAATGATATGCCTCATTGCGGTCCTGGACTGAGACAGATGAATTTTTTTCTTTTGATTTATTTTTTTTAATTTCTTTTAATTTATTTTTTTAATTTACATCCAAGGTAGTAGCATATAGTGAAACAATGATTTCAGGAGTAGATTCCTTTGTGTCCCTTACCCATTTAGCCCATCCCCCCTCCCACAGCCCCTCCAGTAATCCTGTGTGTTCTCCATATTTAAGAGTCTCTTATGTTTTGCCCCCCTCCCTGTTTTTATATTATTTTCACTTCCCTTCCCTTATGTTCATCTGTTTTGTCTCTTAAAGTCCTCATATGAGTAAAATCACATGATATTTGTCTTTTCCTGACTAATTTTGTTTAGCATAATACTCTTTACTTTTTATTTAAAAGAAGTTTTTTAATGTTTATTTATTTTTGAGAGAGAGACAGACAGACAGACAGACAGCACAAGTAGGGAAGGGGAAGAGAGAAAGGGAGACACAGAATCTGAAGCAGGCTTCAGGCTCTGAGATGTCAGCACAGAGCCCACTGTGGGGTTCGAACTCACGCACTGTGAGATCATGACCTGAGCTGAAGTTGGACGCTTAACCGACTGAGCCACCCAGGCACCCAAGCATAATACCCTTTAGTTCCATCCACATAGTTGCAAATGGAAAGATTTCATTCTTTTTGATGGCTGAGTAATACTCTATTGTGGATATACACACACACACACACACACACACACACACACACACACATATATACACATACACATACCACATCTTCCTTATCCATTCATCCATCGATGGACATTTGGGCTCTTTCCATACTTTGACTATTGTTGATATTGCAGCTATAAACATGGGGGTACATGTGCCCCTTCAAAGCAGCATACTTGTATCCCTTGGATTAATACCTAGTAGTGCAATTTCTGGGTCACAGGGTAGTTATATTTTTATTATTATTATTATTAAATATGAAATTTATTGTCAAATTGGTTTCCATACAACACCCAGTGCTCATCCCAACATGTGCCCTCCTCAATGCCCATCACCCACTTTCTCCTCCCTCCCACCCCCCATCAACCCTCAGTTTATTCTCAGTTTTTAAGAGTCTCTTATGGTTTGCCTCTCTCCCTCTATAACTTTTTTTTTCCCCTTACCCTCCTCCATGGTTTCTGTTAAGTTCCTCAGGATCCACATAAGAGTGAAAACATATGGTATCTGTCTTTCTCTGTTATGACTTATTTCACTTAGCATAACACTCTCCAGTTCCATCCACATTGCTACAAAAGGCCATATTTCATTCTTTCTCATTGCCAAGTAGTATTCCATTTTATATATAAATCACAACTTCTTTATCCATTCATCAGTTAATGGACATTTAGGCTCTTTCCAAAATTTGGCGATTGTTGAAAGCACTGCTATAAACATTGGGGTACAAGTGCCCCTATGCATCAACACTCCTGTATCCCTTGGGTAAATTCCTAGCAGTACTATTGCTGGGTCATAGGGTAGATCTATTTTTAATTTTTTGAGGAACTTCCATACTGTTTTCCAGAGTGGCTGCACCAGCTTGCATTCCCGACAGCAGTGCAAAAGAGATCCTCTTTCTCCACATCCTCACTGACATCTGTTGTTGCCGGAGTTGTTAATGTTAGCCATTCTGACAGACGTGAGGTGGTATCTCCTTGTGATGATGATGATGATGAGCAATTTTTCATGTGTCAGTTGGCCATCTGGATGTCTTCTTTGGAGAAGTGTCTATTCATGTCTTTTGCCCATTTCTTCACTGGATTATTTGTTTTTTGAGTGTTGAGTTGGGTAAGTTCTTTATAGATTTTGGATACTAATCCTTTATCTGATATGTCGTTTGCAAATATCTTCTCCAATTCCGTTGGTTTCCTTTTAGTTTTGTGATTGTTTCCTTTGCTGTGCCGAAGCTTTTTATTTTGATGAGGTACCAATAGTTCATTTTTGCTTTTGTTTCCTTTGCCTCCGGAGACATGTTGAGTAAGAAGTTGCTGCAGCCAAGGTCAAAGGTTTTTTCCTGCTTTTTCCTCGAGGATTTTGATGGCTTCCTGTCTTACATTTAGGTCTTTCATCCATTTTGAGTTTATTTTTGTGTAAGGTGTAAGAAAGTGGTCCAGGTTCATTTTTCTACATGTCGCTGTCCAGTTTTCCCAGCACCACTTGCTGAAGAGACTGTCTTTATTCCATTGAATATTCTTTCCTGCTTTGTCAAAGATTAGTTGGCCGTACATTTGTGGGTACATTTCATTTCTGGGTTCTCTATTCTGTTCCGTTGATCTGAGTGGTTTTGTGTCAGTACCATACTGTCTTGATGAGTACAGGTTTGTAATACCGCTTGAAGTATTGAGTGTTTTCTTGAGTGTTTTCTTTTTTGATTCTCGTCAATCTTGCTAGAAGTTTATCAGTTTTATTGAATTTTTTAAAAAGATCCCTGTTTTGTTTCATTGATTTCTCTACCCATTTCCTGTTATCAGTTCCATTGATTTCTAGTCACGCTTTAATATTCTCATTCTTTTGGCTTTGGGTTTATTTTTCTTTCATTTTTCTAGTTTGTGTAGGCAGGAACTTTGATGGTTAATTTGAGGTCTTTTCTTATTTCCAATGAAGACATTTAGTGGAATAAATTTCCCTCTTGGCACTGCTTTAGTTGCATTCCGCATACTTTGATATAGTATTTTCATTCAGTTGTCTGTATTTTTTAAATTCCTTTGAGATTTTTCCTTCAGCAGGCTTTAGGTTTAGAATACAGGTCATAGGCTTCTTTTGTGGGCTGTGGTTCCTCTGACAGTTCAATTTTCAGGCACTCTGTGGTGTTATTTTGTTCTTTCTGCTTTATCTGGGGCTCCCACTGGTCTCTGCTAGTGCTGAGGGGGTAGAAGGGTATCCCCAGGATGGGCAGTCTGCCGTATCCTGGTGGGAAAAGAGCATCTCAGGTCTGCAAGACAAAGAGGTTTCTAGGCCTGGACAATTTGTTGTGGCTGGGGCTCCCAGATACTCTGACTTATAGGAGTCAGAGTAAAACTAAATTTCTTAGTTATAGGAGGGAAGTCTCGGGCTTGGAGGGGAAGAAGAGCACTTCCTTGGCCAATTATTTCAACAGGGCTCTGAGATATTTCCTCCTCACCAGTGGTGCCAGGCTCATCTATGCTTCATTTCAACCTAGGTTTGGAATGGGCTTGCCTGGGCTGCCTTTTATCTCTAGGTTGGGAATAGAGAAACACCAGATCTTGATCTCCTTCTTCTGTTGGGTAGGGAGAGAGGTAAGATGCCCTTTCTCTGTGTCATTTCTCTAGTCCTGCTATCCCAAACTATTGTTTCTCTTAGTAGCTTCCAGGTTTCTCCCTTGGTTGCCTCATGCGTTATTTTAATGTTTATAGTTGTAATGTATATAGTTGAGGGGCAGTGAGAAATGAGTCTATGCCATCTCGTCTGGACAAGAAGCTTACATTGTCTTTTAATAAGTAAGTTTTAAAATGTTGATGAAGTTCAAATTATTGATTTTTTTTCATCTTTTATGGTTTGTGCTTTTCTAATCTTAAATAGGAAATCTTTGCCTAAACTAATGCTACAAAGATTTTCTCTTATGTGTTCCTTTAGAAGTTTGATAGTTTTAGCTTTCATGTTTTATTTTTAAAAATTTTTTAAAGTTTATTTATTTATTTTGACAAAGAGAGTGAGCAGGAAGGGCAGAGAGAGAAAGAGAGAGAGAATCCCAAGCAGGCTCTGCACCGGCAGTGCAGAGCCCAGGGTAGGGCTTGAACTCACAAACTCTGAGATCATGACATGAGCTGAAGTCAAGAGTCAGACGCTTAACCGACTGAGCCACCCAGTCTCCTCTAGCTCTTATGTTTTAGTTCATGATACATTTCACAATAATTTTTGTACGTGCTGTGAAGTAGCAATCAAGGTTCATTTTTTGGCATATGGCTATCCAGTTGTTTCAGAACCATTTGTTGAAAATGTTATACTTATCTATTGAATTGCTTCTAAATATTTGTTAAAAATCAATTGTTCATATATATGTGAGCCCATTTATGGACTCTGTTCTATTGATCTATATTTTTACTTTTGCAAAAGCCCTTCGAATTTATTCTTCATTACATTTCCATATTAATTATAAAATCAGCTTGTCAATCTCAACAACAAAAAGACTGCTAGGATTTTGAAATTAAATCTACAAAGCAATTTAGGGAGAATTGACCCCTTAATGAAATTGTACTTTCTGATCCATGAATATAGTGTATCTCCCCATTTACTTGGGGACTCTTTTATTTCTATTAGCAATGGTTTATAATTTTCAGTGTGACATGTTTTGCACATTATTATTAAATTTACCCCTAAGTATTTCATGGTTTTTGAAGCTATTGCATATGTTAGTAAAATTAAATTTCAAGATTTCCAATTGTTCTTTGATAGTATGTAGATAACTGATTTCTTTATTGACTTCGTGTCCTGCAATCTTGCTAAATTCATTTATTATCTCTGACACCTCTTTTGCAGATGACTTAAGGTTTTTTAGACATAGTGCCTCTTTTCTTTCTTTCTTTCTTTCTTTCTTTCTTTCTTTCTTTCTTTCTTTCCAGTTTCTAGGCCATTTAGTTCTTTTTCTTGCCTTTTGCACTGTTTAGGATTTTGAGTAGTGTTGAAGATAACAGTGAAAGTAAATATTGCAATCTTGGGGGGAAATATTCTATTTTTCACCTTGAGTATTAAGTCAGATTGAGAAATTTGCCTTTGATTCTTACTTTGGTGAGAATTCGAAATCAGAAATAGGTTTACATTTTATAAAATGCCTTTTCTGTATCTATTAAGACGGTGATATGATTTTTTAAAGTTTGTTAACATTATGCATTCCTATGATAGATGCCAGTTGTCAAGCCATATTATCTTGTTATATATTGCTGAATTTTATTTGCTGATATTTTGTTAAATATTTCTACATCTATTTTCATGAAGGATATTGGTGTGTAATTTTCTTATCGTGTGTTGGTTTGGTTTTAAGATTAGAATAATTCTGGCCTTATAAAAGGAGTCGAGAAAGATGTCCTCCCGTTTTATATTCTGAGGGTTTGTGTACAACTAGTATTACGTATTCCTTAAGTATTAGGTAGAATGCATCTGTGAAGGAATCTGAGCCTGGAGCGGTTCAGGGGAGATGGTAGGGGGAGAGAGGTAGGGGAAGTAAGGAAGACTCTTTTTAATTGTTACCTTAATATTTCCTATTACATACTTTGTAGCAACTGTTGATATTAATCTTTTGAAGCCCATTTAATGCTTTTAGGACGCCCCAGCAGTACAGTATTTGCAGACATGAAACAATGCTTTGGTCAGCTTTTTTCCCCCTTTTCTTTGTAAGGCGTCATATTTATAGTCTTCCAAATACTAACACATTCAATTTTGTCTTTAAATGAGTCTGGTTTTCCTGTGGCTGAGAAACCATTAAGATACAAGAAGTTCCCCTTGACAGTTGACTTTTCTCTCCATGACAGTGTAGGTAACTAAATTTCATCCTTTCGTTTTATCCTATGGGCAGCCGAAGTATTTTATTGCGGCAGCATGGTGAGAGTTTATGAGACTCATCTATTCTGGAAAATTAATTTAATTTCTTGGTCAGTTGAATGCTGACCTTTTTCTTCTCACTCTTCCTTCATTGTTGACCCCTTGCAACTTTCTCTTTCACCATTTTGCTTTTCTTGCCCTTTTCCTTTTAAGTAAAAATTAGAATATAGACTGTTTCAAGATTTGATCACCTTGGATATAAAAGTACTTAAAAAAATGCCTTTGAATCGCAGAAGATACTTTTCTCCACACTAGCCTTGAGCTGGTTTCTTTATACATGTTTTCACTACCGTATCTTTTCCCTCCCCCCCTTTCATACTCATAAACACCTAAACAACTCCAAATAAAAGCCAGAAACTATGTGACTAATGACAGTGACAGAGATAAATAGAGGTAAAGCCCAATCGTTTGTTAAGAAGTGAAATTAAACACAATGAATTTCTGGAAGTTCACATCAGAGTCCTTCTATAAAACCTATCTACCAACTCAAAATCCTTAAATAAAACCTATATTCCCCAGCCACCCACATTCAAGATACATAAAAAGAAATTTGTTATTATTACTTTTTAATATTTTATTTTATCTTTAAGTTATGTTTATTTATCTTTGAGAGAGCACAGAGACAGGCAGAGAGAGAAGGAGAGAGTATCTGAAGCAGGCTCTGTGCTGACAGCAGCATGCCTGATGTGGGGCTCGAACTCACAAATTGTGAGATCGTGATCTGAGCTGAAGTTGGACGCTTAACTGACTCAGCCACCCAGGCACCCCAAAAAGCAATTTATTATTAACATATATTGTTTTATTTAGTTGTGTTTTTATTACAAGAGTTGCGACAGCATCTATCTCCTGCAGCATTAATCCTAAATCTGCAGTTTTGGCCTTTCATTATGAACTAAAGAAGTACTGTTCTTTCATTATGAACTAAGTCAGTACTAAAGACTGATCTCTAATGTAACATTTTTGTTCTATGAAAAATTACATTTGGAATGATAATCTCTCTTGATTCAAAACCAGATTTCGTGAGAATCCAGTCTCTATTTATTACTATTAGTTATTCACTTTCCGGTCTCTCGCAACTCATTGTCGTTTAATTCCCACACCAATCTTTACATAGAATCTACTCTTTTCAATTCTCATTCTCTTCGACCTGTCTTTACTCTTGACAGTATGGATTGTCTATTCCTCTTAAGAGTTTCTTTTTGTTTCCATGGTATTATTTCATCTATCCTCTTAATACTCTGACCATTTTCTATTTGGGTTTCTGACTACCCTTTTCCCCTTTCTGCCTTCAGGGCTCAATTATTGATTTTCTTATCCCTGAGTATATTCTTCTTTTTAATGTTTATTTATTTCAAAGGGGGGGTGCGGGAGGGAGAAAGAGAATGTATGCGTGCATGAGAGGGGCAAAGAGAGAGGGAGATAGAGGATCCAAAACAGGCTCTGTGCACTGGCAGCACAGAGCCCAATGGGGAGCTGGAACTCACCAACTGTAAGATCATGACCTGAGCTGAAGTCAGATGCTTAACTGCCTGAGCCACCCTGGCGCCCCATCCCTGAGTATATTCTTGTGTCACATGTACACCATCTGTTTGGTTGGTCTCATATATGCTCATGAATTCAACTCTAGATTTTCAACCCTAATTTTTTTCTGAGTTCTGTTTCACAGTTCCAATTCTTGAGTATAATTTATCTTTCCTTCCTTCCCCTCTCTCTCTTAGTGTCATCATTCTATCAACCCAGCCCCTCTTAGTTACCTGAGTATTACCTGGGGCCATTCAAAGTTTAATTTGTAAGTGACCATGATCAGTCCTAGGTCTTCTGGAAGTTCGCATGATGCCTTTTTGCAAACTAGACAAAGTCAATCCCTTACAGGAGATATAATGCTTCCTAAAACAACATATAATAATTTCAACTATGCAATTATTTATAATAAAACATTTTATATGAGTCTGTGGTGACTAGGATGTAAATGGCACTCCCTTAGATATTGTGCTCCCTATCATCAAGCAGTATACAATGTATAGAAATGTACACAGAATAATAATATTTTATATCCCTATGGCTAAGACAGAAATGGTCAAGATAGTATCCATCATTTCTAGGGGACTCTACCAAAATTCAAAATATCCCCTAAGGAATCTTAATGATACTTACTCTCTTTGAGTGGATCATGGATAAATTATTAGTGTTGTGAATTCATGGCAAGAATAAGTTTAAATACATGAAATAATTATACTAGCAATATCTTGCAGACATGTGAATAAATGTCTTGGTGATATAACCTCAGCATTGCTCCTTGAATGATGCCATAAAATATGTAAGATATTCAGTTTCCAAATAGGTGGTAAGCACAAATCCTAAGAAAATATAGGTAATAATCTTGCTGGTATGCCCTATAGCAAATATGGGAGAGTTTAAAACATTTTTCAGATTTAGTGATTTGCTAGGGCTTTCAATATCTTGAACTGCAGGTTCCAGACAATCAGCAAGCCATTATGAAAATAATACATGAAAACAAGCATCTAGAATATTTTAGGGAAGGCAGAAGTTATTATCCATTGGAGCTGTTGGAAGCTTGTAAGCTTTCTTTTTCTTTTTCTTGGGGGAGGGAGGGATTATGTAGTCACTTGAGAATAGTGTTTGATGAAAGGTAATGGTGAGACTTTCTGGCAGAAGACAGCTATGCTTAGTAGGGCAGCCCCAGAGAAAACATTCTGAGTGGAGAGTGGTGGTTAAGTAACATATCCATGTGTACTTCCATAAGACTTTCAGAAATACTGGTGGAAAATTTTGCAGGAGGCTAGATAATACACAGTACATATATTTCAGAAATACTTGAATTTCCTGAATATAGCTAAGTACTTGAATATACAGATGATCCTGGAACAATGCAGGGATTAGAGGGACCGACTCTCTGCATAGTTGAAAATCCATATAAAACTTTTGACTCCCCCTAAAACTTAACTACTAGTAGCCAACTGTTAACCAGAAGCTTTACTGATAACATGAACAGTCAATTAATGCATATTTTGTATGTTATATGTATTATAAACTGTATTTTCATAACAAAGTAAGCTAGAGAAAAGAAAATGTTATTAAGAAAACCATAAGGAAGAGAAAATGTATTTACAGTACTGTGCAGTATTTATCCACATGTTAAGTGGATCTGAGCAGCTCCAGCCTGTGTTATTCAATGGTCAATGGTATGTATATTTCAGAAATATACTTAAATTACTTGTATTTAGAAATACATAGACTTATGTTTTGGAAATACTTTTAGTGTTTCAGAAATTCTTGGGGACAGCTTTGCAGGAGACTGGATAACCCAGTGAAAAATATATATATGAATAATGAATATATATATATATATATTCATTACATCTATAGACTAACGAAGCATAGGAAAGTCTAAATATTTAGTATATGTATATAATAAACACCATTTATACATGTAAATATACTTTAGACATTAGATCATACTTTATCCATCTGCATCTTTATTTTTCACATGTCTTATAAACATTTTGCCCACGTTAATACATATTTTTCAAAATCAGTATTTAAAAGTCTGTGCAGCAGTTCAGTGTGAACTGTAACATGACTTGTAATTTCATTTTTACTGTTCTTGTGTTTTTATCTTTCTAAGTAGCGCAGAACATTAAAATAGAAAAATTATAAGAGAATCTAAAACCCAGAAAAAGATTTATGTACAAAAAGCTGAGTTATTTCCTTGGCATGTATTCCTGAAGGGCAATTTTATGAGATGATTGAATAAGAGCATTTTTGTGAGCCTTGGTATGTACTTCTGAATTGTTTTCTGGAAAGGTTATACAACTTTTTTGACAAAGTAATTTGACTGTTCTATCAGGGGAAAATTGTAGGCACAATGCAAATGGACTTAAGGATTTGGAAAAGACTTATTTCGTTCTTATGGAAAGTTTGAGAAATACGGAGTAGATAATATTTCAATAAAATGGATTTAATGTACCCGTGGGTGCTGATTAAAATAAGGACATTAGCCTTTATATTTTTTCAAGTTTTATTTAAATTATAGTTAGTTAATTTACAATGCAACATTGGTTTCGGGTATAGAATTTAGTTATTCATCACCCACATAAAAAACCCAGTGCTCATCACAATAAATGCCCTCCTTAATGCCCATCATTTATTTAACCCATCCTCCCACCCATCTTCCCTCTGGTAACCATCAGTTTGTTCTCTATAGTTAAGAGTCTATTTCTTGGTTTGCCTCTCTTTTTTTTCTCTTCTATATTCATTTGTTTTTTTAATTCCACATATGAGTGAAGTCATATGGTATGCCTTTCTCTGACTGACTTATTTTGCTTAGCATAATACATTCTGGCTCCATCCATGTCATTGCAAATGGCATGATTTTATTCTTTTTTATGGCTGAGTAATATTCCATGGTGTGTGTGTGTGTGTGTGTGTGTGTGTGTGTGTGTGTGTGCATTCATTAGTTGATGGACATATTTGGGCTCTTTCCAATATGTGGCTATTGTTCATAATGCTGCTTTAAACATCAGGTTGTATGTTTAAATTTGATTCAATATTTGAATCAATATTTTTGTATCCTTTGGGTATTTAAATACCTATTAGTGCAAATGCCGGACAGTAAGGTAGTTCTATTTTTAAATTTTGAAGAACATCCATACTGTTTTCCAGACAGTGTGATACTGGCACAAAAATGGACACATAGATAAATGAACAGAATAGAAAACCCAGAAATAAGTCCATATCTGTATGGGCAATTAATCTTTGACAAAGCAGGAAAGAATATCCAACAGAAAAAAGAACACCACTTCAACAAATGGTGTTGGGAAAACTTGGCAGCAACATGCAGAAAAATATAACTGGACGATTTCCTTACACCGTAGACAAAAATAAATTCAAAAATGGATTAAAGGCCTAAATGTGAGATAGGAAACCATCAAAATCCTAGAGGAGAACACAGGCAGTAACCTCTTTGACATCAGATGCATCAACTTCTTATAAGACCTCAGCCTTTAAAAGGGCTTCTCAAAGCTTGCCACTGGGGTCTCTTCTTTTAAAATCAATGATATAAATGAAAATATAGAAAGTCTGCTTAGAAAACTTGGTGATCAAGAAAATCAACATTTGGGAAGCAGTTGCTTTATTATACTTTGGAGGCACCAGAGCACTGTAGTTAAAAGCAAGAGATTGGAGTCAGATTGGGTTTTATTTTTAATTTATTTATTTTATTTTTTAAAGAGATATTTTTTAAGTTTTTTAACGTTTATTTTATTTTTGAGAGAGAGAAAGAGCATGAGGGGGAGACTGGCAGAGAGAGGGAGACACAGAATCTAAAGCAGGCTCCAGGCACTGAGCTGTCAGCACAGAGCCCGATGCAGGGCTCGAACTTTCGAACCATGAGATCATGACCTGAGCTGAGCTGAAGTTGGACACTTAATTGACTGAGCCACTCAAGGGCCCTCAAATAGGGTTTTAAAGATTAGCTTTACCACCTGCTCACTCTATAACTTTTGTCAAGTTACTTAACCTCTCTCAAACTCATTGTACTTTTTTTTTTTCTTTTTCTTTTCTTCTTTTTTTTTTTTAATTAAAAGGACTTTATTTTTTGGAGCAGTCTTGGAGTCACAACAAAACTGAGAAGGTGCAGATTTCCCATATAGCCCTTGTCCCCACACATGCACTGCCTCCCCCATTATCATCACCAGCCCCCCCACCAGAGTGGTACATTTGTTATGACTGATGAACCTACACTGATACATCATTATCAACCAAACTCCACAGTTTACATTGGTGTTCACCCTTGGCATTGTGGTACATTCTGTGGTGTTGGACAAATGTGTAATGATGTGTATCCATCATTATATGTCATACAGAGTATTTTCACTGCCCTAAAAGTCCTCTATTCATCCCTTCCTCCAACCCTCACCCCTGGCAATCTTTTTACTGTCTCCATAATTTTGCCTTTTCCGGAGTATCATATATTTGAAATCATACAGCGTGTAATCTTCTCAGATTGGCTTCTTTCACTTAATAATACGCATTTACATTTCTTTCATGTCTTTTCATGGCTTGATAGCTCTTTTTTTTTTTTTTTAGTGCTAAATTATTTTCCATTGTCTGGATATGCTACCATTTATCCATTCACCTGCTGAAGAACATTTTGCTTGCTTCTATATTTTGACAATTATAAATAAAGCTGCTAGCAACATCCATGTGCAGGTTTTTGTGTGGATTCTAAATGTTCAACTCCTTTGGATAAATACCAAAGAGCACAACTGCTGGATTGTATGGTAAGAGTATGTTTAGTTTTGCAAGAAACTGCCACACTGTTTTCCAAAGTGTCTATACCGTTTTGCATTGTTACCAGTGGCGAATGTGAGTTCCTGTCTCTCTACATCCTCACCAGCATTTGCTGTTGTCTGTGTTCCAAATTCTGGCCCATCTAATAGGCATGTAGTGGTACCTCGCTGGTGTTTTAATTTGCATTTCCCCGATGACACATCATGTCAATAGTTTTTCCACATGCCTATTTGCCATGTGTGTATCTTTTGTGAGGTGTCTGTTATGGTCTTTGGCTCATTTTTTAAACCAGGTGGTTTGTTTTTTTATTGTTGAATTTTAGGAGTTCTTTGTATACTTTAGACAAAAGTCCTTTATCTTATGTGTCTTTTGTAAATATTTTCTCCCAGTGTGTGGCTTGCCTTCTCATTCTCCTGACAGTGTCTTGCACAGAGCAGGAGTTTTAAATTTTAATGAATTCCAGCTCAATTATTCCTCTAATGGATTGTTCTTTTGGCGTCTCATCCTTTTGGTGATGACCTTCCTTCCTGCTCTTGTTCTTATCTTTGTACGCGTCACATGGACACGCCCATTTTTCATGAAGCATTTTTAGTTTTTTAAAACTTACACTGTTATTTGGGAAATTCTGTCATGGTAAGATTGCATTCATCTCCACTAAGAAAATTAACTTCAATCAACTTGCTGAATTCTGTGGCTCAAGTTATGCAGGTAGTTGTGTTAATCCTCAGATCGCTTTTCTAGGTGTGCAAAATGGTTTGGTGCTGATCTAGCTGCATTTCGGGGAAAAGAGAAGCAGAGAACTTCCATGCTGCTCCACCATCTTGGCCCCTCCCCTTACATTTTTCTTATGTTTATTATTTTTGAGAGAGAGGAAGAGAGAGAGAGGTGAGCAGGGGAGGGCAGAGAGACAGAGGGAGACACAGATTCTGAAGCAGGCTCCAGGCTCCAAGCTGTCAGCTCTCAACACAGAGCCCAATGAGGAGCTTGAACCCACGAACCGTGAGATCACGACCTGAGCTGAAGTCAGACGCTTAACTGACTGAGCCACCCAGGCGCCCCACAAAACTAGTTGAATATAGACCAAAATACTGTTTGTATTATAAAGGTGTTGACATAATTCTCTACTGTTGTTAAATTCCGAGATAATTACTAAAAATATTTGAAAAAGTTAAATCTAAGTCTTGTCAAATCAACAAGTGCCCTGAATTTCACCCTCTGCTTGGCAGTGGACTTTATGGAAAAGGCACAAAAATTTGACCTACTTAGTCTGACACAGAAGTTGTCCTTCTAAATTTGAGATCTGTCCAGCTGGCAGTGTGACACTGACAGGCTTAATCCCTCACTGACTGTCATTTCCACCACTAAAAAGGATTACAGGGGGTCACACTGTCCATCTGTCATCCTTTCCGATGAGTAAAAATATTTTATATTCAATTTAAAAGCCCATGACTATTCCCCTTAACCAGTGGTAAGGCTGTTTCATATACTTTTGTAAAACACACCTCTACATTCTATTTGGGATCTACTTAAACACTTTGAGGATATGCCATATCTGTCCCACCTACACACAACGGGAATAGCAAGGCAGTCCAGAGAGCAAAAATGTCTATTCTAAGAGCATTGGTTTAAACTCTGTTGAAAGAAAATAAAAAAAATAACTCTGTCAATACCAATGTTATTATTATAATAATTCACACTTAATAATTTTTTGTGCCAGGTACTATATAAATAATATCTATAAGTTAACAGCAATTCAGCGCAATGTGGTTTTTTTTTTCCTGATGGAGAGTCTGAGACTAAAATGTTAAGTATCAAAGCAAAGCTATACTTCAAGCTGAGTTCCAATTGGCATAATCCCTCACATTTCTATTTTACCCAATAACCAACAAAGTTTCTTTCTCCCTTTCTTTCTTTCTTTCTTTCTTTCTCTCTCTTTCTTTTGAGAGAAACAGAGAGGGCACAAGTGAGCGAGGGGCAGAGAGATAGAGTGAGAGGGAGAGAGAGATGAGTGGGGCTTCTGCTCACCCGATGCAGGGCTCAAGTTTATCCGATGCAGGGCTCGAGTTCATCTGAAGCAGGGCACGAGCTCACCCAAAGCGAGGCTCAAACTCAGTCAATGTGGGACTCAAACCACCAACCGTGAGATCATGACCTGAGCCGAATGCTTAACGGATGCTTAACGGCTGAGCCACCGAGGCGCACCATTACCCAGTAACTTTTTTCTTCTTCTTCTTTAATCCTCCATGCTTTGTAAATCTGCAGTCTACTTGATTGCCACTTTTGGAATACTTTTCTGTATTCTCTACTTTCTAGGACTTCTTGGAATATTGGGCTTGGCTTTCCTATCTAAACCATGATTCTATTAGACTCTTTTTTATAAAATTCTGTGTCTTGGGGCACCTGGGTGGTTCAGTCAGTTGAGCATCTGACTTCACCTCAGGTCATGATCTCACAGTTCATGAGTTCGAGCCCCGCGTCAGGCTCTGTGCTGATAGCTCAGGGCCTGGAGCCTGCTTTGGATTCTGTGTCTCCCTCTGTCTCTGCTTCTCCCCTGCTCACACTCTCTCTCTTAAAAAATGAATAAAGTTTAAAAAAATAAAATAATAAAATAAAATTCTGTGTCTTTGACTGGATTTATAAATGTGGTGACCCAGCTCAATCCCTCCCTTCCTGGAAAACATCTTGCCAGGCCCCTTCTATCTATGGCCTTTTCTGTCTCTTTTCACATCAGAACAGATGCTATTAGCTAGTGGCTGCTGGGCCATACCTACCCTAACATGTTTATCTAACCCCATAATGTTGTTCATTGTTCATTGTTTTTTTTTTTTTTTCTTTTCAGCATTGTGGCCATATTTAAAATGGATTTATTTCAGAAATTTGAACCAAAAGAGAACATGTTATATAATTCCATTTATATGAACTACCCAGAATAGGTAAATCCATAGAAATAGAAAGCAGATTGGTCATTTCCAGTTGCTGGAAGAAAGGGGGATTGGAGAGAGCTGCATATGGGTACAAGGTTTTATTTTGGAGTGATATAAATGTTTTGGAACTAGATAGACGTGGTGATTGCACAATATTATGAATGTACTAAATGCTACTGAAGTTTTTTACCTTAAAATGGTTAATTTTATGCTATGTTACTTTCACATAAATGAATGAATGAATGAGTGGAGTGATGTCAAGTTTTATGCCTTTCTTAGGAAACTGTTCTCTTATTCTCACCATGTAAACACCAGCTAGAACTTAGTAGACATTACTCCATTAGACAGGAAACTATGTTTTAAGGACCACCATTACCAGACTCTAAGTTTTTCTTCCAAATTTTTATTTAAATTCTCGTTAGTTAACATATAGCATAATGTTGGTTTCAGGAGTAGAATTTAGTGATTCATCACTTACATATAACACCCAGTGCTCATCATAACAAGTGCCCTCCTTAATGTCATCACCCGTTTAGCCCATTCCCCTGCCCCTCCAGCAGCCCTCAGTTTGTTCTCTATCATTAAATGTTTCTTATGGCTTGCTTCCCTCTCTCTTTTTTTCCCCCTTCCCATATGTTCATACATTCTGTTTCCTAAATTCCATATATGAATGAAATCATGTGGTATTTATCTTTCTCTGACAGCTATCAATCACTTTAATAAACTTTAGTTTCTTTACCAAAATGTGAGGCTAACACTTTCCCTTCTATTTTGAATAACAACCTGGCTGGATGGATTATTCTTGGGTGCATATTTTTCTCATTCAGCATGTTGCGTGTATCTCACCACTCCTCTGGCCTGCCCAGTTTCTGTGGACAGATCTGCTGTGAACCTGATCTGTCTTCCTTTGTAGCTTAAGGACTTTTTTTTTTTATCCTTTGCTGCTCCCAGGATTCTCTCTGTGTCTGTGTAGTTTGTGAATTTGACTATGATATGTTTTGGTGATGGCCTACTTTTGTTTAATTTAATGAGAGTTCTCTTTGCTTCTTGGATTTCAATGTCTGGTTCCTTCCCCAGATTGGGGAAATTTTCAGCTATAATTTGCTCAAATAAACCTTCTGCTTCTTTTTCTTTCTCTTCTTCTTCTGGGACTCTTATGACATGAATGTTACTATGTTTTAAGGAGTCACTGAGTTCCATAAGTCTACATCGATGATCCAATACCTTTCTTTTCCTCTTTCTCAGCTTCATTATTTTCCATAATTTTATCTTCTGTATCACAGATTCGTTCCTCTGCTTTGTCCATCCTCATTGTCAGGGCATCCATTCAGGTTTTCATCCTAGTTACAGAATTTTTTATTTTGGCCTGGCTAGTTTTTGATTCTGTTATTTCTGCAGTACGGGATTCTCTAGTGTCTTCTGTGTGTTCTCAAGTCCAGCTAGTATCCTTATGATTATTGTTTTAAATTCTTGTCCAGACACTTTACTTGTATCTGTATTGATTAAATCCCTGCTGTGACTTCCCCTGTTCTTTCTTTTGGGGTGGATTCCTCTGTCTTGTCATTTTGTCTGGGCTACTGTTTGTGTGTGTGTGTATGTGTGTGTGTGTGTGTGTGTGTGTGTGTGTAATTGTTAGGAATGTCTGTTGTGTTCCTGCTCCTGAGAATGATGGCTATATTAATAAGAGGTCAAAAAAAAAAAAAGAAGCTAGATCCTATGTATGTTTGGTGTGCTTGTTTAAAAAACCCTAGATCCAAAAAACAAACAAAACAAAATAAAACAAAACAAAACAAAAAAACAAACAAACAAAAAAAAAAAACAAATAAAGGAAGCGAGGTCCTGTTTCCCCTAGAGCTGAATATTTGCAGTGCTCTATGATCAGTAGACTTGGTTCATGTGAGGGGTTTGTGCCGGTCTTCTGAGGGTGGGGCCTGCTGCACTAATTCTTAGGCAGGTTTGCCCCAGTGAAGGTGCACCTGCAAAGTGCAGTGGGGTGGGGCTTGGTGTAAGCAGCCCCAGGCTCCACTTGGTGGTGCTGTTTTGCTTACTGAAGTCAGACCAAACTGTTCTTGACTTGAGTCTGAGAGTAAAAGTCAGGGCCAATTTTCTACATGCCTTAGCTGTTCATTTTACTGTACCAGAGCTATTTCTCTACATGTTCCATCAAAAGCAGGAAAAAGAAAAAAATTGCTGAAAGATCTACACCTTTAAAGAAAAATAAGTTTCAGTGGAAAAGTAAGGAAACAGATTTCCTTTCTGGAAAAGAAGGATATTCTTTTATGTGTAATATGCAAACAAAGTATATCAATGTTGAGCCAACATCAAATGGGAAGTTTATTCCTTTACCTACCTCTTTGGGCATTGTACAGGTGATCCCTAACTCAGAGTGACATTTTAGTAATTAAAACTAACAGCAGTGGATTGGAGAAGGGCAAGTGGAAAGAAAGAGGAAAAAAAAAATAGAGACAAACAGCAGAAGCATAAAATAAATAGTATCCTATTTCCCATACTATCCCCAATACTCTGTATGATTGCAAAAAGACAATTAATGGTTCCCTCCTCTAACAAATAAAAATCATAGAATCATGTCTGAAATCAATTGAAAAAAAAAATGAATCAGTATCCTTATACTCGTCTAATAGTTTCTTCACTTGGAAGCCTGTGTAGTAAAGAGTTTAAGCCTGTGTAGTAAAGAGCTTTTACCTTGGCTTCTGTGGGGTAATCACTAAGCTTTTGGAATGACAGGTCAGAAAGCAGTGTCTGTTTTCCTGGGCCTTGCTTCACCAGATGGTCTAACAATATGATGCATGGTGGGGCGTGGCTATGCCCAGGGGGCAACCACACCAGAAAACCCAGCAATGTTACTTAGGGTCATGCTGTTTCAGACCACCTAAAGACTGAGTTCAACTATGTGGGCAATGAAACCTCTCAACCATACCTGTGTAACGGAACCCCAATAAAAGCTTTGAACACTGAGGCTTGGATGTATTTCCCTTGTCAATATTCCATGTACATTGTCACACACTGCTGCCAGGAAAGTAATGTGTCCTGATGCCCCAGGGGAGGACAATGGGAGCTCTGTGTCTGGTACTTCCCTGGACTCCATCCCATGTGCTTCCTCCATTGAGTGATTTTCATTTGTATCCTTTCCCTGAAATAAACTGTAACCATGAGTATGACAGCTTTCAGTGAGTTCTGAGTCCTAGAAAGTTTACAAATATGTGGGTGGCTTTGGGATCCCCACAAACCTGTTGTTGGTGTCCGAAATGGAGGCAGTCTTGTGTGACTATGTGCTCTTTAATTCTGCAATTGGCTGAAACTCTTCACAAAGTCCCATTCTTGACTTTTTAAAAAATACACACATGCATGTGTGCACAAACATGCACCCACACACACATCATATTTTGATTACTTCATGGGAGTAGAATTCATGGGGACAGGGACAAATTTCACCTCTGTTTTACCCAGTTCCATACTGTTTTAAATTTTTCTAAGTATACATTACTTTTAAAATAAAAACATTTAAAAAATTAAGAATCTCCTCTTTTTAACATTACCCCTTTATCAAACAAGAAATACTGTGGAGAAGAAAGATATTGTGTAAAGATAACAGAAATAGTGAAACTGAAAACCAATCACAGGAATACATAATTAAGGTGAAATTATGCACTATACATGATAATTTATTTTAATGCTTGGCAATATTTTAAAGAAGTATATTGAACTGGGTGTATGATGTGCTTGATTTTGAATAGCAATTAAGTCATTTAAACTATAATTAGAATTTTAAAAGAATTCATCATAATTTTTCTAAAAATTCACACTGAGTCACAATATTGCTTTATGAAAACCACATCAAAGAACTATTTAAATAAATCTTGAAAAGTTTCATGTTTGTATCTATGCATATGTTCGACAATCTTCACTCAAAAAAAAAAAAAAAAACCCAAAACTCAAACTCCTCTAAATGTCAAATTTGGGGCTAAAATAAATATTTAGAAATAGTATTGAGAGATAGTAGACTTTAAGAAGTACAGTGAATGCTAAAATACAATACAATACAATACAGCAAAATAAAATAAAATTAAACAAGAAGAATCTGCTGAGTTCTCCTTCCTCTCTTCCCTGTCCATTTAGGAACAAGGGAAAGGTAGGGCCCTAAACTTAGGCCAAAGGTATAAATGTTTCATGATGTTAAAGACAAAACTGTGTTAGAGAGAAAATGAGCAAAGCCTGCTTCTTCCTAAACTGGGCAAGGGAGCCCATCTGTCATTACTTTCTTTTTAACAGGTGTTCTTTTTTTTTTTAATGTTTATTTATTTTGGAGAGAGAGAGAGAGAAAGCAGGGGAGGGCAGAAAGAGAGAGAGGGAGACACAGAATCTGAAGCAGCCTCCAGGCCCTGAGCTGTTCGCACCAGAGCCTGATGCAGGGCTCAAACACAGGAACCATGAGATCATGACCTGAACTGAAGTTGGTCACTTAACCGACTGAGCCACTCAGGCACCCCAGCAAGTGTTCTAAAGTGGTAGAAAAAGTAGAGTAAGTTTATAGTGGAAAAAGAGGAAACACAGTCTCTGATTGGCAAAAAGGTGGGCTTTTTAGGGGCTCCTGGGTGGCTCAGTCGGTTGAGCGGCCAGCTTCGTCTCAGGTCATGATCTCACGGTCCGTGAGTTCGAGCCCCGAGTCGGGCTCTGTGCTGACAGCTTAGAGCCTGGAGCCTGTTTCAGATTCTGTGTCTCCCTCTCTCTGACCCTCCCCCGTTCATGCTCTGTCTCTCTCTGTCTCAAAAATAAATAAACGTTAAAAAAAATTTTTTTAAAAAGGTGGGCTTTTTGGAAGTGGGGGAGACTTTCTATTTGTACTTCAGGAACACTCAGATTCTTTGGTTGGCTTCAGTGGGGACAACTGAGCCATCTGGGGATATTTCAAAAGAGGAAGAAGTGTTCAGTGTTGGAGGGGGTGTTCCATAGCTGACCATTTTCTGGAACAAGTGGGGGTGTCCATGGAATCCTTTTATTGATGTCAAACTATCGTAATGGTCCTTTGGGAATGGACAGGGATGGTTACCACGCCAGGCAGTTTCTCAATGAAGACAGGGTTGGCCAGCTATCAACTATTATTCTAGGTGGGGTCACTGGCCTTTCCTTTCTTTTCTACCTTTTCTCCTCTACACTATCCCTCATGCACTCTGACTTTCCTTTGACCTTCACTTTGATTTTTACTTTGACATTCTTCATTGCTTTGACCTTATTTCTGATCCTTAAATACATGACACCAGTTCCTGCCCTGGAGCCTCTGGTCTCTCTTTCCTCTCCCTGGGACATTCTCCTCCTGGATCTGCACATGGCTCAAACTTCCTGCTACTCAGGCCTTAAGCAATCTTTTAAAGGAAGGGAAGAGAAAGAATCTTTAATTCAAATTTGCTTATATATGCATAGTGATACTCTGAAAGTTACATGAATGGTTACTTCTGGGCATGAGCAGTAAGGACAACCTGAGAATATGGGGATGAGCACTGGGAGGGGGAGTTTTACCATATATACCTTTTTATATATTCTGATTTTTTTTGAGAGAGAGAGAGGAGACAGAGAGAGAGAGAGAGAAAAAGAAACAGAGCATGAGCAGGGGACGAGCAGAGAGAGAGGGAGACACAGAATCCAAAGCAGACTCCATGTTTGGAGCTGTCATCACAGAGCCTGATGCGGAGCTTGAACCCATGAGCTATGAGATCATGACCTGAGCCGAAGTTGGACGCTTAACCGACTGAGCCACCCAGGCGCCCCTATATATTCTGATTTTTGAACCATGTGGATTAATTACCTATTCAAAATATTTTTAAAAACTTAAAATACATTAACATGAACAGCAGCCTGTTAGCCAGCCACCATCACTCTAACTTGTGTGTGTGTTTTTCTGAAAATGATTTTTTCCACCTTCATGGTTAGTTAATAATGTGTCTGAGCATAGAAGGCTAAGTTGAAGATAATTTCAGCACAAAATTTTGAATATACTCTCCTTCCCTGTTATCTAGTATCCAGTGTTCCTGATCAGAAATGGAATGTTCTTTTCTTTTTTATGGGTGACTTTTTTTCCCTCCTCTTTATGGAAACTTTTAGAACCATCTCTGTATCGCTAGTGTTTTTCCCCCAACTTAATAAATTGTAGTAAAAGACAATAGCATGAAATTTACGATTTAACCATTTTAAATGTATAGTTCAGTGGCGTCAAGTACATTGATATTGTGTAAACATCACCACCATGCATCTCCAGAACTGTTTCCATTTTGCAAAACTTAAAATCTGTATCCACTAAATAATAACTCCCTATTCCCACCTCCCCTCTTTCTGTCTTTATGAATTTGACTACTCTACATACTTCATATGAGTGGAATCACACAGGTTTTGTACCTTGTGTTTTTAGAGCATTTTTCAGCACTTCTTTCTTTCTTCATTTGCTTATTGTTTGTCACCTCCATTGCATTTTAAGTTCCATGAGAGCGCGGATGGTGCTTTCCTGCTCATCCCTGTATCCTCAGAAGTGACAGCAATGCTTTCAACTGAGTAAGAAGTGACTTGATGGATGTTAAATGGTACGAAACATGCTAGTTCCTCTTTGGGAAGGAATTCTCTACGTCACTTTCCCAGAAGAGATGTGAACCTGGTAGATATTTAACATGTCATCAACTTGCCTGGGATATGGGGTAGGCTTGGGTTTGGTCTCAATTGCTTGAATTTCAGACTCCCTGTCTGTGTAATATCATAATGGAATAACCCAAATAAGTCCCCATTCAGTATAATTAGGATCAAACTACCACTATAAGACAATTTGGGAAAATTCTTATTATGAGAAATCCTTAAGTGAAGTTTCTTAGTTGGCAAAGAACTGGTGTGTGTTTCTCTCTCTCTCTCTCTCTCTCTCTCTCTCTCTCTCTCTCTCGTCTTGAAGCAGAAGATTATTCTATAGTCATCAGATAAATACCAGCTTATCCTCTGCTTACTAGAACCTTGGTTATAATCTTGTTAGTGTGCCAATCTTCCTTTCTTTCTGGGATAGATTTAGGCTAGACAGGGGGTCAGCAACATTTTCTTAAAGGGCTAGATACTAAATATTTTAGGCTTTGTGGGCCATATGATTTCTGTCCAAACTATTCAGCTCTGCCGTTGTAGCACAAAAGCAGCCAAGAAAATAGACACTATGCAAAGAAGGAATGTAGCTGTGTTCCAATAACACTTTTAAAAATGCATACTGAAATTTTAATTTCATGTCATTTTCACGTGTCACAAAACATAATTCTTCTCTATATTTTTTCTACCCGTTTAATCAAAACCATTCTTGGCTCCTAGGCCATATAAAACCTGGCAGTGAGCTCAGTCTGGCCAATGGGAAAGAATTTACCCATCTCTGGGCCAGACTATTGTCACCTTGAAGAAAGAATTACCTGTGAAAGGTAAAGCATAAATCCCAAGTAGTGCAGGGCACACAGAAGACAAAATATAGATGCTCACATTTCATTGAGTATGAATGTTCTTGAATCTACCAGGAAAAGAAGAACTTTGTTTAACTCACTTGTAGCAATAGCCACCACATATATAAACACACAGGCTCACCTATAGTGATAACACACAGGTACACTAAAACTTTCCACCCCCAAGTAATAATTTTAGCTTCACTCCTAAAAGAAATTATTCTAGGGCTAAATTTAGACACTAACTGAAAAGCCCCCACTGAGCCAAGTTGCACAGCTAGTGCCTTCTTAGTAGAAAGGAAAAATATGTCATCTTTGTTGCACCAAGAGTTCATGCACACGTGTAAATTCTTCTCCTGGGTTTCATTGTTGTCCTTTATGTTCTTTCTTTTTAATCACTCAGTTTAAGGATGAAGTCTGCAACATTCTTAGGAGAGTTTGTGTGTATATGCCACAGAGGTTAAAGATGAGAAAACTGAGGTGCAGAGTTGTTAACAAACTTGCCTGAAGTCACACAGCTACCACGAGCAGAGCCTCTGCAGAACCAGGCGGTGTGAACCCAGACTTGCTCTTTTCACCCCTCTGCTATTTTTAAATCATCACACCTCCTGATTTCCAAGCTAATAATATTCTTTCTCTCCAATGGTAATTGTTTCCTCTATAAAGACAGAGTGGGAGCTAAAAATATTTCACCTACTTCAATAAATAAACTGTGATATATAAATATTCAAGTCTTAAGTGTAGGCTATAATAGTCTCATCAGCCTGGCAAAGTGAGCCCTACCCAAGACCTACTCAGGGAAACTACCTGAGTTCTACACCCAAAACCAAAATAGCTTTTTGGCAAGGAAGTGTAGGATTTTTGTTTTAAACATAGGATAAGAATATGTGGCTATAAAAATGCTCACCTGGGTGGCTCGGTCGGTTAAGTGTCCGACTTCAGCTCAGGTCATGATCTCACGATCCGTGAGTTCGAGCCCCGCATCAGGCTCTGTGCTGACAGCTCAGAGCCTGGAGCCTGCTTCGGATTCTGTGTCTCCCTCTCTTTCTGCCCCTCCCCTGCTCATGCTCTGTCTCTCTCTGTCTCAAAAATAAATAAAAACATTTTTAAAAAATTTTTAAAAATGCTCACCTTGCCAGATTTCAATACATATGCAGAGCATAATTAAATAAATAAAATTTCAAGCTGGTGCTAGTAAAATACCTGTGGATAAAAGTGTTTCTGCCAATATAAAAAACTACGTCAAGTCCTTGTTATTTTTAAATATTAATTGTAGTATATTACTGCAGGCACCGTTGTCTCTTTTGAAGGAAGCATTTTGATCAAATATCTATTCCAGAATGCTAGATATAGGTTCTGGCAGGTAATCCCCTTTGGTACTTTAGGTGATTTTTCTCTTCATCAAACATATCTGGGAAGCCAAATTATAAATATATGAAGTCCTATGATGATAATGGTTCTTTCTTTCCCACTAGTTAACATATTTTTAATCTCATAATTTATCATTGCCATTGATAAGTTAAAAAAAAGTGGTGTAGGTTGACCTTCAGTAGTAAGGATACAATTAGACAGAAATTGTCACTTTTTGATGAGGCAGTTATTCAGTGTTCTTTCTTCTCATATTTAAAACTACTTCCTAGGAGGAGAGGGAAGATGGCGGCGTTGGAGGACGCTGGGCTCACCGTGCGTCATGCTGATCACTTAGATTCCACCTACACCTGCCTAAAGAACCCAGAAAACCGCCAGAGGATTAGCAGAACAGAGTCTCCGGAGCCAAGCGCAGACGAGAGGCCCACGGAAGAGGGTAGGAAGGGCGGCGAGGCGGTGCGCGCTCCACGGACTGGCGGGAGGGAACCGGGGCGGAGGGGCGGCTCGCCAGCCAAGCAGAGCCCCCGCGTCTGGCTGGCAAAAGCGGAGGGGCCGGACGGAGTGTGTTCCGACAGCAAGCGCGACTTAGCGTCTTGGAGGTCATAAGATAACAGCTCTGCTCAGAAAGCGGGAAGGCTGGAGGACAAAGGGAGGGAGAGCTGCTGAGCCCCCGGACCACAGAGCTCAGTTTGGCGGGGAACAAAGGCGCTGGTCAGCGCCATCTCCCCCGCCCATCCCCCAGCCAAAATCCCAAAGGGAACCAGTTCCTGCCAGGGAACTTGCTCGCTCAGCGCAAACACCCAACTCTGTGCTTCTGCAGAGCCAAACCTCCAGCAGCGGATCTGACTCCCTCCCGCTGCCACAGGGCCCCTCCTGAAGTGGATCACCTAAGGAGAAGCGAGCTAAGCCTGCCCCTCCTGCCCCCGTGCACCTTGCCTACCCACCCCAGCTAATACGCCAGATCCCCAGCACCACAAGCCTGGCAGTGTGCAAGTAGCCCACACGGGCCACGCCACCCCACAGTGAATCCCGCCGCTAGGAGAGGGGAAGAGAAGGCACACACCAGTCTGACTGTGGCCCCAGCGGTGGGCTGGGGGCAGACATCAGGTCGGACTGCGGCCCCGCCCACCAACTCCAGTTATACACCACAGCACAGGGGAAGTGCCCTGCAGGTCCTCACCACTCCAGGGACTATCCCAAATGACCAAACGGAAGAATTCCCCTCAGAAGAATCTCCAGGAAATAACAACAGCTAATGAACTGATCAAAAAGGATTTAAACAATATAACAGAAAGTGAATTTAGAATACTAGTCATAAAATTAATCGCTGGGCTTGAAAACAGTATAGAGGACAGCAGAGAATCTCTTGCTACAGAGATCAAGGGACTAAGGAACAGTCACGAGGAGCTGAAAAGCGCTTTAAACGAAATGCAAAACAAAATGGAAACGACGACAGCTCGGATTGAAGAGGCAGAGGGGAGAATAGGTGAACTAGAAGATAAAGTTATGGAAAAAGAGGAAGCTGAGAGAAAGAGAGATAAAAAAATCCAGGAGTATGAGGGGAAAATTAGAGAACTAAGTGATACACTAAAAAGAAATAATATACGCATAATTGGTATCCCAGAGGAGGAAGAGAGAGGGAAAGGTGCTGAAGGGGTACTTGAAGAAATTATAGCTGAGAACTTCCCTGAACTGGGGAAGGAAAAAGGCATTGAAATCCAAGAGGCACAGAGAACTCCCTACAGACGTAACTTGAATCGATCTTCTGCACGACATATCATAGTGAAACTGGCAAAATACAAGGATAAAGAGAAAATTCTGAAAGCAGCAAGGGATAAACGTGCCCTCACATATAAAGGAAGACCTATAAGACTCGTGACTGATCTCTCTTTTGAAACTTGGCAGGCCAGAAAGGCTTGGCACGATATCTTCAGTGTGCTAAACAGAAAAAATATGCAGCCGAGAATCCTTTATCCAGCAAGTCTCCCATTTAGAATATAAGGAGAGATAAAGGTCTTCCCAAACAAACAAAAACTGAAGGAATTTGTCACCACTCAACCAGCCCTACAAGAGATCCTAAGGGGGATCCTGTGAGACAAAGTACCAGAGACATCACTACAAGCATAAAACATACAGACATCACAATGACTCTAAACTCGTATCTTTCTATAATAACACTGAATGTAAATGGACTAAATGCGCCAACCAAAAGACATAGGCTATCAGAATGGATAAAAAAACAAGACCCATCTATTTGCTGTCTACAAGAGACTCATTTTAGATCTGAGGACACCTTTAGATTGAGAGTGAGGGGATGGAGAACTATTTATCATGCTACTGGAAGCCAAAAGAAAGCTGGAGTAGTCATACTTATATCAGACAAACTAGACTTTAAATTAAAGGCTGTAACAAGAGATGAAGAAGGGCATTATATAATAATTACAGGGTCTATCCATCAGGAAGAGCTAACATTTATAAATGTCTATGCGCCGAATACCGGAGTCCCCAAATATATAAAACAATTACTCATAAACATAAGCAACCTTATTGATAAGAATGTGGTAATTGCAGGGGACTTTAACACCCCACTTACAGAAATGGATAGATCATCTAGACACACGGTCAATAAAGAAACAAGGGCCCTGAATGATACATTGGATCAGATGGACTTGACAGATATATTTAGAACTCTGCATCCCAAAGCAACAGAATATACTTTCTTCTCGAGTGCACATAGAACATTCTCCAAGATAGATCATATACTGGGTCACAAAACAGCCCTTCATAAGTTTACAAGAATTGAAATTATACCATGCATACTTTCAGACCACAATGCTATGAAGCTTGAAATCAACCACAGGAAAAAGTCTGGAAAACCTCCAAAAGCATGGAGGTTAAAGAACACCCTACTAACGAATGAGTGGGTCAACCAGGCAATTAGAGAAGAAATTAAAAAACATATGGAAACAAATGAAAATGAAAATACAACAATCCAAACGCTTTGGGATGCAGCAAAGGCAGTCCTGAGAGGAAAATACATTGCAATCCAGGCCTATCTCAAGAAACAAGAAAAATCCCAACTACAAAATCTAACAACACACCTAAAGGAAATAGAAGCAGAACAGCAAAGGCAGCCTAAACCCAGCAGAAGAAGAGAAATAATAAAGATCAGAGCAGAAATAAACACTATAGAATCTAAAAAAACTGTAGAGCAGATCAACAAAACCAAGAGTTGGTTTTTTGAAAAAATAAACAAAATTGACAAACCTCTAGCCAGGCTTCTCAAAAAGAAAAGGGAGATGACCCAAATAGATAAAATCATGAATGAAAATGGAATGATTACAACCAATCCCTCAGAGATACAAGCAATTATCAGGGAATACTATGAAAAATTATATGCCGACAACCTGGAAGAAATGAACAAATTCCTAAACACCCACACACTTCCAAAACTCAACCAGGAGGAAATAGAAAGCTTGAACAGACCCATAACTAGCGAAGAAATTGAATCAGTCATCAAAAATCTCCCAACAAATAAGATTCCAGGACCACATGGCTTCCCAGGGGAGTTCTACCAGACGTTTAAAGCAGAGATAATACCTATCCTTCTCAAGCTATTCCAAGAAATAGAAAGCAAAAGAAAACTTCCAGACTCATTCTATGAAGCCAGTATTACTTTGATTCCTAAACCAGACAGAGACCCAGTAAAAAAAGAGAACTACAGGCAAATATCCCTGATGAATATGGATGCAAAAATTCTCAATAAGATACTAGCAAATTGAATTCAACGGCATATAAAAAGAATTATTCACCATGATCAAGTGGGATTCATTCCTGGGATGCAGGGCTGGTTCAACATTCGCAAATCGATCAACGTGATACATCACATTAACAAAAAAAAGAGAAGAACCATATGATCCTGTCAATCGATGCAGAAAAGGCCTTTGACAAAATCCAGCACACTTTCTTAATAAAAACCCTTGAGAAAGTCCGGATAGAAGGAACATACTTAAAGATCATAAAAGCCATTTATGAAAAGCCCACAGCTAACATCATCCTCAACGGGGAAAAACTGAAAGCTTTTTTCCCTGAGATCAGGAACATGACACGGATGCCCACTCTCACCGCGGTTGTTTAACATAGTGCTGGAAGTTCTAGCATCAGCAATCAGACAACAAAAGGAAATCAAAGGCATCAAAATTGGCAAAGATGAAGTCAAGCTTTCGCTTTTTGCAGATGACATGATATTATACATGGAAAATCCGATAGACTCCACCAAAAGTCTGCTAGAACTGATACATGAATTCAGCAAAGTTGCAGGATACAAAATCAATGTGCAGAAATCAGTTGCATTCTTATACACTAACAATGAAGCAACAGAAAGACAAATAAAGAAACTGATCCCATTCACAATTGCACCAAGAAGCATAAAATACCTAGGAATAAATCTAACCAAAGATGTAAAAGATCTGTATGCTGAAAACTATAGAAAGCTTATGCAGGTAATTGAAGAAGATATAAAGAAATGGAAAAACATTCCATGCTCATGGATTGGAAGAATAAATATTGTCAAAATGTCAATACTACCCAAAGCTATCTACACATTCAATGCAATCCCAATCAAAATTGCACCAGCATTCTTCTCGAAGCTAGAACAAGCAATCCTAAAATTCATATGGAACCACAAAAGGCCCCAAATAGCGAAAGTAATTTTGAAGAAGACCAAAGCAGGAGGCATCACAATCCCAGACTTTAGCCTCTACTACAAAGCTGTCATCATCAAGACAGCATGGTATTGGCACAAAAACAGACACATAGACCAATGGAATAGAATAGAAACCCCAGAACTAGACCCACAAACGTATGGCCAACTCATCTTTGACAAAGCAGGAAAGAACATCCAATGGAAAAAAGACAGTCTCTTTAACAAATGATGCTGGGAGAACTGGACAGCAACATGCAGAAGGTTGAAACTAGACCACTTTCTCACACCATTCACAAAAATAAACTCAAAATGGATAAAGGACCTGAATGTGAGACAGGAAACCATCAAAACCTTAGAGGAGAAAGCAGGAAAAGACCTCTCTGACCTCAGCCGTAGCAATCTCTTACTCGACACATCCCCAAAGGCAAGGGAATTAAAAGCAAATGTGAATTACTGGGACCTTATGAAGATAAAAAGCTTCTGCACAGCAAAGGAAACAACCAACAAAACTAAAAGGCAACCAACAGAATGGGAAAAGATATTTGCAAATGACATATCAGACAAAGGGCTAGTATCCAAAATCTATAAAGAGCTCACCAAACTCCACACCCGAAAAACAAATAACCCAGTGAAGAAATGGGCAGAAAACATGAATAGAAACTTCTCTAAAGAAGACATCCGGACGGCCAACAGGCACATGAAAAGATGTTCAGCGTCGCTCCTTATCAGGGAAATTCAAATCAAAACCACACTCAGATATCACCTCACACCAGTCAGAGTGACCAAAATGAACAAATCAGGAGACTATAGATGCTGGAGAGGATGTGGAGAAACAGGAACCCTCTTGCACTGTTGGTGGGAATGCAAATTGGTGCAGCCGCTCTGGAAAGCAGTGTGGAGGTTCCTCAGAAAATTAAAAATAGACCTACCCTATGACCCAGCAATAGCACTGCTAGGAATTTACCCAAGGGATACAGGAGTACTGATGCATAGGGGCACTTGTACCCCAGTGTTTATAGCAGCACTCTCAACAATAGCCAAATTATGGAAAGAGCCTAAATGTCCATCAACTGATGAATGGATAAAGAAATTGTGGTTTATATACACAATGGAGTACTACGTGGCAATGAGAAAGAATGAAATATGGCCTTTTGTAGCAACGTGGATGGAACTGGAGAGTGTGATGCTAAGTGAAATAAGCCATACAGAGAAAGACAGATACCATATGGTTTCACTCTTATGTGGATTCTGAGAAACTTAACAGAAACCCATGGGGGAGGGGAAGGAAAAAAAAAAAAAAGAGGTTAGAGTGGGAGAGAGCCAAAGCATAAGAGACTGTTAAAAACTGAGAACAAACTGAGGGTTGATGGGGGGGGGGGATGGAGGGGAGGGTGGGTGATGGGTATTGAGGAGGGCACCTTTTGGGATGAGCACTGGGTGTTATATGGAAACAAATTTGACAATAAATTTCATATATTAAAAAAATAAATAAATAAATAAATAAATAAATAAATAAAACTACTTCCTATGTCTTCAATCCCTCCTATCCCAAATAAGAAATAAAAATATCTTGAACTCAACTGCATCATGTAAGTTAGAAAGTATTTTCACATATGTGAACTAAGTTTATCTATACAACACTGATAGGTGTCCCTGATCCTTGTTACCGTTAAGGGAATTGAGAAAGATTAGATGAACTTGCTGGGATAGTTTTCTTCCTCTTTTCTTGGTTTTTTGAGGTGAATCATTTTATTACCCAAGGTCTCATAAGAAGACGTTGTGAAAAAATGAGACTATGGTGAGTGTTCCCTAATTCTTGCTAGTAAGTGGATAAAGATATTTAACTGTGTGTGGCATAGGAGAAATGTTGCTGTTTGTCCTTTGACTTCCTTTTCTTAATGCTTTCAGGCACCATCTACTGAGTTCTTACTCTCTGACAGGCTGTATAAAAAGCATTTAATGTACATTCACATTGTAGTCATCACGTACCTCAAGTAGTGGGTACATATAGATGTGGAAACTGAGGTTTGGAGATATTAATTACCCAAGATCATACATCCAGTAAATGGTTAAACAGAGTTCAACCCAGGCCTGCTGACCCTAAATCCTAAGCTGTTCTATCCTCTTCACTAATTCTTTAGAATTACAATCTATAATACTATATTCTGTATTTTGCTTAGCTGTATCATTTTATGGATCTTGAAGGGCACTGAGTTTCCTTATACAAAAGTTAAATAACTTGAAAAAAATCTGATGTCGATTGTAGGCTGTTTCTTTCTTTCTTTTTTTTAATTTTGTTTTACTTTTGATAACATTATGTACTATGGAGTTTAGAAACATGAGGCTATGAAAATCTAACCAAGAAGCTTCTACTTACTGGTGTTCATTATGGTACATAGGATATGGCGACTGGCAGAGAGACAAGAGAGAGAATATTGACAGAGTGGGTGAGGGGCACCTGGGTGGCTCAGTGGGTTAAGCATGGGGCTTTTGGTATCCATTCTTGATCTTGCTGTTTTGTGAGTTAGAGCTCTGCATTGGGCTCTGTGCTGATGGTGCTGAGCCTGCTTGGGATTCTCTCCCTCTCCTGTCTCTCTGCCCCTCCCCCTGCTCATGCCCTCCCTCTCTCTCTCTCTCTCAAAATAAATAAGTACATTTTTATAAAAAAGAAAGAGTGGGTGAATTCTCATCAATGAAATCTTAGGGAAAGTTTCCTTTTATGAGTCTCACTTAATGTAGGGCTAGCTTACTCCCCTGGTATCTTACATGTTATGGGGTCATGTGCTCTCCTAGGACTGTTGAAAACAGCCCCAGACCTTACAAAGCATGACTACTGAGCAAGGGCTCCAATAGTTGGGACAGGTATGGCCAACCTGACTCACTTGGAACGTCTCAGAAGTAGGCCTCAAGCCCAAGTTTTGTTTTTTTTTTTGTTTTTTGTTTTTTTTTTTTAATTTTAATTAATTTATTTACTCTGAGCACTCTGGTTTTCCTAAGTTTATTTGGTCATACTTGGGGACAGGGAGGCTCTGCATCTAGAAGACATTGGCCTCTTGGCGGTGAAGCCTGAGTTGGGCTGACAACACAGGGCCAGGTGGGACGGTGGGAACTTGATCTTGGAGTCGTGGAACGGTTTGGCTGCCCATCCGTGGGAGTTGCTCACTGCAGTCTCCTCCACTTCTATGATCTGGATGGAGTGGGCCTGGGCGCCCGTGTCTCTGTAGCACTGGGTGACAGCGCCTGCAGTGGTCAGGTCCGGGTACTCCCGGTACCCGTCGTGGGTTCCGCTGGGGGAGTCGTAGCACAGCCAGGTGCCAAAGTTCTTCACCAGCAAGGAGGACTTCTCCAACTCCTGTCCACTGTAGACAATTTCCCCCGAAGACTTCTCTTCTTCAGCTGAGACACAAAGTACCGGAAGCGGGACTTGGCGACAACATGATTACATGGAAAGGTTCTCAGGTGATCAAGGGGCTGAGTGCTGTATTTGGGGGTGGGCAGGCAGCGCTGCCCACCTTGGACTCTTGCAGTATGCCCCAGGCCTCAGGCCTTCACGGTGCACTCTCGGCTCACAGCCACCCACAAGGCCCAAGTGTTTTAAACACGTGCTTGAAAGTAGAACATCACTTTGATGCAGTCAGATCCAACTGTTGGCAGAATCACAGGGGGTACGTTTACAGATGAACGTTCTTAACCCTGGGCAGCCCCCGTTTCCTGGACCCTAAGCGCTCAGGACCTACAAACTTCCTTTGGGAGTAGGAGGAGCTATACTCTGTCCCCCTTCTCTCCATCCTCTGCGGTGTCAGGTGCTCCTTTTATCTAGTTCAGCAAGTCGTACAGGATCCAGTGACAACTCTTAGACACAGGCAAGTTTGAAGGACTGGCAGCTAGTATCACCTGCCTATAGGTGTTTTAATGAAAGGGGAGAACTCTGATGTTTGATTAGCAATCCCTGTCCCCACGGAAAAGAATTCTGAATGGTGGGATTTCAGCCGTGATACAGGGCTTAGAGTGAAATGGGATATTGAGAAGGGAGAAATCATTTTTAGGAGGACGTTCATCGTTAAGGCTAGAATCTGCAGCACTGGATTTGAATCTGGGGCTGTAAATCCCTTTGGCTGTGTGATCATGTACAAGTGATTTAACTTCTGTAATTGCTAGATTCTTTATCTGTAAAATGGGACCAATAATGAGATCTCTCTCAAAGGGCTGTTGTGTGTAATCAGAGGATGCTCCCTAAGTCCTTTAAAACAATTAGACAAAAAAGCCTATGTGCACTTCCAGCCCTCAACAGCACAACCACAGCCAAGTGTGTGGCTTGGGGCTAATGACTCAAAGTATTTGTGTGTGTGTGTGTGTGTGTGTGTGTGTGTGTGTGTGTGTGTGATGAATCCTCAGGATCTTACATTTCAGATTTCATTTTGTCCCTCAAACAAATACAAGAACAAAGCATCTTCCTATTTCTTATTCAAAAGTCATCATGCCACAACCCTTCTCTGGTCCTCTGTAGAGTGTTTTAAAGGCACCAGCAAGGGCTTGGGTGTAGGGATACATCGTGAATTGAATGATGACTTAAAACTAAATGAGATGCTCTTAACTCACGGTTCAATTACTGTGTGACTTGGAACAAGTCACTTCACCTTTTTGAGCTTTGATCCTACCTTAAAACGTGAGTTCTTGTGAGAATTGATGAGGTAATGCTTAAAACACATGCCAAATATTTGGCACACGATATAGAATCAATGGACGCCATTGTTATTATTACCTACCATTGTATTCACTGAACTCAGCCGATAAGCTGGTACGACCTCTGTGGCAAGGGATCCGGGCTTCCAAACAGCAAGTGAGCTCTGGAAATATAATGGTTCCAGTATTTGTTCTTATATGCCTCCTATGATTCAATCCTTGAAGTATTTTGTTCTGTGGAAAAAGTGAAAAAGAAGAAGGAAGGTGGTTTGGAAAGCTGGCAGTGTGTTGTTTTGCTGAGCTCCACTAGTGGCAAAAGCCAGCATGAGAATTCTTGGAGAAGCAGCCTATCATTAACCGTTAGGGCAACAAATCCTTTCAAACATCTTCATATTATAGAGTGCTTGTTGTTTTAGGCACTCCCTTGCTATCCTTTTCTCTTTCTTAGGTCAGATATACATACATTGAACTACTTTGAAAATTTACCCAAAGAGCACAAGCACTTCTTTGACTGACGAGTCAGGAGCACTGTCACCCAGAGGGAATCCCAGGTTACTGAATTTATCCAGGTCACTTTTCCGAATCCTTTGTTACTTTATGTAGATTTGATACATACAGATGGCACATCTGGGATAAAGTGACAGCTTTCTAAAGACTCCCTTTTAGATAATGGTCCAGGGCCCAGAGAACTAATTATTTAGCCAGCCATCAAAGATGTCATTCTCACTCGTGTACTTTGCAACTCCAGAGGGTTATAGTTGGCAAATTTGTTAGTGAATCTAGATATAATTAAAGTTCCTAGAACAAATTCTTGTCCGTGTTTAGGCTTGGAGGCTGATCTTTAATATTTTTGTGCTAATCTGCTTGGGAACAGAACCCCTTGATTCAGTAAACATTTATTGAATCATTGAGTTCATTGCAAAATGTTGAATATAGACATTACATCTCAGCAGGAGCAGGTATGTATTTCAGACGACCAACTCAGGTGTACAAGAATGGAAATAAATTTTCTTTACTAGGGAGAAGTAGCAGATAGATCAAATTTTGAGGTTCTTTTTTTTCTTTTTGTCCCCTCTCGCCCTGAATTTGTTCTCCTGTCATCCAGAAAGGTAGCTTGTTTTGTCTCATTCTTTCCAGGGAGGATTATGACACTTTCCAAAGAAGAAGTCACAGCAAACCTTCCTGGATTTTGTTTCCAAAAGCCTAAGCCAAGGTTAACAAATCCAAATGCTTAGAAGAGTCTGGCAGATAAAGCGATGGGAGGGGTGAGCTGGAAGGGTCTGTGGCGAGCTGCAGGGCATGTGGTTTGGATAAAGAAGGCGGCTGCTGAACTGCCCCAGCTTTTGTTCTGTGGGATCTGAGCCCAGAAAGGCCAGACTTCCAATTTTTTAAAGCGAAAGTGGAAATCCAACTTTTTTAATACTAAGAAGTTCCAGCTCCAGCCTTATTGGAAGAAGAGAATTAGAAAAAGAGAGAGGTTCCCCCAAGACAAAAGATGGAGTTTCCTGGATTCAGAAAGAAATATAAAATCATGAGTTGCACAGAAATAAAGATCGTTAGCTAGAGCTTCATGGCAGTCCCTCTGTGGGTTGAGGAGAGGGGAGGAGTGGCTTCATGGTTTTCTATGGAGGAGAGATCCTAGGTACTGGGATTTCCCCAGAAAACTCCAAACATTTTAGCAAACTGATAGAGTGGTTTTTGGTGATCCCATTTTAAGTAAAGAAAAGAAATGATGGATATAAAAAATTAACTTAAAATGCTTAATATGATTGCATAAGATAATATTATGGCTGTAAGTGTACCTACTTATAACAGAGTAGTTTAACGTAACCTGGTTTTAAGTAATGAGTTCAAATCTTGAATTTCATTTACTTGCTGATCATTTTGAGAAACTTGTGTAAACTCTCAATGTTTTCTCATCTTTAAAATGGAAATGGTGTATAATAATTCTAGGCCTACCCCACAGCATTCTGAGAATTAAGATAAATAATATGTGTATATCTGGTATGTTGAACAAGCAGGGCTCAAGATAATTAGAATATAAAGATACAGTCATCTTTATTTTAATCTCCCGTTGTCCTTTTAAAATTTATTTGGCAGGAAAGTCCTTCCTCAGTTGCTGGTTGAAAATGTGGGTTGATTGATGAATGTTCTGCCTCATGTTAGAGATTTAGAAGTTTTTCAGATATTCAAGGTTGCAAATACTATTTCAATTCTGAAAATTGTCTGATCCTATATAAAAGTAAAAGCTCCAAATTTGATTTAAAGTTAAAGTTTCTTTTTTCTGTCATCTGGAAGATGGGAAGGGGAGAGGAAAGCTCTTAGTTGTTTGGCACCTGCTATAAGATGGCACTGTGCCCAGGGGCCGGCAGGAGGCTGAATGTGGATCATTTTTGTATGTACTTCAGGGGCCTCTTCTGAGAATCTCCTACAGATGCAGGCAATGCACTGTCCTCCAATCAGCTACTTCCTCTCACTGTCCTTGTTTTTTGTTTTTTGGGTTTTTTGTTTTGTTTTGTTTTGTTTCCTTCTGGGTCCACAGTGCAGACTTAATTGCTTGCCATCCTATTACTTCCCCCAGACAGTCCTCTGAGGTAGGTTATAAAACAGTCCTGTGCTGGCACATGGCAAGTGTTAAATAGAGATTTGAAGGGGTACATGTATCCCAATGTTCATAACAGCATTATCAACAATATACAAACTATGTAGAGAGACCAAATGTCCATCAACTGATGAATGGATAAAGAAGATGTGATGTGTGTGTACATATATAGATAGACAGATGTAAATATATACTACTTGGCCATCAAAAAAAATGAAATCTTGCCATTTGCAATGACACAGATGGGGCTAGAATGTATTATGCCAAGTGAAATAAGTCAGAGAAAAGCAAATATCATACGATTTCACTCATATGTGGAATTTAAGAAACAAAACAGATGAACATATGGGAAGGGGATGGAGAGAGGAGAGGGAAACAAACCACATGAGACTCTAATGATAGAGAACAAACTATGGGTTTGTTCACAGACTAGAAAGGACCAGAGAGCTTTACCAGAAACACCAACTCTACAGGTAGCACAATGGCACTAAATTCATATCATTCAATAATTACTCTGAATGTAAATGGCTCCAATCAAAAGACATAGGCTATCAGGATGGATAAAAAACCCCACAACTGGGGCGCCTGGGTGGCGCAGTCGGTTAAGCGTCCGACTTCAGCCAGGTCACGATCTCGCGGTCTGTGAGTTCGAGCCCCGCGTCAGGCTCTGGGCTGATGGCTCAGAGCCTGGAGACTGCTTCCGATTCTGTGTCTCCCTCTCTCTCTGCCCCTCCCCCGTTCATGCTCTGTCTCTCTCTGTCCCAAAAATTAAAAAAAAAAAAAAAAAAAAGTTGAAAAAAAAATTAAAAAAAAAAACAACCCACAACTTATCTATATGCTGCCTACAAAAGACTCATTTTAGGCTGAAAGACATCTATAAATGAAAGATAGAGAACCATCTACCATGCTAATGGACACCAAAAGAAAGCTGGAATAACCATACTTGTATCAAACAAACTAGATTTTAAGCCAAACACTGTAACGAGATGAAGGAGGGGTCTATCCATCAAGAAGATCTAACAAAATTAAGGGTTCTATCCATCAGGAAGATCTAACAATTTTAAATACTTATGCCCCCAACTTTGAGGAACCTAAATATATAAATCAATTATAATGAACATAAAGGAACTCATTGATAATAATACAATAATAGTGGGGGACTTTAACACCCACTTACAGCACTGGAAAGATCACCCAGGCAGAAAATCAACAAGGCAACTTGGCTTTGAATGACACACTGAAACAGATAGACTTCACAGACATATTCAGAACATTTCATCCTAAAGCAGTAGAATACACATTCTTTTGAGTCCACAAGGAACATTCTCCAGCATTGATCACACACTGGGTCACAAACAAATCATAGATGTGTAAGTACAAAAAGTTAAAAAAAGATTGAGATCACACCATGTATGGTTTCAGACCATCATGCTATTAAACTTGAAGTCAACCACAAGAAAAAAATTAGAAAGACCACAAATACATGGAGATTTAAGAACATCCTACAAGGGGTGCCTGGGTGGCTCAGTTGGTTAAGCGTCTGACTTCAGCTCAGGTCGTGATCTCACAGTTTGTGAGTTCGAGCCCCACGTCGGGCTCTGTGCTGACAGCTCAGAGCCTGGAACCTACTTCAGATTCTGTGTCTCCCCCTCTCTCTACCCCTCCCCTGCTCATGCTCTGTGTCTGTCTGTCTCTCAATAATAATTAAATGTTAAAATAAATAAATAAATAAATAAATAAATAAATAGAACATCCTACTAAAGAATGAATGGGTTAACAGGAAATTGAAGAAAAAATAAAAAATACACGGAAGCAAATGAAAATGAAGATACAACAGTCCAAAACCTTTAGGATACAGCAAAGGTGGCCCTAAAATGGAAGTATATTGCAATTCAGGCCTATCTCAAGAAGCAAGAAAGGTCCCAAATATACAACCTAACTTATACCTTAATGAGGTAAAGGGGAAGAGCAAATAAAGCCAAAACCAGCAGAAGAAGGAAATTAATAAAAACTGAAGCAGAAATAAATGATATAGAAACAAACAAGCAAACAATAAACCCAGTAGAACAGATCAACAAAACTAGAAGCTGGTTCTTTGAAATAATTAACAAAATTGATAAACCCCTAGCCAGACTTTTCCAAAAGAAGAGAGAAAGGATCCAAATAGATAAAAACCACAAATGAAAGAGGAGAGATCACAATCAACATCATAGAAATGCAAACAATTGTAAGAGAATACTATGAAAAATTATATGCCAACACACTGGGCAATTTGGAAGAAATGGACAAATTCCTAGAAACTCGTAAACTACCAAAACTGAAATAGGAAGAAATAGAAAATTTGAACAGACCCTTAACCAGCAAAGAAATTGAATCAGTGATCAAAAATGTTTCAACAAACAAAACTCCAGGGCCAGCTGGCTTCCCAGGAGAATTCTACCAAACATTTATTTATTTATTTATTTTTTTTTCTACCAAACATTTAAAGAAGAGTTAATACCTATTCTTCTCAAACTATTCAAAAAAAATAGAAATGGAAGGAAAACTTCCAAACTCATTCTCTGAGGCCAGTATTACCTTGATTCCAAAACCAGACAAAGACCCCACTAAAAAGGAGAACTATAGACTAATTTCCCTGATGAACATGGATGCAAAAATTCTCAAAAAGATACTAGCCAACCGATCCAACAATACATTAAAAGAATTATTCACCACAATTAAGTGGGATTTATATCTGGGATGCAGGACTGATTCAATGTCTGCAAATCAATCAATGTGATATATCACATTAACAAAAGAAAGGACAAGAACCACATGATCCCCTCAACAGATGCAGAGAAAGCATTTGACAAAATACCGCATCCTTTCTTGATAAAAACCCTCAAGAAAGTAGGGATAGAAGGATCATACCTCAAGATCATAAAAGCCATATACAAAAGAACCACTGCTTATATCATCCTCAATGGGGAAAAACTGAGAGCTTTCCCTCTAAGGTCAGGAACGTGACAAGGATGTCTACTCTCTCCACTGTTATTCAATATAGGGTTGGAAGTCCTAGCTATAGCAATCAGAAAACAAAGAAATAAAGGCATCCAAATCAGCAAGGTGCAAGTTTGTTCTCTATCCTTAATTGTCTCTTATGTTTTGCGTCCCTCTCTCTTTTTTTCCCCTTCCCATGTATTCATCTGTTTTGTTTCCTAAATTCCACATATGAGTGAAATCATATGGTATTTATCTTACTCTGACAGCTATCAGTCGCTTTAATAAACTTTGGTTTCTTTACCAAAATGTGAGGCTAATACTTTCCCTTCTATTTTGAATAACAACCTAGCTGGATAGACTATTCTTGGCTGCATATTTTTTTCATTCAGCATGTTGAGTATATCTCACCACTCCTCTGGCCTGCCCAGTTTCTGTGGACAGATCTGCTGTGAACCTGATCTGTCTTCCATTGTAGGTTAAGGACTTTTTTTTTTTTCCTTCGCTGCTTTCAGGATTCTTTCCTTGTGTTGTATTTTGTAAATTTTACTATGATATGTCTTGGTGATGGTCAGCTTTCGTTGAATTTAATGGGAGTTCTCTGTGCTTCTTGGATTTCGATGTCTGTTTCCTTCCCCAGATTGGGGAAGTTTTCAGCATTAATTTGTTCACATAAACTTTCTGCCCCTTTTTGTCTATCTTCATCTTCTGGGACTCCTGTGATAAGACTATTATTACTCTTTCAGGAATCACTTAATTCCCTAAGTCTGCTTTTTTGATCCCTGACCTTTGTTTCCTTCTTCTTTTCAGCTCCATTATTTTCCATAATTTTATCTTCTATATCACTAATTCACTCCTCTGTCTTGTCCATCCTGAGTTTGTTGGCCTCCATTTGGTTTTGCACCTAAGGCATAGTATTTTTTGTTTCAGCCTGTCTAGATTTTAGCTCTTTTATCTCTGTAGAAAGTGATTCTTTGGTGTCTTCTATGCTTTTGTTAAGCCCAGCTAGTATTCTTATAATTGTTGTTTTAAATTCTAGTTCGGACATCTTACTTATATCTGCATTTACTAAATCGCTGGCCATCATTTCTTCCTATTCTTTCTTTTGAGACGAATTCCTCTGTCTTGTCATTTGGAGGAAGAAACAACAACAATAATAATAATAGAATGAAATAAAAATGTAAAACATTTAAAAAATCAAATAAAGGAAGCAAGATCCTAGATGTGCTTTCGCCTGCTTTTTAAAGTACCTTGTTATTAGAGAAAAGAGAAAAGAAGGGAAAAAAAATTAAGGAACTAAAAATTAAAGAATAATAAAGTAAAATAATAAAATTTTTTTCTCTTTTTGCATCCAAGAAACAAAAGAAAAGAAAAACAACAACAAAGACAGAAGCAACAACAACAAAAACGAACAAACAAACAAGCAAAAACCCAAATGAAACTAGATCCAGTTTCTCCTAGAGCTGAAACTTTGCAGCATTCTATGGTCAGTAGACTAAGCTCGTGGAAGGGATTTGTGCTGGTCTTCTGGAGGAGGACCCTGCTGCTCTGATTCTCAGGCTGACTTGCCCTCAGTGGAAATGTGCCTGGAGGGCACAGTGGGGTGGGGTTTGGTGTAATGGCTCTGTTCTTGACTTGGTGGCTCTCTTCTCTGGGGTGGATCAGTCTTGGTAGGCTAATGGTGAAAATGGCTTCATCCAGCTCTCTAGCCTCCAGAGCAGGGAGTTCGCGCCCTCACAGATGCAAGATCAGTTGTCCCCCCATGTCCCCTGCTTCCATCAGCTCCCTACCTTCCCTCTGTCTGCGTCTGAGCTATCTGCCTACCAGGAGGTACCTCTGTCCAGAGTTGTATTTCAGGCATGGCTGTGTTTCAAAAGCCCAAACTTCAGAGACCCCGGGGGATCAGACCTGCAGCGATCCTCTGATGGAGGGTCTTGCTGCTCTGTAGCCGGCACCGGCCTGTCTCAGGAAACAGTCGTGCCACCACCCAGTAGCAGCAGTGCAGAATTCATGGCAAATCACAACACACAGCCAGCACCAGATTCGCTGCCCTCAGTGAGCATCTTTGTTCCTATACAGGGGAACGTGGTGGCTTAATGGTTCCTGCCAGGTCTTTTGCCCAGAGAAAGGCCGTACCTTTCTCTACCTCTACCAAATGCACTCCAAGCGGGGGAACTACTTGTCCCCATGTCACTGAGGGGATCCCCAGACAACGCTGCCTGCTCCCAGGCTCTTCCCTGCTTCTTTGCCAGAGCACCACCAGGGACTGACCGCTGAAACTTCAGACTCTGTGCTCCACTGTTTATAAAAAACTGGAGGTATTGAAACTGTCTCCTTTTACTCCCTGTCAATGGTTTTGGGGAACAGTTTTCTTATGCAGTCTTCCATGGATGTTTTCACCCTTTGTCTCTAGCTGCTTTTCAAGGGAAGTTCCCTCTTGCGCAAAACTGATGAACTGATCTCTCTCTCCCACTCTTTCTCCTCTCTGTGAAAATAACCCCTTCCCCTCTGCAACACCACGGCTCTTCTCTCCCCCAGTTCACCTCTCTGTACCATGTACCTGCCATGTTCTCTCTCTCAAATTATGCAGATCGTTCTCCTCAGGCCAACTTCCTAGGTGTTCAAATGGTTTGATGTTGATCTAACTGTGTTCAAGGGATGAGACAAGCCCAGGGTCCCCTTACGACTCTGCCATCTTGACTCCTCCTCTCAAATAATTTCTGAGAGTAAAATTGCAGGTGTGATTTGTATCCAAATAGGAGGAATTTGGAGCTTTTAGAGCTTAACATGAAAGGCTTTGATTTGAAAGGCCAGGGGTGAATCAGTGAGCTAGAACTGAGCTCTGAAAAGATAAGAGTTAAGTACATAAGGCTGTAAGAGAGGAGCACCCAGGTGGCAGGAGCAGCATAGGCAAAGTCCTGTAGTAGGAAGAAGGATGGGCTGTAAAGAAAGCCTGAGTGGTTAGAGTTGAACACCCCAGAAGGAGACAGCGTGCAGAATAAGATGGGAAAGTAGGAACCTGGTCACGTAGATTCTTGCAGTTCATGCTAGAGTTTGATCTTTATCCTAAAGGCAAGATGTTCTGATAACACTATTTTAAGCAGGAGAGGAATCATTTTGAAGATACAGCCCTAACTACACTGTGGAGAACAGATTGGAAGTAAGAGAAGTGAGAGGAGGGGGAAGGATTAGGAGGTGATCAGTCAACCAGATGAGAGAGTAGTTGCTTGAGCCAGGTGGTTTCAGCAAGGAAGAGGTGGGCAGATTCAAGAGTTATGTAGGGGGTGAAATCAACAGAAGCTTGTACTTGACTGGATATGGGGGGGATGAAGAATAGGGGTGGCATTAGGCAGACTCTGTGTTGCTGACTTGGAAACTAGATGGTTTGCCATCATCGAAAAAGGAAAACTAGAAACAGGTTTTTATTTTGTTTTGTTTTTATTTTTTTAAGGATTGGGTTGAGAGTGGCAGGGAAGACCATGAATTTTGAGTTAAGGCACCTTGGAGACCTCAAAGATTTTTGGTAATGAAGTTTTAGCTTTAACTTTTCAACTCCGTTCCTGCTGACACCTACCTCTGATTTTCCCACTCGTGGTTCAGTTCTTATCGTATGGGTTAACTTGGTTTTCCCAGACTGACAATCAAGTGTTGCTGTCTAGCACCATTTGCTGGATATGCCCTTGAGCCCCTCAGATTTGACCTCTCCCTCCTGCAGAAGCCAGAGCTAGCCCAGCCGCCCAGAATAGGCTCCAGTGGGCTCAGGTGCTTTAGGCTTGTGACTTCGATTTAGATCACGATGCACGACCCCTCCTGACAATGATTAGGGCTGTCTAGTTGCTCTCTCGTGGCTTCTACTCTTGCTAATTGAGCTTCACCACCACTGGCTTGTCACAGCTCCAAACCCTGCTGTCATCTCACTAGCGCCCCTCCTCCACATCCTTACCCATAATTCACAGCATGTCTTATGGCAGGCTCCACGCTACTATGACTTGCAGAAATTAGCAATTTCTTCCTTCCTTCCCGTGGCTCTTCCTTCTGTCCTTCCTCAGAAACCTCTCATTACTTAAGTGAAGTCGCTAAACTGTCAATCACCCACCAGATGGCACCAAAACATTATATTCCGAGTATTAAGCTCTCCACACCTTCAGAGAAAAGAGCCCAAACCATCTAAGAGGCTGAGATGTTAAAGCACAGCCCCGGGGTGCAAGTTCAAGAGCATTTAAAATTCTCACTCCAACTTCTCAGAATATTTGGTGTTGGTTTTTATCAGGAGAGGGAGGAGAGAGAGAACAAAACTTTCTTGGAAAAAGATCACTCTTTGTTAGTTTTTCCTCTTTATATGCTGGCCAAAAGGCTGTGGTGGACATTACAAAATGAAGAGCATGAATATTCCCGGGGACCCAGTCAGTTTCACTCAGTGTTTGCTTGCTTCACTATCCTTTCCTCAGTGCTAAAGATCTGCTTGTTACAGAACCGCTGGTCTCAAAGAATAGAATACAACAACTCCCTCATCAAAATAATCATTGAGATAAGTGGAAACAAATCTATGGATCCAGCATCGTGGCTAAACCGAAGGGCAAAACTAACCATTTTCTCCCATTTGAAAAGGTAATTATCATTTTTACTCAATTCCAAAATTTAATAATGTCATCGATGTAGCAAAAGTAGCATGGGTGGCCATTTAAATTATTAAGGCAATAAAATGAAAATTTATCACCTTGATATTATGTCCTAAGTGCAGAATAGTTTTTTCTTAAAGCAACATGATGAACCATTATATTGCTGATGGTACATGCAGTTTAAGAAACTTTGAGGATTTCTTCCCCGTAGGCATTATTTTAATGGCTTAAAAAATACCATACACCTTATTAATTAACACTTCTTCCTGGGCAATCAAGTGTTCATTTGGCAAAATTCTATCAAAGTTTCATGTGAGGAAGTACCTATAAGGAGTTATTCTTTCAGATTTGGAGATGTGGGTACTAAATGATGAATGACTTTGCCAGGGTGGCTGGAAATGGATAAAGGGGCAGTAGATATTAACTTTTACTATTTTTATTCTTCTTTGGAAGGGGAAGAAATGAATAAATGCACAGCATGAAGTGAATTTAAAAAAGGAAATCATGTTAAGAAATAATTTAATGCTGTTAGTTTTACATATGCACTTTTATAATATATTTTATATATGCTCTTTTGTAAAAAATTGCCAGCAATTGTAATAGGCACATTCATATGCATAGAATACATAAATACAACTTGTTTTACAAAGGTGTGTGTGCACGAGGGTGGGTGCTGTGTTTTTCCACTGCACAGAAAAGAATGTGTCTCACTCTACGGCTTGGATGAATGTTTCACTGCTTCCCTACCCTGGGGTGTCATTTGAATGTCCACCGTTCCCAAAGTGCTTTGGGATCACTTAGGCTAAAAGAGGCTATTTATTGTGAAGCTATCTTATTTTATTCCCAAGGGAATTTCATCATTTTGTATTTGTGAAAAATGTCAATGTGTCTTTCTCACAATGCAATTATCTGAAAGAAGCAAACCAACACAGAGTGGACCCCTTGTCTTCAAAGTCATTTTATTAAGAGTAAATTAGACTGGAAAAATGATAGTCTAAAATGCATTTTCAATAGATTGCTGTCTAAAATGCATTTTCAATAGATTGCTGTCAGGCTCGCTACCTGTCAAACAGAGAGGCCTGAAACTTCATAGTGACATATGGATTAGCCCAGTCTTCCCTGCAGCGTGAAAACAAAAGACAATTGGTGATGCATGGGGCAAACTCATCTTAAAACAGAGATATCAACAAAGGAATATGACAGCATGAAAAGACAGAGTGCAGTCTGCTGTCCACATTTGCAAAGAGATTCTGTCTGAATCCATAACTTCAATACACTATGAGACAGAAAAAGAGAAAATACACATTAAATGTAATTGTTCGTTGGGTACTTCATTTTAGTGAATGCTGAATTTCATTCTCTAAAGTGAAGAACGGGTGGAAACAATGGATAAAATAGCTGCAGTTATAAAAAGTCATTAAAAAGAATCATATGGAATTAGAATTATTTGATTTTTAAAAATCACCCAGCATAGAGACTTTAAATAAAAGTTCAAATTTCTCATCTACTAATCAACTGAAAAAGTAAAGGCTGAAGTCACAAAAGAATCTCAAGAGCAAAAACTCTTTTCCCGGTTAGAGCTTTTAACTAGACTGGTGAGGTCACTTAGTTCAGAGCTGGGTTGGAAAATAAGGGCATATCAAAGTTAAAGAAAGTCATACAGATCTGCTTAGGTTTGGGAAAATACAGTATAGATTTTTTTTTAGCATCCCATGTGAACAATTACATAGAACACTTGTCTGACCAGTAACTTTCAATTAAATAGAAATGAAAGTTTCTCTCCTAGCCATTTTAATCCATATATCCTAAGGGACTCCACAAACAAGTGTAATAACATGATGCAAAAGTTAGTGAAGGAAAATGGTGCATTGAATTATAAAAGCTGCTAGGTTTCTAAGCTTGAGATCAGGTGCTAAAAAAAAACAACAAAGTAAGATAGTTTCAGAGTTACACGTTGCCCACCAGAGAACCATGCAGAACTCACTAGGAAAGGTTCAGGAAAGGGCGCCTTTGGGGTATCCTGAAGGAGTTTGTCTATAGGACAGGGGTGAGTGATGACTGCTGTTTTGTCAAGCTGTCATCTGTGTGATGGCCTCTTCCTCTGGTGATAGGGCTTTCTCTGCAAACAGGAAGAGGCCAGTCCCTGCATGGTGTCTGAAATTCCTGTGAATAGTCACATCTTAGAGGCCTCCCAGAAACATGTCTTAAGTGTTCCTGGATATATTATGTAAGCAGGGAAAGAGGCATATTTTTTTAATTTTTCTTCTTTTAAAATATATTTTATTGCCAAATTGGCTAACATACAGTGTGTAAAGGGTGCTTTTGGTTTTGGGGTAGATTCCCATGGTTCATCGCTTACATACAACACCCCAGTGCTCATCCCAACAAATTCCCTCCTCAATGCCCATACCCATTTCTCCCCTCCCCCACCCTCCCCCCCATCCACCCTCAGTTGGTTCTCTGTATTTAAGAGTCTTTTATGGTTTGCTTCCCTCCATGTTTGTAACTTTTTTTCCCCTTCCCTTCCCCAATGGTTTTCTGTTTCTCAAGATCCACATATGAGTGAAAACATATGATATCTGTCCTTTTCTGACTGACTTATTTTACTCAGCATAATGCCTTTCAGTTCCATCCATGTTGCTGCAATGTGGGTGGAATGAATCATGCAATGAAATGGCAGGATTTCATCTTTCTCGTTGCCAAGTAGTATTCCATTGTATATATAAACCACATCTTTATCCATTCATCAATTGATGGACATTTAGTCTCTTTCCATGATTTGGCTATTGTTGAAAGTGCTGCTATAAACATTGGGTTGACAAGCTCCTATGCATCAGCACTCCTGTATCCCTTGGGTGAATTCCTAGTAGTGCTATTGCTGGAATAGCACTATTTGAGGAACCATCACACTGTTTTCCAGAGCGGCTGCACCAGTTTGCATTCCCACCAACAGTGCAAGAGGGTTCCCATTTCTCTACATCTTCGCCAGTATCTGTAGTTTCCTGATTTGTTCATTTTAGCCACTCTGACCGGCGTGAGGTGGTATCTGAGTGTGGTTTTGATTTGTATTTCCCTGATGATGAGTGACGTTGAGCATCTTTTCATGTGTTGGTTGGCCATCTGGATGTCTTTTTGGAAAAGTGTCTATTCATGTCTTCTGCCCATTTCTTCACTGGATTATTGTTTTCTGGGTGTTACGTTTGGCAAATTTTACGTAGATTTTGGATACTAACCCTTTATCCAATATGTCATTTGCAAATATTTTTTCCCATTCTGTCAGTTGTCTGTCAGTTCTGTCCAGTTTTGTTGATTGTTTTATCTTGATCAGGTCCCAATAGTTCATATTTGCTTTTAATTCCCTTAAAAGACATATTTTCTAATTAATATATCAGGGTACTTTAGCATATCCAGGGCTTTCCTAGCAAAGTGCAGGGTCCCAAAGGTTTGGAGAATGGGGCAAATGAGTTTTGGGTATCGTCCTTGGCCGAGTCAGAGGACACACATAAAAAGGCACTAAATCAGAAGTCATGAGGTTTGGGAGGGGGCTGAGGACATGAGAAGTTGGTATGGAAGTAGTAGAAAATTAGGGGTATCAGTGAAAACATTCTGAAATTCATAATTTTGCCTTCATAGAGTTCTTCCCAGGTAGTTTAGCTTATTGATATTTGCTTTAGTACAACATGGAGTTAAACGTGTAGATACCTTACACATGAGTAAAATCAACATGTTTGTTATACATTTTACATCGTTATTTACACTTGTGTTTTCATTTAGCATCTCTTTGTTTTCTCTATCGATTGTATCTCTTGTCAATAAATGTCTCTCTCTTTTTTCACAAGCCCATAGGAATCAGCTTTGATTTCTCATTTTTGGAGCATAAACTCACACCCTTGAAACCGCAGTGTGTGCTCTTCTTATATAATTGCTGTTGATTTTGTTGCTATTAGATTTGCTTTTCTTGTTGTTGTACCAGTGTGGTTACACTATTATCTCAGTATTAACACACTGTGTCTGATAAGATTGTATTCAACTGCATAAAACAAATCTCAGTCAATTATCCAAATAAGGGTTTCTTTTTCTTTCATAGAAAATCGACCAGGGTTCAGCCATCCAGGACCGTTACAGTGGCTCCTGGTGACATCAGAGTCTAGATGCTTTCTCTCTTTCTGCTCCTCCATTTTTGACCTATGACTTTTATCCACATGGTCACTTCATGAATCCCACATGTTTGATCTCTAACCTTCCCTGAGCACTGCAGGTGGAAGAAGAAGAAATCCACAAGAAGTAAGAGTGGTGTCCTGCCTTATCAGGAAAGCAAAACTTTCCCGGATAGCCCCAGTCACCTTATGCTCGTACCTTGTTAGCCAGAACCATGCATGATGACCACCCCTACCTCAAGAATGCTTGGAAATAGAGTATTCAAGCTGGTCACAAAACCAATGTTCTATTTTTTAGAGGATGGAGAGGCTAGATAGATATTGGTGGGTAATTGGCAGACTCTTTCCCACACTGATGTTTCACAGAGTGTGTGTAGAGTGGAAAAGGATAATGCATATTTTTTAAGTTTATTTATTTTTGAGAGACACAGCATGCACAACTTGGGGAGGGGCAGACAAAGAGGGAGAAAGAGGATTCCAAGTAGGCTCCATGCTGTCAGTGCAGAGCCTGACAAGGGGCTTGAACTCAATAACCATGAGATCGTGACCTGAGCTGAAATCGGACACTTAACTGACTGAGCCACCCAGGTGCCGCAAGGAAAATGCATTTTTAAAAAGATCCAATATGTAATTGCTTAGGGTGTAGGGAAAATATATTGAAGGGAAATATCGACCAATGGAAGCATGGTTGGAAATTCTAGTTGAGGACATAAGGAGGTTGGTGCTCGGCTCAAGTATGCCAAGAAAGCTATTTTTTATTTTATTTTATTTTATTTTTTAAAAATATTTTTATTTATTTTTGAGGGAGGGGAGAGGGAGAGTAAGAGGGAGAGGCAGAGAGAGAGGGAGGCAGAGAATCTGAAGTGGGCTCTGTGCTGACAGCAGACAGCCCAATGCAGGGCTTGAACCCATGAACCATGAGATCATGAACTGAGGCAAAGTTGGATGCTTAACCCACTGAGCCACTCAGGCACCCCGCTATTTTTTATTTTAAAAGGATTTGAGGTTGACTTGTGTGGAATGAAGGAAGAGGAGCAGGAAAGAAAACTAAAGTAAAGGAATAGAAAAAGATAGCAGTATTTTTCCTTCATAATGTTTGAAAATCAGAGATGGGTAGATGAATTTTCCTTTTACACTGCATATAGGACTGTAATGATGTAGACCAAAGGCAGGTTAGGGCCACCAATTCTGGCTTCTTGACTTTTTGCTCCCTGGGTGATTTGGCCAAGTTACTTTGCTTCCAACCCCATGTCTGTGAAAGTGAGGCAATGACTATTCCTATCCCCTTGTTTGGCAAGATTAAACGTTACAATGCCCAATACGTAATAATCTATCAGAGTATGTTAAATATCACAATCATTAATTTTATGACTACAGGATGGGAATTATTTCATTGATTCTGGCCTAATCTTCATACAGCTGTTCTGTGTAATCTTGGGCCAGTGATGTATCCCTGGGCCCAAATTTTTTCGTTAGTAAAATGAATGTAGTAATACCAACCTCATGGGCTGGCTGTACCAAGCAAATAACAGAATTATGTAAAAATCCTTTAAATAGGGAAGTGTTATATCCAAGTGGGAGATATTATTAGTGTTACCATATTGTCTGTACTTCCCGCCCGCCCTCTTTTCTATTTGTTACTTCTTTTCTTTCCTACTCTCGACTTCCTCTCTCAGATGAAATTGGCATGGGGGGGGGAGTAGATAATATTTGGGATCTTTCTAAAAATTAGAGTTGACAAGTATAGATGGCATTCCTTCAGTCTGTAGCTACTAGTGCTCAAATATTTATCTATAAAAAACTGAGCCATGGTCTAAAATATTCCTTGTGATTTTTAGCTCAAATGGAAAAATTGTGTTTTCAAGCTATGTGTGCCAGAGACCAACATATTCTGACATGCTACAAGTGCTCATTGCTTCCTTTCAGCTTTGAAAATTATTAAAATTATCTGCCTTTATAATAAACAATTCCCATTAAAAATAATCTCAGCTTGGAGAGTCCCCAGAGGAGAATAGGACAGATTATCTGCCTCTGATGGTGGGAGTTGTCAAGGTCTTCATTACCACCTGCCTCCGGCCCTGGGGCAATTCCATATGCAGTTGGCCTTAAAGGCACCACAGTTCTTACATAGACCATCAGCTTTAGTCACTTTAAGTGGTCTCTGGTAAGTAGTAAAGAAATGGTTTCAGTAGGATACTCTTAATTTTTAGAGCCTAGGTAGATTCCAACACGTTCCTTTTATGCCACCTACATAATTTTCTATTTGTGCAATATATTGAATTTCTATTCCAATTTTCCATAATTTTACTTAAGGGACACTTAGTGCTTGATAACAGCTTTTTCCAAATTGATGCATCAGAACTTTTGCTTTCTCGCCATTAATACTGAACCTTTGAAATGAGACTGAATAATAGCTGACATTTTTCCTTTTTATGTATTAGAAAGAAGAGCTCTTTCTATCTGGCTTCAGCTCTCCTTTAGTTTATCCTTCTTTTCTGCTCTTCCTTCTTACCCTTTTTACAGAGGAGATCAATGTTGTCCAAGATACCATCCAACGCTTAGGCAAATCAGGTGGGTGCCATTGTCTTCACATGGTCCCTATGGTTTAGATCTAGTTCTCAAGGACACAGGACTAGGGAACTCAATAGATTGCCTGAAGAGGAAGTGGTTTACAATCAGGAAAACCACCACAAATTTATTTATAAATAAGAAGACCTGTATACTAATTTAGAATAGAAAATATTTCTTGTAATGACCAGAATATTTATGACTAACCATCCCTGGTACTAACAGGCCCACCCCTAACTTGCGTGGGGCCTAGGGCGAGAGTACAAAACAAGGCCCACATTCCATCTAAGTGTTTATAAATAATTAATTAACATGTTATTGATTACAATATGTTCTGTCTTCCTACCTTGACAAATATACCTTCATTATGATCTAGAGTGCCAAGTTAGGCCTTCTAGACCTTCACTTTCCTTGTGGGGAGGAATTAGCTTCACAGCTCCCAGCCTCCATCCTATGCTCTTCTGTTCTGACTCACCTCTTTTCATTCCTGATTCTTGCCCTGACTTGTTAAGGGTCTCACATCTATGTTGGGAACACCTCTGCCAACACAAATACAAGTTTAATCCATCCCGCCAACAAACAGCCACCCATTGGCCATTCCTCTGCCTTTCCTTAGGGCATGAGACCCAAGTGAGAATGAGTACAGACTCTTGAGGCACACCTGGAGCCATTTGGGCAGGTGACTCTAAGGTCTTGGGCACTTAGAACATGATGCTACAGACAGCCCTGTTGCCCAGAATAGATTTCAGTTGACTCAGGTGCTTTAGGCTTATGACCTGACCTGTCCTCAGAACACAGATGCGTGACTCCTCCTGACACTGATTAGGGTATTCAGCTTTTCTTTCTTGTTTCATCTTTTGCTAGCGTGGCTTCATCACCACGTACTTTCTCCCTATCCAGTCCTGATTGCTGCCTTCCCTTCGCTTCTTACCACTATTCCCAGCCTTCCACACCCTCCCTGCCCTTCACTCTGTCTAGACGTCTTTGCATGCACTTTCAGATTTTTGTTTCTAGAAACGCCAAAGGTGATTAAATTTAATCAAACAAATTATAAGTCTGTAATCTTGAAATTTTTCGGAGTCACCCTGCTTGGATTTGGGGTGGACTTCTCAACTCCCTAGAAAATTCTTGTTCTTAGGAATTTAGGGTTTATATCCTTATTATTAATCTCACTTTTGTGGTGAGCTTCCTTAACCATTACTAGAAATCATTAAGAGAGGGGCACCTGGGTGGCTCAGTCATTTGAGCATCCAACTTTGGCTCATGATTTCATGGTTTGTGAGTTCGAGCCCCACATCGGGCTCTGTGCTGACAGCTTGGAGCCTGGAGCCTGCTTCGGATTCTGTGTCTCCCCCTCTCTCTGCCCCTGCCCAGCTCTCTGTCTCTGTCTCTCTCAAAAATAAATAAACGTTGAAAAAACACACAACCTCTTAAAAAAAAAGAAATCATTAAGAGATATTTCACTGGTTACCAAGATACTTTTAATATAATCACCCCCCACCATGTTCTTAAAAAAGACAGTATAAATTCTTCCTCATTATTGTTAAATAAAGACCTCAAGATCAGCACAAGAACCAATAGTTCTCAAACTCTAGCAAGCATCAGAGTCATCTGGAGGGCTCGTGAAAACCCGGATTGATGGCTGTGTGTGTGTGTGTGTGTGTGTATGTGTGTGTGTGTGTGTGTGTGTATGTGTGAGAGAGAGACAGAGACAGAGACAGAGACAGAGAGACAGAGAAAGAGAGGGAATTTGCACTTCTAACAAGTTCCCAGGTGAAGCTAATGCTGCAGGTCCAGGGGACACACTTTGAGAACCACAGCTCTCCACGTACACAGTTTGCTTCTTCTCCTCTAGTTCATTCTTCAGTACGGCACTGTCCACTGGCGTTACTCTGACCAGAGTCACCAATGCTCCCCTGTGGCTATATCCAATGGCTAAATCGAAAGAACACTTTTCATTGTCCCTTAGATTCTTAGGAAGTTTCCGATACATTTGATGTGACCGCTCCTATATTCCCTCTTCTTTGAGTTTTATTTCACACAACTTTCTGGTTCTTCTACTTCCCTGGATGCCATGCTTGTCCTGCTGCCACTCTCCACCTAGAAGCTTCTACCCACCTGTCTTTCTAGACTAGGTTCCAGTGTCACTTCCTCAAAGAAGCAGTTCCTTTTCTTGTCCCAGAAACATGGAGTACCTTTTCCCCCCCTTCCCATTCTACTTTACTTGTGCTTATATCATTCTCTAACACCTCTGATGGGATATATTTATTAATCTCCTTGCTCAGGGAGAATTTTGACCAGGTTTTGTTTGGTCCTCCTAAGTACTGCCAGAGAATAGGGGTGAAGACTTCTTATAATCCATTATCACCCCACAAGGTACCAGTGCCCACTCTCGTTCTTTGGGACGTAGCAAAGGTGTGTCTATGGGAGGCAAATAAGAAGGGTGAAAGCAAAGTCTCTGGACTGGGACAGAAGTCAACTGCTGGGTATCCGCCCGACAAAGTGCTAGTTGCCCGTGAAGGGAAACCCTTCACAGATTCTGGTGCCCGTGGCAGGAAGTGCTAGTGTTATCTTGCGAGCATGCAAGTGTTTTGCAGGCTCGGTGGTCTGGGGATGAAAAGTCAGCCCCCATTCTTCTCTTGGATGCCTGAACAATGCCATGGTTGTCCTTTGCAGAAAATAGTTTTCAGTTTACATGACTTTCATGGAGTTGGCACTCTCTTCCCTTTCTAATTAAACTCTCTGCCCTCATCCTTTCCCCTTTCATCTCTTCTCCCTGCTTCAGAAAAGGAGAATCTGTCTCTTTATCTTCAGAAAAGGAGCAAATGTTTTATCCATTATAGGAGTTCACTGTGTCCTCTAGGCTTAAATCTTTGGAAGCGGAGTCAGGAAGAAGAAAGACTTTTTTTTCTTCTTTGCTTTTTTTTCACCCAATTATGTTGCTTCCCTGAGTCATATGCCGGTGCCTCTCTGTAGGATGATGTGAGGGTGAGAAGTACTGTGTCTGCAAGAAGGAAATATGTTGGTTATTAGGCCGGAACATAGCCTATGATTCAATTCACCGCACTGCTAGACGACTCGACTACAACCACTCTGTGGCCAGGAACTCAGAGCAATGCACCCTCACGGCCACCTTGCCTGTCACAGCTGTCAGGCTATTCTTGTTTACTAGGTAATCAGGAGACATCATCATCTTATACAAAATGATAGCCTATGGCCACATCTTCAGAATTTCAAAGAACACACAGTTAACCCCTAACATTAACACACTCTTGAGGCCTTTAGGTCTACGGGTCTGAAAAGAGCCCCTTGAATAATCATCCCTCCCTCCTCCAAAGCGCTGTTTCTCCATATAATCCAGGGTCAGTAGCAGCAGTAGGAAAGCCAGCAGCAGTCACATATGTGTAAGTCAAGCTTCTCTCCATCTGCTTCCTCCTTAGGGAAAATCTAACGCTAAAATGACTTTCTAAGGGGAGGAAGCACAGCTGCTGTCACCACCATCTCTACAGAGTCGCGGGATAAAAAAACCTGCTTCCTCTCCCCCGAAGCCCTGGTTTCTTTTGGACACGTTTTGAATGGCAGCGGTGATTCACTTTGCTGCTTGCTGGGAGGCTGGCTTCAGCAGCACCTCCCTCGCGGCTCTGGCCTCCACCCATTTGTCTCCTGGCCCCGGGAGCCAGGAAGACAGGACTATTTCTATCTTAGGCATCTGTGTTTCTGATCAGCTGGCGTTTTAGGCCAATTTAAGTGTGAGGAGGAACTGGAACTACTTCACATTTCTCTGAAGTCGTGCTTTCATCTGGGTGAAGGGCAGAGAAGTGTATGCCGAGAGCGAGATGCCGGAGTCACGGGGCAGGGAATTGGGGGGAGATGCCATTGCTGCCTTTGAGAATCCTGCTGGAGTTCAGGCTGTAGGCTCTGGCGGATAACTTTGGACAAATCCGGCAGTCGTCATGTTTCTCATCTGAAAATGGAACGGTGTCTACATAAAATCATTTCTGCTTTCTCCGACCCTGAAAATAAGATTGCCAGCCTGGGCAAGTGATCTCAGGCTTTTACTTTCGTTAACCCATCCCTGTGGCATTTCTGATTTTCCAGAGGGGCTCTAATTTTTAATACTAAAATCTTATGAAAACAGCCCTTAGCTTCTTTCATGTTTTTCGTGTAATGTCACTCTTCTCAAGAAGGAATATTTAATCTAATGTAGTGGGTTTGAAGGTAGGGCCTGGGCGTATGTATTACCCCAGGTGATTCTATTGTACAGCAAAGACCGAGAACCGCTGATTGAAAATCTGTAAAATTGTCTCACCCTAAAATGTTACTTCACAAGTCAAAGATTTACCAATAACCTTTTGATATAATTTATTGATAGGTTTCTTGCTCCATACTGTAACAGTATACAGTTGGCATCCTTTAATTCCATAATTTGTTTTCAGTACAGAAGTATCTTAGAATTGGAATAAAGGGGGCGCCTGGGTGGCTCAGTTGGTTAAGCGTCCAACTCTTGGTTTCGGCTCAGGTCATGATCTCATGGTTCATGGGTTCAAGCCCCACGTCAGGCTCTGTGCTGACAGCATGGAGCCTGCCTGGGATTCTGTCTCCCTCTCTCTCTGCCCCTCCCCTGCTCTCTCTCTCTCTCTCTCTCTCTCTCTCAAAAATAAATAAATAAACATTAAAAAAAAGTTAAAAAAAAAAGAATTGGAATAAAGGGCTAAATGGATTGTTTCCTTTGTGAATTAATAATAACACTATGATATCTTACTTTTTATTGTCATTCACATTTTATCAACAGCTTTCATGCAATCTCATTTTATTCTGAAAACAATTCCAGATGGTCAATGTGCTGGCATTTGTAATGGGATGGGAGAAATATTTCTGTAATGCTTCATAAGGAATATTATCAAAAAAGTAGCTTTTCCCTCCACACTGAATCCACCCTACGAGCCCAGAAAGAGGTCATAGTCAGGGATGTGAAACAGGGAAAACAGTTGAAAAACAAGAAGAAGTATAAATCCGGCCCCTTCTACCCCATGTAGAAGTGAAAAGGAGGAAAGGCTAAGAAATGAAGGAAGGTAACCAGTCAGACACGGTCGCGTGCCTTCCTTTCTGTGGGTTGGAAACCCAGAGGACATCTGGGAGAGTGGAGGTCATTTTGAAAGGAAATCTAAAAGCAGAGCTATACCCTGGCCTCCCACTGAAGCGTAGGGATGGAATAAAAGTAGAAGCAGGACATAATTATTCAAAGTTCCATGTGACATGGAAAAAATGCAGATGTTCTCTTGGCCCCCATAGGGAAGCACAAGATTGGGAGCCATTGGCTTGTTCTGAGTCTATGAGGTGGAGATAGATGGTAGATAAGACTCTGAGAGCTCTGCTGAACCAGCAAGCACCACAGTAAGGTCAAGTCACCAGGGGAGGGCAACTCCATATTTAGTTTAGTTGTTCCTTAAACTCATGGAAATGACTGCAGAGTCCTGGATTATCTAACCACTCCCTCCTCATCAAAACTTACCTAATTGTGTCTCTTCCATGTGGATACTGGTAGCTAAATGATTTCATATGGCTGATTCAAATAGAAAGGAATGTAATAGAAAGGCTACGTGGTCAGACACCCCTAGTCCAGCTCTAAAACTCTCTAGTTTGGTCTCTTTAAACATGTCACTTAACATCTCTCAACTGAGAATTCTTATCAGCATCATGCACATGTATGCATGCACTCTTAGAGTGACATGAAAGTAACTCTCCTTATCAATTTTGGGGCTCATTGGATCATTGCAGTAGCCCCAATGCCTAAAATAGGGCCTAGTATATAGTAAGTAGGAAATAAACAGTTGTTGAATGAATTAAATGAATGGCTCAGCTAGGAAGCTTTTAGCTGAAAGTGACAGAAATCCTAACTCAAACTTTCTTGAAAATGAAGAAATATATTGGATAACATAATTGAGAAAGTCCAGAAGGTTGGCAGTGATCAGGTATGGTTGAATCGATGGCCTTGTTTCTTTGTGATTCTCTAACTTTGCTTTCCTGCCTGAGATTACTTCTTCATACCAGTATTGAGGTGGTTGTTAAGAGTTCCAGACCCTATAATGCTCATTATAAGGTCTAGAAAAGTCAGAGAAAAAGAGACCATCAATTGACAATTCTCTCTTTGGTGTAGGAAATGTCTTTCCCAGAACTGCCATCAAACTGCTCTTCAAGTCTCATTTGGCCAAATTGTAGCACATGCCTATTATGAGCCAAAGTCTTAATTAATGCCTGTCATGAATGGCTCAATGGATTATCTTTAGAATAGTCCGTCCTAACAATCTTAGAACAATCGGAAGTAGCTGTAGGGTCAGCTCTGCCTGAAGCACATGGGTTATATGTGGGAGGGGTGGATACTTGAATCCAAATTAGAGTACTTTTTGAAAAGAGAAAATGGATGGTGGTGAGACAACCAACCATTAATATTTACCACAATCATGTAAGCTATAGCCACCATATTTGACATGTGGTGAGCTCTCAAGCAATGCTGCCTCTATTTCTCTTATAAGAAGAACTTTTGTAAAGGTTCAAAGAAAGTAAACAGATTTTAAGTGGTGGATAGTAAATAATGGGGTTGGGAGAGAATAGAGACTATATAAGTTAGTGTCCCAAGAGTGAACACATAACACACTGAACTGAGACAACTGAGGACAATTTTAGTAAAAGAGCTATTTATAAAAGCAAAGAAACCAGGGATAGAGACCCAACTGTGGTGTTAGCAGTGAGAACTGTGTACCACCCCTAGGCTTGAAGGGGCAAAGGAAGGCAAGTGTTAATAAAATCAGGGGAGAGTAGCTGCCAGTTGTTCTCAATGGTGGGGGTGGGTGATAGGAAGAAATTTTTCCCTTTGGGGGACATTTGGTAGTATCTGGAAACATTTTGAATTGTCATAACTGAGGGGATGCTATTGGCCTCTAGTGGATAGAGGCCAGGGATGCTGTTAAGCAGACACATACAAAAAAGTATTATCCAGCCCAAGATATCAATAGTGTTAAAGTTGAGAACCCCTGTGCTAGGGAAAGCATCATGAAAACAGAGCTCTGAGAATGTGGGCTTTAGATATAATTCAAAGCAATCTGAGACACAGAGAGAGCTGGGGCAAGAGGTATCTCTCCTTCCCTCCTACCTGCCCATATTCCAATGGCTCCCACTGGGAAAACCCAACCTGAAGCTAGAAAGCAAGGAATTTCACTGATGCAGTCCACGTATGTCACCTCCACAGGACACAGAGTAGGATGGAGAAGGGCAGAGAGTAGACTGGAGGAGCAAATGAAAAATATCTAATGCAGAGGATAAGAGTTGGGATGTGGGTCAGAAACCATAAAATATGGATAATTTCATATGGTTCAACCTAATGGAATCTGAAGGCAGGTGGACAAGATGCAGGTCCAATTAGAGGAAGAGTTTAAGCTCTTGATTCTGAATTCTAATGATCCTTACAAATTTTTGTAATTTCTGAAGACATGACCTAAATGAGCATTTTTCCCAAAGTAGTTTCAGTAGAATGCTAGATTTCTCAAATGTTTTTAGGTATTGTGGGCAGGGCATGTAATGGCTTTTATCTAAATAGTTTAGCAAATGCTGCATTAAATAATGTGAAGGAAGACTAATCAGATAATTTGATATTCTAATATTAACATAAATTTTCCAGAGAGGGACAGATTTTAAATTGTTTCCCAGACTTATCTGACTCAGTCAAGAACCTGTCCATGATTTATGTCACAATCTAGGTGTTCCAATGGACACACTGTGGGAAATATAGGCATATATCTTGCAGGCAAAAAAATGGATTTTGCTAAAACATGTCTGAGAGAACAGAGAAGGACATCAGTAAGGAAATACGAAGTAGCATGCAAATATTTATTTTAATAACTGCATGGAATATCACAAATACTCAATGAGTATTGGACTCTTTCCCTTAAGTCAGCCATTGTTTAATTGGTATTTATGGTCTTTGAAAGCCTATCAGTGGTTGGAGACCAAGCCTCTTATAGAAAGGTTCATTATACGACTTTTATCATCTTTAGCTTTAGGTAGGGATTAACAGCTTGCTTTCATTAGTAAAACACACAAACTTTTCTTCCAATTAATAGAAGCCTTGTTTTTGTAGTGACAGATGAATGGGACAGGTGATCCATTAGATCTGTTCTGTTATTGACAAATATTCATGGGTTACAGGGTTATGAAACACTTTATAGGGAATGCATAGGTATTAAAAGTAAAGATTTTTTCCTTTTTTTTTACCTACCAAAAATTTACCTAAAACAGACATTAGTATAAAAGGAACGTATTGGCTCACATAATAGAAAAGCTTACAGGTTATTTTGACTTTGGGTAAAGTTTGATTCAGGGGATCAATTGATGCTATTAATACTCAATTTCTCCCTTTTTCTTTGCTCAGCTTCCTGCCTATCAGCTTTATAATTTAATCCTAGCAGTTCCATCTCATGTCATCCGTAGAATTGTTTGTCCCCGCAGTCCAAAGTATCACTGTATCTATTGGCTCTGACTGGATCATATGACAATGGTTGGAGGAATTCAGTGCCTGGATTGGCTAGGGTTGACCATATGCTAACCTAGGAACTAGAGTTAGAGTCAGCTCCATCCAAAGCACATAGAAGAGAGAAGGGGAAGGAAGGGAAAACCCACAGAGTTTTCCTGTGGGAAAACCCACAAATACAGCAGAAGTGCTCTTGAACAGGTATCTTTCCTAAGGATAGGTCATCCCATTGTAAGAGAGGACCTCAGGGCTTATAGATTCTAACCTGTTATGACACAGATGAGACAACTAACAAGTAAAGAAGTTCCATGGTTTCCCTAAGCTCATAAAACTGTTGGCAAAAGGTAGGTTAAGAACCATACATTCCTAATTTTTAGTTCTGACTCCATTCTATTCAACATTACATTCAACTACACAAAGGTAAGTGCCCACTTTGTGCAAGGTATTCTGGACAAATGGGGTAGGAGGGGGAGGGGGCAGTAAAAAATGTGGCAAAGGACTTGTTATGAGGCTTGCAATAAGCCAGATGTAGATGCCTTTTGAACTCTCTCACTCTGAGCTCACAATGGCCCTATTTCTTCACCTTCATACATTTGGCAATATCGCTCTTCATGCTGGTAATGCTTGAGAGGTGTATCAGGTAGCTTGATTAGCATCTGGGTATGCATGCCATTAACTTAGGCCTTATATTGTAAATCAATTAGAATACACGCCTGTGTAAACTAATTGTAGCAGTGGCCACATGGATGCCCTGCCCACTTTATGCAGCAAGATTAGTATTTCTTTTTGCCCTTAGAATTTTTTTTTGTCTTGATTACCATAGACTACTGATGCTCATATTAGCTTCCTTTAAAATCTTTTGCAGTTAAAGCTTACTAGCCATCTTTGGTTCCTTCCTGATATGATCTTTCATTAGTATAGCACTGAGTCTCCAGGTGAAAATGACGAGGAATGGAAGCAGACTCCACTCTGGGAAAAATTGCAAAGAGAAGAGTAATTTTATGATTAAACGTCTCTCATCTCGCTTGCCTTCTGTATCCTCCTTCTTCACCTCTGGGTTGACAGTACCCAGTGTCATCTGCATTTGCAGGGCTATCCCTGAAAGATGAAATTTCTTTTCATTCTGTCTGAAGTCAGAATGAGACCAAGTCAGAATTTGAGACCAAGAAAGGCCTATTTCTAATTTACTGTGACGAAACTTGCAATTTGATTCTATCAGGTGAGTATGAGGTAACTTGTGGAGACTCAGATGTGCAAAATGCAATACTGATGCCTGTTGGATGAAATATTTTAAGCCTAATGTTCTTTGCCAAAGTAAGAATCTCTCTTTTCAAATTTTACTCTCATTAAAACCTTGGATCCCTTCTAATATTGACAATTTAGAAAAGGGTGAAAACCTTGAAGTTGTTGTAAAACAGGGAAATAGACACCAGGCATGCCCTAAGCAGTCGCTGCGATTGCAGCTTGCAGATTTCTTTGCAGATAAACGTGATAAATACTGGTGATAAATAAATCAAAATATAAAGTTTGATCGTAAATGTCAACCAATCTCCTCAAACATGTGAAATTAATTAGAACAAATGATGACACAGCCATCTTCTATAATGTACATTCATTTTCTCTGCAATCTTATATGGTCCTTCAAGGTCACTAGAGATCAACTTCTCTATCTCATGTCTAGGCAGACTCATCCTATGCAATGAAAGGAAAGACTTTTCTACACTATTTTTTGCCACTCTGGCCTCTGACCAGTGTGAGAGAGAATTAGATGGGGAGGTTTTTTTTTTTTTTTCCTTTCTATAGAGCTTTTTTCTCTTAAGTACATATGGAATAGCCTTTCACATAATTTATCACAGATATTGTCTGAACTCGTTATTTAACAATAATTAATGAAAAGAGTGAAGTGGAAAATATTTGCAACGCTTACTCCTTTCTTATGCTAATGCATTCTTTGGAGGTTGTTCACCCTGTTGTGTAAGACATTCCACTTCAGGATATTTCAGTTGAAAGAAGGTGCTCTGAAACGGAAGCAAATTAAGGTAATTCAAGGCCTTGTAGCTTTTAAGTAGTAAAGCAATGCTAGATAGAGCTACCTAGGACTGGGGCAATGTTAATATGTCCAAGGCTCTTCTGAGTAAGATTCAAGATAAAAGCATACTTATGAGTTAAGTGAGGAGCCTTATTTCATGCTTCTGATATTTAGCTTGTTTTGCTTCCTTTTGGAATTTTTAGTATCAGATTTATTTATTTGCAGTAAATGAATAAAGTCAGCTAACATATTGTAAACAAATATGGACATATTTATCAAATTGTATCTGTGGACTGTCTTGGAGAGTTGTAATTATTTTATCTTGAAACTCAAACCAAAACAACTGTTCTGTTCATGCTATTCTAATAAGCTAGTGGCAACATTGAACAGAAGGCCCAATCTAGAGGAGACCCTTAAAACTCATTTAGGATGTCTCCCTATACCTACACAGTTATGGGAATGATAAATGCAGCTCCAGGGACATAAAAAAAAATGCACTGATAGAAATATCCTAAACCTGGAAATAACTCTGTAGAAAAACAAATCTGGAAGATTTGTAGCTTTTTGTTTGGTTTTGTTTTGTGTTTTGTTTGTTTTGTTTTTGTTTGTTTTTTGTTTTTTGGTTACCCCACCTGAATTTCTGTGGTAGTTTTTTTTTTCTTTAAAATTTTTTTTTAATGTTTATTTACTTTTGAGAGAGAGAGAGAGAGAGAGAGAGAGAGAGTGTGAGGAGGGGAGGGTCAGAGAGAGAGAGAGAGAGAGATACAGAATCTGAAGCAAGCTCCAGGCTCTGAACTGTCAGCACAGATCCCTATGTGGGGCTTGAACTCACGAACCATGAAATCATGACCTGAGCTGAAGTCGGTAGCTGAACCAACTGAGCCACCCATGTGCCATTTTTTTTTTCTTAAAGCAAATGAATAACAAGTTACTAACTACAGACCACTAAAACATCAAGGAAGTATGCAGAGTTCATTGAACCTGCTGCTTCTGGCTCAGCTGAAGGAGTGTGGTCTTTGTTTCGCTTTTGATGTTGCAGAGAATTGAAATTAAGATTTCTATATCAAAAAGGAGCTATAATTTCAGGAGATAAACAAGTAACCAAAGCCGCTAAAACCCCGCGAGATAAAAAGATGTTCTTTTTAAATTTCATTAGTGCTCCTCGGTTTCCAACCTCCCTGCTGCCAACGACAACAAAATCCTTGAGAATGTAGCTACATGGAAAAGCCGAACATAACGAGCCACACTTTTTTTTCCCTAAAAGAGTATACTAAAAATGTCTTTGAAGGTTTTTTTAAGAAGGGAGAGACAGACTGTGACAACCTTGATGGCTGGCCGTGGGAGTTCAGGGACGGGTTTAACAGAAATCCTCCTACAAGATGCCCCCACGGGCCAGCTCAGACATTTGGTTAAAGAACATTACATTGTGGATAGCGGTGCCAAGCCTTTACTCTTACTCCTCTTACAATGGGAACCCGCCTTCGGAGAAAAGATGTACTCAACCTTAGCTCCAGTGTTTTTCAATGAAGCAGCCCATCAGTTCTACTCTCTGACACTCCACTCACCTTCTATAGCTCCAGGCCAATACCTCTTGTCGCACTGTGTGATACTCCAGTGACTTCCATTCATACCTATGCATTTGTAAACCATCCATAATAGATGCTGTTTTGGGGTGGGGGCATTGCTATGTACTCCAAGTTATCTGAGGTTATTCTGTATGATGAATGTGCTGATTACTTTCTGCTATTCTTCTTCTATTTGGCCAATCACCTCTCAGGATGTTTTCTAGCTCCCATGGCGCATACAATCAGCTATCTCTTCTTAATCATACATTGTAGCTCAACAGTGTAATCTCTGAAGCTACATACTAAAGCAGATTTATCCTCTATTAAGCTTTTGCTCTTTTTACTCATTTTCCTGGACAGGGAATCCTTAAAGCGGCCATCCTGGAAAGCAAGGTAATGAATCACAGGTCCTTTGACACACCTGCTCTCCCTCCAGACCATATAAAAGTGCTTGCTAGGAAAGTCGCAGATATCTTAAATTTTTGGTTCCTCTCTTGTGGCACGCTGTATTATGCGTTTAGGTTCTATCTGGCTCTCCATGTAGCCCTGTGGAACTTGGAACTTAGGGAGCTGACACAAATATGCTGATATACCTGCTATTGCTTTTCTTGTAAGTAAGTTCTTTGTCTCTGACGGAGTCTTATGTCTTTTGTTATAATCTGTGGAACTGTGGAAAGCCACCGATTAGCTTCTATTCTTTGGTGATCTGCTACTGCTTCCAGCCATTCTCCACTCTGTCAAACTTATTTGAGTAGGCAGTTCTGCCTAAATGTGCAGGCATTTCTTTCCTCCCTTCCTTCCTTCTTTCCTTGCTTCCTAGCTTCCTACCAGTATCTATCTATCTACCTATCTATCTCTCTATCATCCATCTACCTATCTCTATCTGCTTATCGCCTGCCATTGACCATTTTTTCTTTTAATCAACAAATATTGAGTGTCAGGCACTGTTCTAGGTTCTTCAAATGCAGTAGCAAACAAATAAAGTAAGTGAATGTCTCTCAGTTTTGTCTATGTCTTTATTTGAAAAAAAAAATTAGAACAGATTTCAAAAAATACATACAACTAGCATAATCCATACTAGGAACAGGTAAAGAAGAGATGAAAAACAAGGAGGAGGGGCACCTGGATGGCTCAGTCGGTTGAGCATCTGACTTTGTCTCAGGTCAGCTCACGAACTGTGGTTAAGCCCCACATTGGGTTCGCTGCTGTCAGCACAGAGCCTGCTTCAGATCCTCTGTCCCCCCCTCTGCTCCTCTCCCCATTGTGCTCTCTCTTTCAAAAATAAGTAACATTGAAAGAAAGAAAGAAAGAAAGAAAGAAAGAAAGAAAGAAAGAAAGAAAGAAAGAAAGAAAGAAGGAAAAGGGTAAAGAAATAAAATAGTGGTTAGGAATGTGATCAATACAAAAAGAGAAAACATTTTGTTTTTGTTGCGTGTTTGACGCTAAGGTTTATGCTGAAATCTTCTACGTTCTACTGGTGCGAAAAGGTCCCCAGAATTGTCATGTATTTTAAGAAGGCCCGATGCCCCGGCACATAAATATCTTCCCTTGAGATTGCTTCACAATTGAAAGTGCTTTACTATTCTATGGTAACATCTAATCATGAGGACCACATCTAGAAGCCACAGAGTAAGAGCCCATGTAAGCTATGCCCATTTCCTAGGCTTAAGTTCCTTATTAATAAACCACTTTATTGTAAATCTACAGCATGTGTCTCTTCACTACTGTGGTATTATAGGTGTTCTAATACACAAATGTGGAGACATGCAAAGGTGAAAGTGATTATGATTCTAACATGGGACATAAAACATGACCCTTTGGATAGGCTCCTGAGTGTGTAGAAAATTCCTATTTACTCCTTCACTTGTCCTTCATTGTACCCAAGTTCTAGCATTTCAGCTCCTTAAGATTCTAACTTGGTCTTTAAGACATCTCTCATATATTAAACTATTGCAATAAGGGTTGCTCAGCATGTTACTTGTTAATAAAGGACATCTGCATTTGTTTTAATGCTTATTTAAAAAGAAATTGGGATTTAGTGCTTGTCGGCACTAATGGAATCAATGGTACTTTAATATGTGTTAATGGCACTTCAGTTCCCTTAACAGCAGAAAACAGTGAGGTTATTAACCAAACACACAGTTGCTCCAAATAAAAGAGAAAGTATATGGAATCCAGAAAAGGCAAAGATGACACACGGTTTTGCTAGCATAAGGTCATTGAAACCTAAATGAAATATATACATTTTTCTCCTTTACTTTTTAAAAATATGATTTATTGTCAGATTGGCTTACATACAACTCCCAGTGCTCATCCCAACAGGTGCCTTCCTCAATGCCCATCACCCATTTTCCCTCTCCCCCACACCTCGCCCCCCCATCCACCCTCAGTTTGTTCTCTGTATTTAAGAATCTCTTGTGGTTTGCCTCCCTCCCTCTCTGTTTGTTACTATTTTTTTCCCCTTCCCTTCCCCCATGGCCTTCTGTTAAGTTTCTCAAGATCCACATATGCATGAAAACATATGATATCTATCCTTCTCTGACTGACTTATTTCACTTAGCACAATACCTTCTAGTTCCATCCATGTTGCTGCAAATGGCAGGATTCCTTTCTTTCTCATTGCCAAGTAGTATTCCATTGTATATATAAACCACATCTTCTTTATCCATTCTTCAGTTGATGGACATTTAGGCTCTTTTCATAATTTGGCTATTGTTGAAAGCGCTGCTAAAAACATTGGGGAACATATGCCCTTATGCATTAGCACTCCTGTATCCCTTCTGTAAATTCCTAGTAGTGCCATTGCAGGGTCATAGGGTAGTTCTATTTTTAATTTTTTGAGGAACCTCCACACTGTTTTCCAGAGTGGCTGCACCAGTTTGCATTCCCACCAACAGTGCAAGAAGGTTCCCATTTCTCCACATCCTCACCAGCATCTGTAGTTTCCTGATTTGTTCATTTTAGCCACTCTGACTAGTGTGAGGTGATATCTCAGTGTGACTTTGATTTGTATTTCCCTGATGATGAGTGACATTGAGCATCTTTTCATCGGTTGACCATATGGATGTCTTCTTTGGAAAAGTGTCTATTCATGTCTTCTGCCCATTTCTTCACTGGATTATTTGTTTTTCGGGTGTTGAGTTGGTAAGTTCTTTATAGATTTTGGATGCTAACCTTTTATCCAATATGTCATTTGCAAATATCTTTTCCCATTCTGTCAGTTGACTTTTAGTTTTGTTGATTGTTTCCTTTGCAGTTCCTTTGCTCTACTTTAATTCAAAGGGCAAACAAGATTATCACAGCAGGTGTTGGTAAATCTATCATGCATCTTAGCAAAACTGAAGGAAAATGAACATCCTCAGTGCTCCTTCTTATGAAATTTCATTGAATTATTAATTGTCAGTTGCTACCTTTAGGAAGGCATTTTTCCTCCCCATTGATAGAAATATCTTCAAAGACCAAGTGATTAAGAGGGAAATAAGGGAAGATATGTTCTGAAAGAACAGAAAAGGGTGTTATACTGAGTTAGGCCTTAAGTCATTATATTAAACTCAACAAAGCAGGAAAGCAAACTAGCAGTGAAAGCCTTGACTTGTAGATCTTGCTTTTGGACCACCAAGACTAACTTTACATTGCCCTGTATAGTGTTTTATTTTTTTATGTGTTCACCTCTGCGTGCTTTCATTACATCTAGAGGAAGAACTTGTAATTTAGCACTGTAGCCTGTTAACTGAGAGACTAGAAATAAGATTATAAGAAAGTAACACATAATTACCCTCCGAAAAACAAAGAACTATTCTTCCATTTGTTATGTGTATCAAAATGATCGTGAATATTTCCTAATATGGCTAATCCTTAGCTTTTTAAAAGACTAGTGATCATTTTTTGCAATTAAAAGATTAGTCAAGCATTTTGAATTAGTAAAGAGTGTGCTTAAGTTTTGGAATATATCTATTTGGAAATAGATATATTTGGAAAATATCTATTTTGTTGATCTTTTCTTAACATTGACTTTATTCTTCTTTAGAATGAAATAATAGGCTTAAATCCTCAGCTAAAAGAAAGTCACTCGAATTCTCATACAATTGATTTTTAAATGTTTACTTAATGGTTTATAGACGCTAAGAGAATCTTCTCTGAAAGATTTTTCTATAACCTTTTTCAAGTCTTATATGGAATGAGTAATTTTTGGCATCTTTGGAGACTGGAAGGATGACTAATGATTAAACGTTTGAAATACTAGATTAGGAATTGGGAAATTTAAGGTATTATCTTAGCTGAACACATTGTGGTCTCAGATATTGTGCATTGCTGAGTTGTTATAAAACCCAACAAGACAATTTTAAGGAAGTGCTTTTTACTTTTTGGAAAAAGGTTTTACATTAATATAAAGCATTAATACAAGTTGGCTTGGAGTGCTGTTGCCTGATATCTGGGAGTTCACACGTTATTCTCTATGGCTAGTGTCTAGTTACATAAAACACTCTAGGATTATGCTGTCAATCTCATAGCCATGCAGGGTTTTTGTTAATGCACACTCTAAAAGGTGACACCAAACAGTCAGATCAATGAACTATTAGAAATCACACTGTATGTGGGCAACATTTCTTCCTGTGTCATTCCTACCAGTTTCCTAAAGGAACAATTTCCTATCTTGAATTTCAACAGGTTATATATTTACTTTCACATCACAGAAATAAATATATTTAAATTTTCTCCCTTTTAAAGAACAATGACACACAAATGAACAAATAAGCACCAGCGGTTTTGAATGTTTCACAAAGGAGAGCAATAATTCTATTATGGATCTACAGCAGATTGCTGGACATGAGTCAAACAGCAATGAATTAAGTCAATAATAATACTTCAGCTTCAATCCAGAAAGAATGGACTGCCTAGAAGGCAAGTTTATATATAGCACAATTTCTGCCACAAGACTGTAGCTATTTTCAAATCTTTTAAAATGTATTTCAGGTAGCATTCTTAGTACTTTAATGTGGGGCCATTTTCTTCAATGTTCTCTTCAGGGTGAATAGCTATCATCCTACAAAATGAGAATTCAGGCCACATGTCAAACTTTCAAGGAGGTACACTGGGAGGTGATAATGCCCAAAAGATAAATTGGAAAGATACCATGGGTATTAGCTTGTGTAAATGCTGCTTTCAATTTGTGTAGCAGCCACTGTAGTGCTTTTAGAACAAGATAATGAATTAAATGTAATTCTTGGCTGTCCCCTGAAGTCCTAATAAGGACCAAATAGCTGGATTCAAACTGATTTGAAACGTATCCTGGAACCATTCCATAGATACCTCACTTTCACTCCATAATTGGGCCAAGACAAGCTTTAATATAGCTTAATTTCTAGCCTCTTTAAAGCACTGACAGAATGGCTCTTGAATTAGAGCAAAACCTCACGTGTTTTCTTGCTTATGAAGGACTCACCAAAACACCAAGACTTTTATCCTTGGTTCTTATTTCTGAAGTAGGAGAGTGTTTGTATTTTAGCCAAAGAGGCATTGCTGTTATCTATGCTTCCTTTCCCCCCCCCCCCCGCCCCCCCCCCCCCCGCCCCGTTAACCGAAGTAATAATGACAATATAAGTCAGTTCTTTTGTGAAATAGTTTTCTAGAAAAGGCCCCAAAGAAACTTTAACGTTAACTAAGACACTTCAGTCTTTCAACATGACCTTATCCAATATAGTTTTGTCATTTGAATTCAAAATAAATTTGAGTGAAGTAGACAGTAAAATTAAAACACCTGGCTATTAATTTGAAAGAATCAACTCAGATTTCATCATACAAAATTCATTTTAAGTGGACAGAAAATGTAGATATTATGTTTGTTTGGCCTTCCTCTGTTAGTTATTGCTAGGAGTGTATTGAAAAGGATTTGCCATAAGGAAGAATGTGAGGGCAAGTTAACAAGAGCTTATCTTCCTTTGGAATATGCAAGCTGATATTTTCTAAACTCAATTTGTATTTTAATTCATGCTTTGCAGGGCTTTTCCAAAATTGGTTCAACCAACCAGTAAATCAAAAAGGATTCATTAAAGCATTTCCCTGCAAGGCACTGTTTATAAAAAATTAAGCAGATAGCATCATTTAGGTTTGAATGCTGTACAGGGAGAATCAACCCATGGAGTCAAGGTTTTCTAGAGGAAGAGGCATGATGACTCAGAGCTTCCTTGTCCACAACCAAATAAGTGGGCATCCTGGTTATTGCCCTGCTTTTGTTTAAACCTCTCGCTGACCCCGAGGATCACAGACTTACACTTCTCTGCCTGGTATCTCACCTCTAATTGCCTTGACACTTGTCTTCTTGAATGCATCTATCCCAGACTCTAGGTTCTACCTGACTCTGTCTTGTCAACCTGTTTCCAGGGTTGTTCCAATTAATGACGCAGGCTCCCACTGAGATTTCCAGTATGGAAATTTCTAAATAAAAAATTGTCTTTACCTCACACTACAGCCTTGTTTGCCTTCACACCCTTGGTATATTACACTCTTCGAAGTACGAGGGGGACCTTTGAGACTTGCAAAGTTTAGACTCAGGAGGGTGATCTGTAATGGGTGAGTCTCCCTTTTGAGCACTGACACTGAGTTGGTGGCCCCAATGAGTCCTGATGAGCCACCACCGACTGGGCAGAGTGGGTCAGGGTCTTGTGTCTTTTCAAAGTGGGAAGAAAAGCTGTGGCCTGCCATTTGCCAGAGGGCCTAGAATGCTTTTGTTTGTGTAGCTTCTGTAGCATTAGTGTAAATCAGATAGCATTCTTCTTGTTGAGGCTCTTATGACCACACACTCTGAGAAACCCAGAGCTTTTCTGGATTTAAAGAAAAGGAGTAATATTAAGAAGAAAGACAACTCTCGCCTCTGGAAAAGCATGGTAAAAAAAAAAGCAATGAGATCTTAACACTAATGAGTTCATTATTTTATTCAACACAAGAGAAGATAACAAATCCTTATATACCTAAAAATTTTCCCAAAGCCTCACTTTTTTCATTAAAAAAAAATTGTACTTAGTTTCTACCTACCTGTGGTTTGAGATCAATTTTTAAAATGTGTTATGGGGTGCCTGGGTGGCTCAGTCAGTTAAGCATCAGACTCTTGATCTCAGCTCAGGTCTTGATCTCAGTGAGGTAAGTTCAAGCCCTGCCTTGGGCTCTGTGCGGGGCGTGATGCCTACTTAAAAAAAAAAAAAATAGATAAAATGTTCCCTGTTTAAAAAAAGAAGAAGAAGAATGCCTTTGCGCTAACAAAAAGCATGCTGTAGAAAAGAACTTGGCAGAGATGGAGTGGCATCCAGGCAATAGCAGAATTAGTTAGGAGAACTGGGGTCAAATATCCGATTTTGTATATAGTCTTGGGAGAGGAGCCACATCAGATTGTAAACAAAATCACACAGGGAAGCACCAAGGGTCCTAGAGGGAGTGCCGGGATACTAAAATCAAGGGTCAAAGCTGAGTTAACCACCAAATGGGAATTCAAATATCATGAAAAAGAATAGGGCTACCAGGCAGTGGCTCCTAAAGTTTTCCAGAACAGATTTCTTCAGTGTGTCAGCCAGCTCTTACCGGTCCAATCTAATTTATAAACAGATAAACCAGTGGTGTCTTCAGGGTAGCTCAGGCTTCTGACACAATCACTGTGACAAAATTTCATTATGTGAAGATACTAAGAGAAATATGCACATAAAAACTAGTCAAATAAGTCCATATATCTAAAAGACATTCTATGTTTCTCATAATCTATTCATCACATGTGTGGGAAAGAATCCCTTCAACAAGAAAAAATCATTTAAAATTGGATATCCATTCCAAAGTGCGGACATCCTATATCTTTTATGCTTCCCTCTTACATTACGCATCAAATAGCAAATAAAGCCATGTGCAAAGGTTTGGGGGCAGTCCCCAGTGAGGGCTACTGCGAAGACAAATGGTTAATGTCTGCTCTCCCAGCTGCTCAGTTAATTACTGTAATAGAAAACATCTTGAGGGAAAACACTGCATACAGTTATTAGCAATTAACCCACAACTCTAAAAATCACAATTCTTACTAATAATAGAACATAGCCCAGCCGGCCTAATTATAATTTCTACACAAGAGTCTTGTATTTTCAGAAAATGTGAAATCTTGTAGGTTACTACTATTTAAAATGTGATAGCAAACTGGGATGATGATTACACAGAGAAATGCAAAATGGAGTAGAGTAGCTGGAAACGGAGGGGGCATGATTGATGTGGTAATAGACTAATTCCCAGACATGCAAAAGACTCAGATATATTGGCCAGAGGAACTTTTATCTGAGTGTTTACTACAGTACAGGGTGCTGTGGTGTTGGCGGTTGATGGTACTAACGTGGTAAAGAAGGTAGGATAGAATCACGCAAGGCAGGATAAATCCATGAAATAAAATAAACAGATGTGGTATTGCTTTGTTTTTCTTTGAATCATGTAATCTTCTTAGGTACAGCACAGTTGTGAAGCTCAAATGATTTTCTCCCATTTGGATATGTCTCTTCTGCTGTTCCCCATATGTTGACTCTGCCCAATGCTCACTGGTCTTCTTGCCTTTCTAAAACACACGAAGTTTAGTGTTACCTCGAAATCTTAACACTTGCCGTTGCTTTTGCCCGGATAATTGGTCCTCCAGATTTGGCATGACAGACTCCTTCTAAGAATTGAGATATCTGCTCAGAAAGTGCTTGATCACACTGCAAAACAGCCTGCCTCTCCTTTCTTTCTATCCTAGGACATATTTTTCCATGTGTATACTACTATCTGATAGAATAGCCTATTCTGTTATGTCTTAATTTATCCTATCAGGCTGTGTCTATTGACTTCCTTTTTGTTTGGGATCCGTTAACCCCTCACTTCCCCAATCTTCCTTTCCTTTATGCTCTGAGTAGTTTATCATAAATATGCATGAATATTTATATTATTTTATGTATGGCATATTGTTTGCAGCTAAACCAAATAATATCTTAGGATATTGTCTTTCTCATCTGAGCTTTGGTTTTTGTTGTTGTTGGTTTACAGTTTATCACTTTCTTGAGTAGTTTTTTTCTCTTTTATTGGTAATTTTCTCCCCAAATGCTCTAAGGCCTAGAAATGATTTCTGTATCTCCCAGACAGGCTAAATGGCCCTTCCCTTTTGTTTTCTAGAGATTTTCACCCCATACCCCCTGCTTATCCCCAGCTGGTAGGATGCTTTTTAGTTTTGGCTCACACAGGTTAGGTTGTAAAAAATTTCCTTTGCCAATTTCCTGGAAATTCTCTTTGCCTCATAAGTGCCAGAGCCCCTATTTTCTGATTTCCATATTTTTCTTCCTATTTCCTTCCTTTTTTTTCATTTCCTCATTTTGCTGAGACATTTCCTCTAGTACCTTTCTAAGAAAGGGTATAAGAGTGAGCCAATTTTTCGAGTTTTTGTATATCTGAAATTATCTTTCTCTTATACTTGATTGATAGTTTAGTTGAGTATGGAATTCTAGGTTGAAAGCATTTCGTAATGTTATAGTTGTCAAATCACTATGTTGTACACCTGGAACTAATATAATATTGTGTGTCAACCATGTTGTAACTAAAAATCGCTGTATAAAACAATTTCTCATTTCCTGAATTTTTTTATAGCAAAATATTTTTGTGTGTATGTGAATGTAATATATTCTCTTTCTGAAGATGGTAATTATAATTTTAGGGGAAGGGGAAATTTTTTCCCTCTTTTTTTCAGTTTCCTATTCTCTATTCTTTTCCTATAGGTCTCTACATACTGGACTCCTTCTTCACATCTGGTGATCCTCAGCTGATTATGTTTAAGCATAAACATATAAAGATTATGGAAAGGAAGCTCTATTTTTGTAGGTGGGAGTAGCCAAGTGGTAGATGTCACTGGAAGGTTATCAATCACTGGCCTTTTAGTTGGGGTCTCCAGAGGACAATCTTCCAACCTCCACATGGTGCAAGATATACACTTGGATACAGGTTTTCTGAAGACTACAGGTGAGAAGGGCAATGAAGAGCCCTCCATTCATCCTGTAGCCTTTTACTGAATGTTCCTGTGCTCTCTGCCTCACCCCTGTTTTGCGGTGTGTCAGGCCGGACACCTACAGTTCAGCTTTTCCAGAAAATACATCACCTGTCTCTTGAGGGACATAAGGAGAGAGTAACATCAGGGACTCAACTACGCTGCATACTTTTCAACCAGATTCCTTATTTTAGGCCCACACACCACCTGCTCCTTCCAGGTGCCTTCAAGTACCATGTTTCTTTGTGTTCTTTCTGGGGAACTAGCTTGCTTCTCCTGTAGGCATTGTCTTCTGTGGGGATCTGCCTTGTAACTTTTATGACTTCTATCTATCAAGGCAGTTAGGAATCCTGCATCAGGCTTCTACCTTCCAAACTCTTCTGGAAATGGTTGGCTAGTTGTTCTTTCCTCTCCCACTTGTCTTGGTAGATAATATCTTGAAACATTTTTTTTTATTCTTCATTTAGTGAGGTTTTCTGAGGGAGAAGAGAGAAAATAGTGTTAAACTAGAATATTCTCTTTGCTTTTTATTTCTCCCTAGATTTGGTATCTATTTTTTAAACTATTTTTTGTATTTATCTAAAATAGTGGTTTTCAAACTTTAGCGTGTATCAGAATAACTTGAAAGGCTTATTAAAACATGGCTGGGCCCCAGCCCCAGACTGGCTGATTCCTTATTTAGGGTATGGGCCTGTGAATTCTTCCCTTCCCTTCCCTTCCCTTCCCTTCCCTTCCCTTCCCTTCCCTTCCCTTCCCTTCCCTTCCCTTCCCTCTTTCTTTCTTTCTTTCTTTCTTTCTTTCTTTCTTTTCTTTCTTTCTTTCTTTCTTTCTTTTCATGTTTATTTACTTATTGAGAGAGAGAGGGTGGCGAGGGGCAGAGAGAATCCCAAGCAGGCTCCAACATTAGTGCAGAGCCTAATGCAGGGCTTAAAGTCAGGGAGCTGTGAGATCATGACCTGAGCTGAAACCCAGAGTCAGATGCTTAACTGACTGAGCCACCCAGGTGCCCCATAGGCCTGTGAATTATTTCTAACAAGGCCCCAAGCAATACTGCTGCTTTTGGCTTAGGAACCACGCCTTGACAAACAGCAACTTATATGTATGGCCTTTTAGTTTAACTCTGGTTATAGTCTTCCATATTCCAAGATGTGTGCCTGTTAAACTCATCCTCTATGACCTACCTCATATGCATCCTCTAGAAGATTTTTCAGACAATATAGAAAGCATATCCTGCCCCGAAGCAACTCCTCCTTCCTCTATATTTTATTTCTACTTCTTTTGTTATACTAATTACATTGGACAAGTCACATGTTTAACTTCCCAGAATAAATCCTTTAAGCATATAACACCTGTCTATTTTGGATTCTTTTTTCTTCTCCTCCATCTTCCTTACTTCTCTACTTCTCATCCTCCTTCTTTTGCTCTTCTTCCTGCTCTCCTCCTTCTTAATTTCTATTACCTAACCCATTGCCAGATATACAGAGGCATGATGAGCTGTACTGAAAGTTGTATTACCATGTACAATCAGTACGTAAGATGTAAGTTTGGAATGGTTTCTCTTTGAAGTTGTAAATGTCTTAATTCATTCATCAGTGTGTCATGCAACCAAGTCAGGCATGCAGATTACAGCAGCTTTACTCAAAGTAGCTGATCTGTGAACTCTTCATTACCTGGTTCCAAGGATGATAAGGAGCTTACTTCAGCAGGAGAATCAATGGACTGCTTACTTCACGGAGAAGGTCTTGCCATGAAAAAAAAAAAAAAAAAAAGAGTCAGCTGAAGTAAATCGAGTGCTTAGTGATGCAGTCTGCTTTCACTGTGAGATAGACTTCTCATCTTCTCAGGGACCAGTATAAAACACTTTGCAGTTTGGCACTGCTCTGTAAACTCAACGTTAAAAAATTGGGATATAATATACACGCCCGGATATTCACCCTTTTAAAGTATACAACTCAGTGCTTTTTAGTATTTTCACAACATTGTACAACTGTCACCATTGCCTAACTCTAGAACATTTTCATTACCTCAAAAAGAAAGCCCACACCCATTAATAGTCACTCCCTATTTTCCCCTCTCTCCCAGCTCCTGGTAACCACTAATTTACGTTCTGTCTCTATGGCTTTGTCTGTTCTCTGTAAACGGAATCATATAAATGGATTCATAAAAGAAATATGTGACCTTTTGTGTCTGGCTTGTTTCACTTAGTAGCATAAGGTTTTCAAGTTTCATCTATGTTGTAGCATGTATTAGTACTTCATTCCTTTTTGTGGGTGGATCATATGCTGTTTGGATATACCATGTTTTGCTTACCTATTTATCAATTGATGGTCATTTGTTTTTTTTCCAATTTTTGGCTCATGCAAATAATGCTGTTTTGAATATTCTTGTACAACTTTTGGTGTGGACATACGTCTTCCGTTCTTTTGCAATAGACTTGCTGGGTCATATGGCAATCCAGGATTTGAAAGAACTGCCGATCTATTTTCCAAAGTGGCTATTTTACATTTCCAACAGCATTGTATGAGGGGTCTAATTTCTCTCCAACACTGTCAACACTTATTGTCTCCTTGATTGTAACCCTCCGAGTAGATGTGAAATTGCACCTCATTGCAGTTTTGAATTGCAATTCCCTAGTGGCTAATGATGTTTAGCATCTTTGTGTGCTTATTGGCTATTTATATATCTTCCTGGAGAAATGTCTATTCAAATTATTTCCCCCTTTTTCTTTTTGTTATTGAATTATAAGCCTTACCTGTGCTGGATACTAGCCCCTTATCGGATACATGATTTGCAAATATTTTATCCCATTCTGTGGGTTGTTCACTTTTTTGATATTATAATGACAGGACTTTGAATACTGTTGCTTCATAGCTACATGGTAAGCTAAAGCTGCCTTCTCATATGCTACATAAAACACACAGTCACAACTATCAAGATATTCCAGGTGCAAATGTGTACTATGTTTGTATGTAAATGTAGGCTAATGAGCTTTCAAGTGTACTACCTTTAGGCTGGTGATCTGGGGACTTAGCCACAATTTGGGCTTAACTTTCCAGAAAAGAGCTGACAGTGCTTCCTATCTTCTTATGTGGGGTTGAAATAGATAGGCCCGAGACTATATTGGGTTTGATCATTTTTCCTTAAGTGGATATTTGTACTTATTTACAGACTTTCAACAGCTACTATTTTGCTCACTTACCTACTCTTGTAAAATCTTCCTCTGCTTTATCATACTGGGTTGGAAAAGGAATGGAAAACTCTATACTCTCAAGGATTGTTTTTGATCTTTCCTGGATATGTCTGGCATTGACAATGGCTGTTTGGATTTGACCAGTTACCCAAGGCATTCGGACACACAAAAAAATAGGAATTCAGGATAAAAGTTGCCAGGGAAGAGATTCTAGTGTTCATTTTCCCCTCTGACAGAAAGGACTTGGAAAAAGTGTGCCTTACTCAAATAATAGTGAGCAACTTCTTTGTATGCAAGAATTCACTTTAAGGGATTCCCAATAGCTAAAACAATCTTGAAAAAGAACAAAGCTTGAGGTCTCACACTTCTGGATTTCAAAACATACTGTAAATCAACAGTAATCAAGATTGTGTGGTACTGGCAAAAAGACAGATATACAGACAAATAGAATAGAATAGAGAGCCCAGAGATAAACCTTGCATTTATGGCCAATAATTTTGACAAGGGTACCATGACTATTCAATGGAGAAAAGACAGTTTCTTCAACAAATGGAGGTGGGAAAACTACATGATGTAAACAATTGAAGTTAGACCCTTACTTTGTATCATCTACAAAAATTGATCCAAAATAGATTAAAGACTTAAACATAAGACCTGAAACTATAAAACTTCTAGAAGAAAACATAGGGGAAAAGCTTTAGGACTTTAGATTTGGCCATGATTTCCTGGAGCTGACACTGAAAACACAGGCAACAAAAATTAAAAAAATAAACAAAAGACTACATTGAGCTTAAGAACTTCTGGGGATCAAAGGAAACACCAGAGTGAAGTGGAATGGGAGAAAATATTTGTAAATCATATATCTGATAAGGGGTTAATATCTAGAATATATAAGGAATTTCTGCAACAACAAAAGCCAAATAAGTTGATCAAAAAAATGGACAAAGGATTTAAAGGACAATTCTCTAAATAAGATATACTACAGATGGCAACAAATATATGGAAAGATGGTCAACATTGCAAATCATAAGAGAAGTTCAATTAAAATCACAATGAAATATATCTCCTATCCATTAGAATGGCCATTATACAAAGAACAGAAAATAAGAAGTGTTGGGAAGGATGAAGACACAATGGAACGTTTGTGAACTACTGATGGGAATATGAAATGGTACAGCCATTATGGAAATCAGTATGGAGATTCTGCTCCTACTAATAAAAAAATAGAACTACTGTATGATCCAACAGTCTCACTTCTGGGTATACACCCAGAAGCATTCATAGGAGGATCTCCAAGAGATACTTGTACACCCAGATTCATTGCAACATTATGCACAATAGCCAAAAGGTGGAAGAAATCCAAATGTCTAACAGATGAATGGATAAACAAAATGTAGTGTATAAATACAATGGAATATTATACAGCCTTAAAAAAGAAGGAAATCCTGTCACATGCTACAACATGGATGAACCCTGAGGACAGTATGCTAAGCAAAATAAGACAGTCACAATAGAAAAAATACCATATGATTCTACTCATGAAGTATCGAAGTAGTCAAAATCATAGAAACAGAAAGTAGAAAGGTATTTGTGAAGGGCTGGGCGGGGGGGGGGGGGCGGAATTAGTGTTTAACAGGACTAGAGTTTCAGTTCTACAAGATGAAAAAGTTCTAGAGATCTGTTGCCCAATAGTGTGAATATATTTAACACTACTAAGTTGTATATTTAAAAATGGTTAAGATACTAAGTTTAACATTACATATATTTTACCACACACACACACACAAGAATTATCTGTGTGAGGTATAGTTTCCAAAAAAGTACCAGTCAATGTGTATCTGGGCTAATTTTCTAATTATGTTCTAATAATATAATTCTGAAGTTAATAATTCTATCTTACATCTGATTGGCCAACTCTTTATGGTTGAGGAGTAGCACAGTACTGAGAAATTATGTATAAATCACTAGATGGATATCTTACAGATTTTATGCTGAATTTATCATTTTCCTTGAGAAGAGAAAGAGCTATTGGTTCATAGGGACAAAATTTAGTAGCAGATGAAACCAAAGTGAGAATGATTATTCACATCTTGGTGTGACAATCCCAGTTGGTTCCTGGGTGAATTTCATTCTATTTTGCCTGACATCAAGATTTCAATGTACATGGCTCATTAGTGCTTGTAGGCATTTCTATAATGGCAATTTATTACACTTTCAGGTGACAGAAGCTGTCCTTTGAAGAATTACTTTCTGACCTCCTCCTCTTTCAACCCACAACACCTGCCGAATGAAGTGGCCTGCTCTCTTTTCTTGTCCCCATACAGACACTGGAAGTTTTTGTGTGCAAAAGGAGAGCAGGGCTGAAAAGCTTTGGCAGGAAGGTTTTTGCAGCAGGCTGCCTGTCGAACTGCATGGATCAACAATTTCTCAATTAGAAGGAGATAGACGAGAAGATAAAGTATGCGGTGACTGTAAAGCTTCAAGCAGCAGCTGAGGAAGATTTTGAGAACATCTGGTCAGAATCTATTTCTTTTTAGGTAAGCATTCCTTTTTACAACCAGCATACATAAAGCATGAAATTGGCTTACCCCGCCTCCTCCTAACAAGGGAAAAGCTGGTTAGATTTATTACTCCTTTGATGCAGGCCTGGAGAGAGTGGGGTGACATGTGGCATTCCCACTGGAGGTTCCCCCCAAATCCTTTGGACTCCTCTCAGAGAGAACATTTGTCTGCTACATCAAATCCATTTTTAAGAGCCTGCCCAGGTTGACAGTGTGAAAAATCATTCACAAGAATAAAACCCAATTCGTGATGTTTCTGTTTTTTCCCCCATGAAATTTGTCTGAGCAAGGGATGCCATCGACACAAAACTTCTCTCTCTTAATTTTAAAAATTGGTCCTTTGTGTATTTGACTCATTGTCTTGCTTTGTTAATTTTAGAATTCTTTCACTTTAGGCAATGAATGCTGAATGAATTGTTTTGTCTGTATCTGGCTTCCCTTAACGTGTTCATAGCATCCCCTGACCACTTCTTTTAATATGTAAGACTGTAACTAACAGGTTTCTTAATACTCCCCTGTTTTAGAGGTATAGCGTAACCAACCAATCAAGCCAAAGCACCAATTATTTTTAAATTGTATGAATAGACTGCAAAAGGAGAGCTGACTTCAAATTAGAGTTTCCTAGTTCATGGCAGAAGTCTAAATCCTTATGCTGGAAGAGTATGTTTTATTTACTGATAATTGCTTACATGACATTGTGTTCATATCATTATCCATGCTAGAATAATCTGAAATCAACCCCACTTTACGAAATATACATTAATCATATTTAGCCTGTTACATCCAAAGTGCTTTAAATGTTCATCTGTAACAACCATGTTTTTAAACTAATGTAAATAAAAGGAAATCTTCCTAATTTGTGATTTTCAATTTATAGATTCACTTCTCATGTACCTAAGCTGTCCTTGTCTAAACAACCATGCAATCAGATGATTTACATACGTTCCAGCATTTTTCTATCAGTCTTTAGTTCTCAAAATAGTTCTGAGTTTCATCTTTGGCTTATATAAAATTTAGCCTTGTAATAAAGGAGGTCTATTATTTATGCAAGGGTTTCTGTATTATAAAGAAAGAAAATGATTAGAAACTTTTCACACTCCAGGAAGGAATGAGATTAGTTTAAGATAGAGCCCTGCAGAGTTAAAACTAGTCCAGAAGCAAAGAAAGGCTTATCAAGCCCTGGGAAATTTCAGGGTATACTTAATCTATACCGTCATCTTTAGGTGTGCTATAAATTTTCATTAAAACAATTAAGATCATAGTGTATTGAAATAACCCGGAGTCTTTAGGTTTTGTGCAAAAGAAACTAGAAATTGAATCAATGGAGAGGATTAGTCTTTTCGCCTGTGCTTACCCCCAGGAGGAGAGAAAAACAGCCCTACCTTATAGAGTCAGTATACTTAGTTCGGGAGCCACCATCACTGTGAATTATCCAGTTTCCTTTTCTTCCTTTCCTCCCCCACATTTTCCTGCTTGCCTTTGGTCATTTTACTGTTCATTAGCACCTCACCAGAAGAGGGAGAGGAAAAAAAGAAGAGGGGGTGAAATTAAGTAATGAACTTTGTTACTTATTAACAAATGTGGCAAAGAGATTTAGAAGAAGTTAAAACCAAGAGTTAAAAATAGATTTAAAAATTATCAATGTGTTTTAGCAACACACACTAGGCCTGCCATTATCAGAACTAATTAGGAGTTAGTTAAGTGACAATGCATCTCTACAATAGATACCAACACTGTCCACAGGTCCACTCTCTCTGGGATTGGAGAAGGCCTGGTTCATGTATACTGATGTTTAGAAAATGAAGAATGAATCCCTCTTTTGTGAAATAAGGAGGTTCAAATAATGGTTTCTATTTTGCAAGTAACTAAAATTCTGTTTGTTACAGATATTTGTCAAAAGATAGAGATATCACCTTGTTTTATATTTACGATTTTTCACTTTGTTAAGCTTCAATAAAATAAAAACAAAAATATATAGATATGTCTAAGAGAAACAGAAGATGCTGGAGGTTGGTGTGAATTCTAAACCAAGGAGGACAAAGTCATAGGAGGGTGAAGATTTCAGGAAGGGTATGGCTCTTTCTCACCCTCATTTTTTTCTTTCTTTTCAGAGAAACCCCAAAAGTTTGCTCCTGGGTCCCTCCTTTAAATGCCCAATTGCTTCTTTAGTTGCAGAAAAAGCAGAAAGAAGAGAAGGGAGAACAAAGGCTCAGAAGACTGAAACTAAGCCAGATGGTTAATTCAAATATGAAGGGCAAAAGGGAGCCCAAAAGGCCATTTGGGGATCATTTTAGGGCTCCTAAGACAGAGGAAATCAGATGGTACCACTTTAAGTATTGGACTATGAATGAGTCATTGGAGAGCCACTTTTTGGTAAGTTCAGGAATCAAAGAAAAAAGTTGTCCCACTGCGGATTCATCCATTTTCTACAGGGCTGAACTGCAGATTCTGGCTTCGGAACCTGGGCTGTCCTTGTTGGAGGGCACGACGCACCATAGATTTTTATTTTCACGAAACAGACTCCAGAGGTTTGTGGCCTTCCAGACAGCAGCTGGCGCCGGGCAGAGGCACAGCCTCGGGCCGGAGCTGCTGGCGACCGCGCCGCGCTTGGCTGTGCGTCCCAGGCAGTCGGGCCAAGCACCGCAGCCGGAGCTTCCCGTTCGAGCAGACGCCGTTCCCTTCTGGAAGGGCCGTGGGGGCTCGCAACTGGCTGCTCCTCTGTAAATTTGGGGGAAGAGGAGAAGGTTTGAAGGAAAGGAGGGAGTAGGTTTGTAAAAGGGTTGGCTCCTCCTTGTAACTCTGGTGCCCGAAGGGGGTGAGATGGTGGCCAAATAAATGAAGGGGGATTATCCCATTTTGAGTAACGAGGGTTTTTGGATGAGCCTACGATGTGTCCTGCAACTGTCGATTTGGCAGGAGGTTTGACTCAATCAACTGCCATTTGGTTCCCACTTCAAACACAGCTCCCGCAAGCCTGTGTTCTGACGGACTCCCGAGACTTGGGGTGGGAGCGAGCGGAGCGAGAGAGAATCCAAAGTCAGCCTTCTTTTGGTCTCTGCTTGTGGCAGATGCACAGCTGGTTGCGTTCGGAGCAGGTTGGTGGAGGAGGGGGCGAGCCAAGGCAGCTTCGCCCCTTTGGCGGGGTTTGGGTGTGTGTGCTGGGCGGGGGTGTGTGTGTTAGGTGGGTGGCAGGGTAGGAAGAGGTGGGGAGCAGAGTTAGGCGGGAGAATTGAGCAAAGCCCCTTATTTGGCGTCTCGGCGGCCCCTGCAGTTCCCCAGCGTCCAGCCCCCGCCGCGCCGGGTGGAGAGGTGGGAGTGAGGGGGGCGTAGGGGGTGGGGGAGCCAGCGGCTCGTCGAGCCCGCGGTGGCGGCGCGGCTGTCTCTTTAAGCGCTCAGTAGGGGCCGAGGCGGGAGGGCGGCGAGCGCGTTTCCATGGCACCGAGGCTGCGGGGGCTGCGGGGCCGCGCGGCTCGCCGGGTTCCAGTCGCTCCCGGCGGAGCAGGGGCGCGCAGCTCCGCGGCCGTACGGCGCCTCGGGGGGCTCGCCGGCAGCTCCTCTCGCGCTCCCTGCAGCGGGTGGTGCCCAGTGCGGTCAAGCCGCTGCCGCGCCCTCCTCAGCGAGGCGCACCTCGCCAGCCCCGCGAGCCCCGCACAGCAACTTCTGCCCCGCGAGCCCAACTTCTGCGCCGGGCTCGGACTTGCAGAGCCGGAGTGGCGCGCCGCGCGCAGCCCCGGTGGCGGCTGGAGCTGTGCCGCTCCGCCCCGCTGAGATGACCTGGCGACTGTGGCTCTCTGGTGCTTCTGCGCCTGGGTGGCCGCCGGCTGGCCGCCAGGCAGCGCCCTACAGCTCCGGCCGGGCATGTAAGTGACGCCCGCGCGCTCCGGGACGCGTGGGGAGAGCGGGTCCCCGTGCGCCTCCGCTCCACCCGAGCCCGCGGCGGACCCTGCGGGCGCAGCCTGTTCCCTCCGGGAAGGGAAGGAGGGAGGGCAGGGACGGCGGGCGGGCACCGTGCGCCGTCTGCGGGATGTCCCGGGCGGAGCGCGGCGGGAACGCGGTCCCCAGCGCGTCCTCGGGGAGCGCCAGCCCGGGAGCAGATTCCGGGATTAGGGGCGGCGTGCTTTCCACTTGATACTTTAAAGCGCCCGACAGAATTTCCCTCCAGATTTGGGTGTGTGCTTGTGTACGCGGTTTGTGAGTGTGTGTGTTTCAAATAATTGATAAGAGTAGTTGGCTAATGACAAGCTCCACTTTCTGAAAGGGTTTGGATGAAATCCTGTCGAGCAGCGAGTTTCTTGACATGTTCTTTCTGGAGATCAATGACTTGGGGTGCTTTTTTTTTTTTTTTTTTTTTTTTTTTTTTTTTTTTTTTTTTTTTTTTGAGAAGTGTCTTTGAGTCCGATGGAGCGGATTATTCCACAGGTTTGAGAGAAACGAACCTCGGCTCATCCGCCCAAGTGAGGAGCTGGGGAGCCGGGTATGTCATGGACTGAAAGCTCGGCGACTTAGACGCTAGCCTCCTCAGAACTGAAGTGTGGGAAGATGACTGAAAAGCACAGTCTGGGGATGGGGCGTGGCTTCATTTCCAGATTGGAAGTGATGAAGGCCAGGAGACATTAATTCTTGGTCTTGGTCACTGTGTCAGGCGTAGCGACAAGCTCAGAGGAAGTCTGACTCTTTACAAATTGCCTGGTCTCTTTGACTGGCTGGAGAAGTTTTCACTGAATTCTGTGGCATCAGAAGGATCATCATCCAACTGCCGGAGAGAGAAGCCAGATCTAATTCTGCTTTTCCTTTTCTGCTCTTGAGCGGTTGTGAATAGACACCAGAGTATTTTAACATTTTTGCTACTTAGCTACTTACTTCCTTGCTTCCTCTTTGATTTTCTGAAATGTGAATATTTTGTAACAGGAAAAAAAAAATGGTGTAGATAAGCACATAAGGCCATCTACCTTTCTGGGACTTCACTTTTTTCTTGTAAGAAAAATACCATATTAGAATTCACTTTACATTTCCGTATTTTTTTCCTTCTCACTGGAGATTAAATTTGCTACCTGGTTACTGCAAGTGTCACTAAGTATAAATCTTGAGACACGGGCAGGGTGTTGGTAGCATTCCAGAACAACTTCTTTACTACCTAGTTTGTAAATGCATATTTGCAGAAATGCAAGGAGTTTCTGGGTAGGTGATTTCTCCTGCCTCGATAAAACGTGTCTTGTTTATTTTGAAGAGAAGGTTGATTTAGACTTTTCCTCTCCAGTTTATCTCATAAAACACATCTTTCTTTGGCTATCTCATGGATGAATAGCCTTCACTTCTTAGAAATTGCTTTTGATTTAACAAGACTGCCAGCTAGCCATGCTTTTACCTTTACGAGTGCTGTTATTAAAGTGGATTTCAGGTTAGCTCATTAGGTAGCCACAGAATCATCCACACCGCATGAAACTGAATAATCCCTTTGGGAGACTGAGAAATAGTAGAAATACTGTATCACTTTTTACATTTCTTAACTGTTTTACCTCATGTTTCAATATTGACACTTTTGTGGAAAAGGCTCGAAGGATGACATTGCATTCTTTTAAAGGACACTGCTATTGCAGCTCATTTATTTATCAGGTGAGATGAGATTGGATATTAAAGCCAATATAAATTCTTGGGTGTTTAATAGAAATGGTCTTTCTGAGGATTATTGAGATCAGTCTGATGACTCTAAGTATTTTCTGACTCCAGATGGGAAGAAATCCGATCAAATTTGTATTTAGTCTTCCCTGGTATTAGAGTGAAGGGTTCCTTAGCAGGAATCATGTTGGAGATTTAGAGGTAGGTTTCTGCAGATACCTTTCCAATTGTTGTAGGCATGTGGAATGTAGTCATGACTCCATACACCTGCTCATCTATTAAATTAAGGAGCATTCTCCCTGAAATTTTTATTGACCTCAGAGGTCCATTATCAGTTGAGAGCAGGCTTCTAATGAGGTGAGGACCACTAATGAGATTGCATCATCTTACTGACTGGCACTTATAGGTCATTAACACAGGTCAAACTTTTATGTAGCTGGTCTTCTCCTTGAGCAGATTTTGGAACTGGGGTGACAAGTGAAAAGAGGAAATGACTGTGTGGCTAAATGATGGTCAGCCTAAACTTAATGCATTGTGTTTATGGCACATTCCTCCAGAGGTAAGCTCATTTTCAATGGAAACTTTATTAATGAAGCAAAAGATGTGTGACAAGTGGATACTCCAACTCTAATGATATTTAATCTGTATGATGACCTTGTATTATCACATTTAGGAAACCTTGGATAAGTAAAGTTAGGAAGATTCATAAAATCAGTATTCCAGAAAGAGTGCCTAAGTCCTTACTATGTAAGGAGATATTGGAAATCACAGGTAATAATTCATCTGTTTGACTTCTTAAATGCCAGGCAAATTTCTTGCTACTTTACATGTATTATTTCACTTTATTCTGGAAATAGTCCTACAAGGTAGACACTGTTGTCGTCTCCATTTTATGATGAAGAAAGAGACACACTAAGGTTAAGTGCACACTCCAAGAATTCACAAGATTTGGATCAAGGTGGTTTCAATTCCAGCATTGGAGTTCTTAGCAAATATGCTCTATTTCAGAACATCCAGACCTAGTACCTGATTTTAAGAAATTCTTTTTTTTTTTTAAATGTTTATTTATTTTTTTTTTTTGAGAGAGAGGAAGAGAGCACATATGCACTAGTCAGGGGAGGGGCAGAGAGAGAAGGAGAGAGAGGATCCCAAGCAGGTTCCGTGTTGTCAGCACAGAGCCTGATGTGGGGCTCGATCCCATGAACTGTAAGATTGTGACCTCCATGGAAATTGAGAGTTGGACACCCAACCGACCGAGCCACCCAGACACCCCAGAATCACTGCCGGGGGCTCTCAGTGGGAGTGGGGCTGGTATTCTTTACCTCATGGATATTGAAAAACCTTAAAGGCACCCAAAAGTGGGGCTTTCTTGATTGTTGTAAAAGCTGCAGGGTTCCATTGGCATTTGGTGCTAGGTACAGAAAGTGATTGGGGTGCTAACTCTCTAGAAATAGTTAAGATAGTTCCTCACAAAGAAGATCTGATTTCTCTCCTCCTCACTGATACTTTTCATAAGAAATTCTGCTCTCTCATGGCTGTAGGTGTTTAAGTATTAAATGATAGGCTGGGCTTAAACTAGGAATTGTGGGATGGGGAAAGCCATCCTTGGCAAGTACATAATGAATTGGAGAGTTGTCTGGTGATGGCGTTTTGATAAAGGGATATTGAAGAGTTTACTTATGTTAATGGTACTCTGCAAATGTTTTCTAAAGGATTAAATGGAAGGCAATAAACTGTACTCCAGATCTTTGAGACATCAAGGGAAAGTGACTGGCGGTAACACACTCTATTAAAATTTATCCTTTGTAATGCTCTCTTGTAAACACTTGCATAATGATTGTATACAACATGAGGAAAAGTAGTAAACAGGGAAGTATTGCAGCTATCCTGTGGGCAGAAGTGCGTAAAGGCAGATGCAGTAACTTAAGCTCCTGGGACTTGAGATACTTGGATTCCTCTGACACTTGTGGGGCACGGGGAGATTTAACAAAGGTGAGGCCACTTTGTGACCCAGCAGTCTCCTAAACTGTCTAGGACACCTCACAGCCATTCCCTCATGCAGGTATCTGATACAGGCAGTTTGACATACAAACCCAAAATATGCCTGCTGTGATACTGTTTATCACCTCTACTCCCACCGTGAACACAGGCATGGAGAACTATGTTTTACGTCAGCCTTCTGTAGTTGTAGAAACTTGTGGTGTAGGTGTGGAAACTTGTGGTGAGAGTGGCAGAGATTTAGATTTTTGTGGAATCAATACATTTAGAAATAGACAAAGGCAAGAAGCTATAATCAAAGTCATGAAGGGGAAACTGACAGAGTTGTCTCTTGTCCCACACAACATATTGCAATTTGCTTTATTTTGTTTTGGTTCTGTTTTTCTCTTCTCATGATAAAGTCAGAAATTGAGCCAATTAGAGTTGTCTGGGGTTATTAACAGTCCACATTTTAAATTTACAAATAATTTAGGCATGGCCTGTGGTCCATCATTTGCTCATTACTGTAAATTAGTTCAAAAATATTTTTCTTTCTGGTGAGATCAGGCACACTAAATGAGCATAAAGTGAACTAGAAAAGGCTGTGTATATTCTTTATGGGCAAGACATTACTGTCGGCAGTTAGTATTTATGAATATGTTGTATGTTGTATCTTAACAATCGTATGAGGTAGATAATACTGTCATCTACACTTTTAGATGAGGACATTGAGGCAGAGAGAAGTTAAGTAAGTTGTCTGAAGTTTCATAGCTGAGAAGTCGTGGGGTGGGCTTTGGACCTGTTCTAACTCCAGAGCTCCGTTACTAATCACTGTTCTCTGTGGTAGTCCTTCAGCCCTTGACCTCTCCTTTCTTGGCTCTCAATTTACCAGCCTCCTCCCTGGTCTTCCTGCTTTAGTCTGAATCTGTTTACTTGGATTCAGCAGTAGCTAACTCTTTCTCCTATTACTTTAAGCAGACTGAAACCTCAACTCTGCATTGGGGCTTTAGCAGTGAACTTCATTTTATACTTTTACTAATGAAATTGACATTATATTATATGAATTTTGTCAGGCTCCCTGTCATTGGCTTCAATATATATATATTTTCCCTGTATTTTCACTTCTTTCTTCTGTGTCTCATGGGAATAAGTTTCCCACTCTTTTTTCAAGGTAATCCCTTCTCTGTATGCTCCAGATCCCATCCTTAAAAAGTTTTCTGTCAGTCATCTCTTTAGTTTCTTTTATGGACAACTCTTTTCCTTTCCACTGCTTGTTTTTCCCTTTTCTCCCCAGTGTATCCAAGTATCCCTTTTTACATCTCTCTCTATTTCATGTTTATCATATGTCTGTATCTATATGCAGATCTTTCTTGACCTTCTCTCCTTGTCTTCAGTTTCTCAAGAACAGCTCTTGATGCTGCGACCTTCTTATCATTGATCATTTAACCCATTGTAGTCTGGCTTCCTCTGCTAAAATTCCTTCTCAGAAACTGCTTTTATTTTAAAACTCACCTTACTCTCATTTTTATGTAGCATATGATATTACCGGCTACTCCTATTTGCTACTTCCCCACTTCCTTGCTTGTGCTTTTCTTAAAAAAAAAAAAAAAATAACATTTTATTTATTTTTGAGAGACAGGAACAGAGTGTGAGTAGGGGAGGGGCAGAGAGAGAGGGAGACACAGAATACAGAGCAGGCTCCAGGCTACGAGCTGTCAGCCCAGAGCCTGGTGTGGGGCTCCCACTCACAAACTGTGAGATCATGGCCTGAAATGAAGTCAGATGCTTAACCAACTGGCCCACCCAGAAGTCCCACTTGTGCTTTTCATTTGTACACTTGGTATCACCTATAGTTCTCCTCTACTGGCCCCTGCACTCTCCCACCTTCTATCTATATTCCTCTTCCTGTTCTTTACACTTTACCTCTTTACAATTTATGTCTCTTTCTTCCCACTGGTTTCTATCAGACCTGTTTTGATGAGACTCAGATCTGTATATCTAGCCCCAGTGTCTTTGGAGACTTGCATTTTCAACTATAAGTTTATTATCTCCATGGGCTTCAGATTCACGATGTCCATAAGTCATCTCTAGACATCATTGCCTCCCCCTACATTTTCTCCTTCTTGGGTATTTTGTTTGTCTTCCCCTCCCTTCATATTTGAAATCTTTTATCTGTCACCTTTCTCCCAATTTACCTTGTAGTTTTATGATGAGCTTGAGGTGAGATGATTGTTAAAAGGCCTTTGTATATATTGACTAGATAGCTATAAGTTAATATTTATATTCCTATCAATTGACAAATCCTATAAACACAAGCAATGAATATGTCTTGAATTCGTTCTCTTTCCTCTTGCCAACACTCAAGTCCCACCACGCCATTTTTACCCCTTGACTATTACAGATATCTCTTGCGTGGTCTTCTCTTTCATATCATGTTGCTCCTCTTTATTTGTATTATACATATGATTTAATTTTTGTCAAAGTTGGTTTCCAAAGCAGAAACCTACTAACATCATTTCTTTTCTTAAAAACTGATCATGCATGGACTAAAGTTCAAGCATCAGAATATTATTATTAAATAGCACTTATTATATGCCAGGAACAATTTAAGTACTTTACATATTTTAATTCATTTAATCCTCACAACAACCCTATCAGAAGGTAATGTTAGGAACCAAATTTCATGAAAGGAAATTGATATCCAAAGGAAGTTAAGGTTTTCTGGAGAAATTGCATAGAAGAATATGAAGCTCAGGGGAATTTATAGTTAATAATTGTAAAAGCTAGGCTATGAACCTGAGCTGTTTGAGTCTAGAATCTATGCTCTTACTCACTACATTGTGTTCAAGATCATATCATTACAGTATTATTCAAGTTTACAAAATTTATTGAGGAGGTTTTAATTTGTTTGCCTTTAGTTCCCTTCTCCTTGTCAAGAACTATTAAGTATTTAAAATTTTACTCTACCTGCAAGGTAACAAGGTAGTCTGCCACAGTGCATAGCTGCTGACAAAAGACATGAGATCCCTGGATCAAAGATAAAGGACTTCATTAGCCATGCCATAACAGGTAGCATTAGCTTCATGTTTGAATTGGTTTCCTTTGCCTCTGCCTCTTCTTCTCCCGAATTCCACAGGGGCAATGAGGAATGACCTAAATGCGTACTATACACACAGTGGAATTTATGTCACAGCTGTGGAACTTAAAAAAAAATTCCAGTCTTACAAGGGGACTGTTAGCAAACCTAGCCAACTTTTGCCCTTAGAGGGAGACATCATCTTTATTATGCTGCTCATTAAACAACCCTTCTCTCAGCCCTGGCAGGAGACTCTCTCTAAATCTTTCAAGGCTATTTGCTATACAAACATCCTTCCAGAACAAAAGCCATCTAAGCTTCACAACATATGCAGTAATGCAAGAGACCTTGAAGAACTGTCTCCCAACACTCCTAACATTTTCCTTCCCAGTTTCAGCTGCATGGGCTTTGCTAAGGCTTAAATCTAGTTTTGTTACCTTTTGTTGCATCCAGCAGTTGATTTTCCATTCTTTTTCAATAGGTAGGAAGACTCAGGAACTAGATGAGCACCTAGATTTCATGAGCTGACCCAAAGGGCTATGTTCAAATCCTAAGTATGTATCTTTTTGCCACTAAAGCTGAAATCAAATCACTAACCCATTTGCTTAATATGTAGCTGATTTCTTTCCTTGTTTCTTCCATTCAACAAATACCTATTCAGTCAAGTACTTTGCTCAGCTTTGGGAATCCAGAGAAGATAGGGTGATCCTCTGTCTTTGAGCACCTTGAATACCTGGGGTGGGGGGGGAGACCAAGAAACAGACTACAACCTACTGAAAACAAACAAACAAACAAACCAACAAACCAACCAACCAACCAACCAACCAACCAAAACTTGGCAGAGATGGAAGAAGTAACCTAGCTGGAAGGAAGAAAGAATCCATGGCTTCAGGGCAGGTTTTTAAGAGTTTAATTTTCTTAAGCAGATTCTGTGAGTAGAGATTAGATGGGCAATACCTGTGATGATGGTGAATTCCAGTTGATGAGAACGGCATGTGCAAGAAGGAGGCACAATCTCTGCTTTAGGAAAGCCATCAACCATTTCCCTAATCATATGTCTGGAGGAAAGAATATGAAAGAGGTCACAGTAGAAGATGAGTTCATGGCAGCCAGAGGGGATAGCACAGAAAGGGTCTTACATATCAAGATGAAAACTTTGGACTTTGCAGTGGAAGCAGTGAGGAGCCAGGAAGTGACTGACTGAATACAGGGGAGGGACCTAATTAGATTTGTGGTTTTGAATGAGGAATGGGCTCAAGAGGGAAGGAGCCAGAGGTAGGGAGCCTGCTTAAAATGTTCTTTCAGTAGTAGAGGGAGAAGTGGTGTGAGTCTAATCAATGAAGGAAACAGTGGTGGTGATAAAAGGAAGGAACAGATTTGAAAGATTGATAGCAAGAGGAGTCATGAATGAGTGGAAATGGGAAGGAAGAAGACTGGACCGTGGCCTCTGGGTAATGGAGAAAATCAGAAACACAGGAGGAAGAGGAGCTTTATGGGGGGAAGAGGATGAGTTCAGCTGTGACCATGTGAGCACTATGTGTCTGTGGGATCTCAAATGGAGATGCTTTGGAGGAGCTCCACCTAAGGGTCTGAGACCAGAAGAGTGGTCTGGGCTAGAGCTACACCTGGATGTTGAAGTGTCAAAACACCAGTATAAATAAAAAGTGAGGAGAAAGGTTATTGAACAAGGAAACCTTGAAAAATTTAATATATGAGAGGAGGAGAGAGGAAGAAAGACCTAAGGACAAGATTAAAAAACTGCCTTAGAGGAAGAGCCCTCAGGAAATGTAAATAAAATAGGAAATTGGGAAGTGGAAAGTGTCACTACTGAAAAAAAAAATTGCCCTAGAGGTAACCTAGATAGACCTGATGGAAGAACCTTGTTCTAGTTGAGAAGTTAGGTCTAGCAGGTATCACTTTTGGTCATGGTGACAAGAGGTGGAAATTTCTATAGAGTGGCTACCTGTGTTGGTAGTCTGCATTCTGGCAGACTAAACACTTACTATGTATCTGCCATCATTCATAGTTCTCAGCCTCATTATTCCCATCACCAGAAATGACAGGAGAAAGAACTTCCTGCTATGCTACACCAGCAGAATTAATTACAGATCAACTCAGAATCATCGAGGCATTTTCTGTAGAGATTTGTAAAGAGGGGTAAAATAAAACCTTCACCTCGAAGGAACATATTTATAATCAAGTACTTTCTTCTCTGTTGTATATAGTTAAGTACTATAAAGGACTTAGACCAAAGTCCTACCATAATTAAAAAGGAATAAGCCAAATTCATGAGAGGATATCGTGAAGACCTTTATGAATGTGGTGGCATTTGAAAGTGAGATAGGATTAGGAGCAGAAGAATATTCATTACAGGAAGAAAGCAGAGTATGGCAAGGCCTTGGAGGCTGTTGGAAGGAGAGAGTACCTTCTGGGGATGATATATACTGCAGTTAACTGATACTGCCATTCTTGCCTCCATGCACTTGCTGTTCTACCCTTACCAGAATATCTCAGGGCCCTAAATGCATTCCATACATTCCTTCCATGTGGTCATTGCTCTCAGTGAACTCCCTGCCTCCTCTTTTTCTTCCAGGCTAATCTCTAAGACCCAGCACAAAAGTAATCTATTTCACTAATAATTCCAAATCACTCAAATAGGATTAATTGTATGTCTGTCTCAGCAATCTTAACCGACATTTAAAAAAAAATATATTTTTAATGTTTATTTATTTTTGAGAGAGAGAGAGAGAGAGAGAAAGGAGAGAGACAGAGTGCTAGTAGGGAAGGGCACAGAGGGAGAGGGAGACACAGAATCTTAAGCAGGCTCCAGGCTCTAGGCTCTGAGCTGTCAGCATAGAGCCTGATGTGGGGCTCGAACTCATGAACCATGAGATCATGACCTGAATCGAAGTTGGGCACTTACCTGACTGAGCCACCCAGGTGCCCCTTAACTGCCATGTTTATTTGACTTCAGCTTCTAGAGATCTCTAGTTTCTTTAAAGAAATCTATTTGATAACCATGTGATAATGATGGGTACATGTTCAGAATTAGTAAAAGCATTTCCAGCCAGCTGTCTGTAAATCAGCTCCTTGTGTATAAATTATGTGACTTGTGAACTTGTGATTTGGAAAGTGTATTTTGTTATTCTTCAGTGAACAGTTTTCAGTGGTGTTTAGTATTCTTCCTCACTGAGATGGTTAATTAAGAATTGACAGTGGGGTGCCTGGATGGCTCAGTAGGTTAAATGTCTGACTTCGGCTCAGGTCATGATCTCGTGATTTGTGGGTTCGATCCCTGTTGCGGACTCTGTGCTGACAGATCAGAGTCTGGAGTCTGCTTTGGATTCTGTGTCTCTCTCTCTCTGCCCCTGCCCCATGCACGCGTGCACGCATGTTCACTCTCTCCCAATCTCGAAAATAAATAAATATTAAACAAAAGAAAATTAAAAAAAAAAAAGGAATTGACAGTAATCGTGAACTTTAGTGGATTTTGCTCTTGAGGGCAATCACAGGAGGTTTGAACTTTTGTTTTTCTGAATTACTAAGAAAATTATTTTCATAGTTTAGTCTAGAGGATTCTGACCTGGAGAAAGGCAGTCTCATTTTGAATGGTTTTCATTTCTGGAGCTCAAAGTACTAATATTTATTTGCAGTATTTCCAGATTTTTGTTACACTGTGAAGGGTTTGGTTTATAGTCTAAAGTATGTGGCAATAAAATAATAGTAAATTATATTGCTTCTTTATTTATTGTGGAATTTAAACAAATTTTGGCTATCCAAGCTTATAAACTCCAAAAGATAAAAAAATACACAAAAAAACTATTCTCAGCATGAATAAACTAGGAATGTATCTTGACATCAAAAATTCATTTTCCAATGCATTTCACGGTTTACTCATGCTGAGAACCACTTCTTATCTTTTGAACTTTTGAACTCTCTCTGAATCGGGATGAGCAAAAAACGAACACAACTTTCCTTTCAGTGTACTGGTATACCACATGTAAAATAAAACAAGTAGAAACCCAAGACACAGGAATACACACTGGCCAATTATATGATAACAGAATAGTATTTGTATTGGGCTTTAGGCGTGTTATATGCAACACTGAAATGAATTTTGAAATAGGAAACACAGTAGGCAGCACCATTAAAAGGTATGCCTTACATCCCTTGTACAGCACATCTTGCTTGAATTCAATTGACAGTAACAAGTCCGGGCCAGGAAACAACTCAGTCAGCATTCTCCTTCTTTCATAAATCTATTTATAGTAGAAACCCCATTAACATTTTAATTGTCTCACAGCTAAAGTTGATCTCAGTGCCACCTTTAAAGGGCTAAGGTTCATTAAAATTTAAGGGACCAGGGAGTCCATAGTCTACTCTAATGACCTGGCGATGGTTGTAAAGATTCTAAATATATTTTTGACTCAATGAACAACTGAGAGATTCTTTGTAGTGGCTGCGTATGTCCCAGGTACATTGTTGCATTGCCTCATTTCAGTCTCCCCAGAAGACTAACCGCTCGCCCACCTCCCCACCAACCCCCTGTCTTTTTCCTCATCTGAATCCTAGAGTCTCCCAAGGTCTTGTTGAACATTTTCTGCCAACAGTTTTTTTAGTTACCTGTGTTGATTCTACAGCTAGATTTTACTTTCATTGAGGTCAAAGTATGAGCCCAATAACTGTTGAAATAAAACTAGTCACTGATAACTTACATTCAACCCATGTTTCTTTGCCCCCTATATTGCACCTCCACCCCCAATAAAAAAATGTATCCCTAACTGAAATTATTTATGAGTATTGGGAATTCTTGTTCTGGCTGTGGTACAAATTATCTGGGTGTGACCTCTCTGATCTCTAGTTTCTTATTTGTTGAAACTTTGGTATGTGTTTAAGAAGATACGTATGCTTTAAAGATTGACCAGCCTTAAAATATGTTCCTAATGTGACTTGTTATATATAATGATTTAACATTGAGCACTTAAATGTAGGGAAATGTCTGCTCAAGACAACAGTTTCCTGTTTGGCTCTAGTCTATGTTAAGCTCCCCCTGATAGGTATAGTTAAAGGGTCTTTTTCTCCAGAGAACGTTTCTGGTTGATAATAATGAAGCCTTCTCATTTGCTGATAGAGAGAAAATATTTGTTTTTTGAGATGGAGAAAGGTAAAGACTAATGTCAAACTGATCCAAAAATCTTACACTATCCAAGTGCATTAAAAACCAAAAAGACTCAAGATCATGTCACTATAAATTGTTATTTGGGGTGCTAAGGATCTATTTTTAATCCTGGGATTTGGCAGTGATAATAGGGTGCAGGTTATACAAAGACGGTAATAACTGGAAGAATGTGTTCACATATTGTTTTCACCATGTGTTTTTTGTGCCTTTATAAACATGAAGAGGTGAATTATGTGTGCTTGTCAGTTTCTGGAGGTGCCTTCGATTGCCCACAATACATGTTCGGTTTCCGAGTTACTGTCTTTTGCCTTCAAAAAAAATGTGGCTTTGGGGGTACCTGGGTGGCTCAGTCAGTGGAGTGTCCAACTCTTGACTTCGCCACAGGTTATGATCTCATGGTTCAGTCCGTGAGTTCAAGCCCTGTGTCAGGCTCTCTGCTGACAGCCCAGAGCCTGCTTGGGATTCCCTGTCTCTCCCTCTCTCTCTGTTCCTCCCCCTCTGATTCTCTCTCTCGAAACAAATAAATAAGCTTTAAAAAAATGTGGCTTTGGACTCATTGGTAGATTTTGGTTAGTGGTAGTAAATAATGATCAGAGTAGATTTTAAGATGTCTTATGCCAAGATAGTGCTTTCATGGGCCAAATCTATACTAGAGGCTCTTGAAACCCTTTTGTTTTATGGGGTACACACTTCAGTTACACCAACTCTTTTTTGTCTTGTAATTTTCATAAAAGTTGTTTCTATTTGCAGCAGTGTTTTGTGTAGATGGTATCAGTACAAAGCTGTACTTTTTCTCTATTAATTATTTACCTTTCTTAAACTTACACAGTAGACTGGTTTACCTGATCGTGTGTGTTCATATCAAAAATAGTATTATAATCCTTTATCCGTAAGTCTGAAATTAAAAAATCTCTGAGCACCAGCAGGTACTTCTTTGTTGCTGTTATTTGTCACAGACTAATTTGGTGGCATAACCTTCACTGAACAGACATGAGTCTAATTATGGACTTCATTTATTTTATTCAATGTGAAAATCCTTAAGTTTTCCTGAAGAAATATTAATGTGTTTGAGTAGGCTGTGACTCTTGAGACAGTCCTGGGCACATATGCATCATATTACCTTTCTAAAATCTGAAAAATTCTGAACTCTAGAACACTTTGGCCCCTAGGCATTCATTTACTTCAAACCTGTATTTGTAAATATGATATTTGAAGAACATACTGAATTTCAAAAGGTTATGTAAACTTCTAAAAGTCTGCTTATTTGTATGGATTTTTAAAAAACAAAATGAAGTTGGGGCACCTGTGAGGCTCAGTCAGTTAAGTGTCTGACTTCGGCTCAGGTCACAATCTCAGTGTTGGTGAGTTCAAGCTCTGTGCTGACAGCTCAGAGCGTAGAGCCTGCTTAAGATCTGTGTCTCCCTCTCTCTGCCCCTCCCCTGCTCACTCTCTCTCTCTCTGTCTCTCAAAAATAAACATTAAAAAAATAAACAATAAAATGAAGTTTGTTTTTAAGCAAAGAAGTACCCACCTATTTTTGTTTGTTTAAATTCTGGATGTTAGTTGGTGTAGAGCAAAGAATGTTTAGCTTCTTGTGTCCCCCTTCCACCCCCACCCCCCCAAAAGAGTTATAGATAGATAGATACATGATAGATAGATACAGATTTATCTATATCTATATCTGTATCTGTTATCTATATCTATATCATCTATATCTATATCTATATCTTCCCACTAAGTGTAATGCACAAAAACAAGTTCTGTTGTTATTCTCTTAAGCCCATTTCTTCTTTATAGAAGAAAAGAATCAGTTGACATCTATTGAACAGGAGCTTCATGCCAGGCAACATGGTAAGGGCTTTCTATATTATTTCGCTTTATTTCATGTGAACACCAAACACTGTGCAATTGTACTATGCCTCCAATGCTGAAAAATCATTATTTAGGTACAAGGATAAAGGGAGAAAAACCCGTTTTCTACAGTTTAGATATTTTATTCATTGCAATTTAGTTCTCTGTGCAGGAAGGATAAAACTTCTTTGGTCCTACTCCTGGTTACTTTGTATGATGTTTAATTCCAGAGGGTGTGCTGGTCTTTTGAAGGATAAGGTGGTCTGGTTAGGATCAGTCTGCTGGATCCCCTAGTACCAGATTCAATATTAATAGAAGTGGACTTTGAAGTCTTTAGCTCTCCTCTGTCTTACAAACTTTCCTATTTCATATATTTCATAATTTTATTTTGTTTTGTGAAATCTCTATTTTGACCCCAACGAGCTGTTATATTTTTTGGATTCCATTTGTGATCAATCTATGGCTGTTTAGACAGTGGTAAGTGATTAGTTTCCAAGGAGAATCAACTGAAATTCCTAACTCACTGTGCTGTAGTTCTTACATTTCATATTAAATATGCTTATAATATTCTCTTTTGTACATGCAATCTGCATGACCACATGTTGCATTATTAATGGCCTCCCCAAGGCTTTGCTTCTTGCTGTGACTACTTCAATTATCTCAGAGTTTAAGCTCTTCATCTGGAGGCATAGGTGGGGCATTTACATTTCTGGCATGACTTTCTAGCATAACTGGAAAGAGGCCTATTCTGAAGGAAATAGGGATCCTCTTAAGGTGGGGTGGAGTCTGTTGATAGGGAGTTCTGGTCCCCATGGAGACAGACACTTCAAGAGAGCCCGAGGGCCTGGGAAGAAAAGTTAATTCTAAAGTACCCCAGAAACCCAAGGAAGGCACTTTTGCATCTGACAGACTAGCCAAGAATTGAGCTTGAAGAAGAGGCAAATATTCTCACAAAGGAGGAGGGTTACACATGGGCAGGATTGTAAGTGAGGCTTCCTGCCTCTGTTCAGTATGGCAACAAGAGATAGTAGGGCTTTTGACCTACAGACAAATTAAATGCCACCTGTCAAAAAGTGAGCTTTATGGCTGAGTCTTTGCAATTGTGTGAGATGGAAAACATATTTGTGAGGAAGCAGCTAGGAATGGAAAGTCTGAATTAAAATGAATTATTGCTTGAAGGAAAGATAAATGCCTATTCTGATTGAACCTGAGGCTAGCAGTGAATCTATTACACTAACCTATCATCACTGTCTGTTTCATTGTGTACTTCATTTACCTACGAAATAAAATTTGTTTTCTCTTGAAAACCATCTTTAAAATTTCTGTGTGTTAGCAAAAAAAAAAAAAAAAAAAAAAAAAGCGCCTAAATGTCCAACAATGAGGAAGCAGTTAGGTAAATTATGGTATATCCTTACAATGGAACATTTATGCAGCTATTAAAAACGATGTTTACAAAGAATTTTAATGCTCTATAAAATGCTTATATTATAAGAAGTCAAAAAAGAAGCAGGATACAAATGCCTGTAACAGCATGATTTTATATATAAATGTATAAATATAAAGATAATAAGCACAAAAGGGGGAAAATGCATCAAAATGTTTTAATAGCGTTTATCTCTTAGTGGTGAGTTATGGATAATTTTTATTCTCTCATCCCCAGTTCTCAGTTTTTGCCAACTTCTCTATAAAGAACATCTATTACTCTTTTCTTAGAAAAATACTTAAAAAATTTATTTGCTTTGGAAATAGTTCTCTGACCTATAATATATTACTGACCGGAGCTACTTGACAACAAGTTTGTAAGACCGCTGTTGAGGCCACCAGTGCCACCAAACTTTCTTTCTGATAAGAACTTTCATGGCTCACTTGTATTTCGGTAAAAGTATGTCATCGTGTACTCTGTATCTGGTCGCTATTATTTATCCCGGTGATGGTCAAAAATGTATATGAAGGCAACTTCCTTTGTTTAAGGGCTCTCAAAGCATCCCGCAGCACCGGGGGAGAGTTAGCCTTATCAACATGAGCTCCAATCTTACAGCCTCGCTCCAGAGTAACTGACATAAGCATATTGAGGAACAAGTCGCCATAAACATGGCTTCTTCAGACCTACAGTTAGTGATTCAGAGTTACAGTCTTATGTTTAATTTACTGGACATTAGGTGTGCTATAATTTGCTAACTACTTCAACAAGTTTATCACTTTTTTTTTTTTTCCTACTCCTAAGGACGAGATTAACCTGATTTGGCCTTCAGGTGACACACTTCTGTATCCAGTTGCTTACATACAGAAATATTTTGCTTCTCTAGAACTCAGGTATCTGGAAGCCTGTATACCTGGAAAATAATTGAGAATCAGGAGTGAACAATAATAGTAACATAAATAATATACCTAACACTTATTGGGTACTTGCCTTTGTTTTCAGCTCTCTGCGGAGCACTTTTCTTCCTTGTCTTATTAATAAACATCTACAGTTATTGTTCTCCCTAATTACAGATGAGGAAACTGGGGCTCAGAAAAGTTGAATAGTTTGCCCAGGGTCACATAGCTAGTTGCTGTCAAGCTAGAAGCTGAACTAAATTGCAAAGCCCTAACATACTCTTAACTATCATAGTAAATAAAAAGTGCCAATGGATGTCACAAAGTCTGTGTTCAAAAAAAGCAGACTTTAACTTCAGGGTCTCAAGAAAGAAACACTCTACTTTGCAAATGACTTTAGAAAATTTGCAAATAACATATTTCAAAAGAGGTAAAGGGGACTTCTAGAAGCAGGAATTGATAGCAAAAAAGCAGATAGGGCTGTAGACTGAGAAGGGCTGAAAAATCTAGACTATATTCTTGAGAACTCTGAAAGCATTATATTTTGGATTGGTTTGCTGAGGCATTTGTTTACTTTATTAGCTTTCAAGCATACTGATGGGTAAATATTGAACTTGAGTGTGATGATTTATCTTGTCAATAAAATCTTAAATTCAGCATAGTACTAATTTTTTATGAATTTCTATTTTTATCATATAACTTACACACTTTATTGTGAAAATATTAGAATATACAGATGAGATAACAAAATAAAAATCTGTTGCAATTTCACAACCAGAGATATCCACTATTAATATTTTGGAAGAGCTACATAATATGAATACAAATGTCAATATAAATGTAAATATGTATGTTTATGTTTTAACAACATGGGACCGTGCTTACTTTTTTTTTTTTTAAATTTTTTTTTGACATTTATTTATTTTTGAGACAGAGAGAGACAGAGCATGAACGGGGGAGGGGCAGAGAGAGAGGGAGACACAGAATCTGAAGCAGGCTCCAGGCTCTGAGCCATCAGCCCAGAGCCTGACGCGGGGCTCGAACTCACAGACCGCGAGATCGTGACCTGAGCTGAAGTCGGACGCTCAACCGACGGAGCCACCCAGGCGCCCCCCGTGCTTGCTTTTAAAAATTGACTTTCCCTACTATGCTATGAGCATATTTTTATATATTCTTTGATTATAAAACTAGAGAAGCATATATTTGAGAATGATTTTCTTCCAGAAAGGAAAAAAAAATACATTTATTTGATGCTTTAAGGAAAGACACATATTAATAAAGAAACTTATTTTATGTGAATCAGTTTCTTTCTTAATGATGCTTATATCAGGGAGGCCCTACTGTACTTTTGTTATCTTCATCCCATAGAGTGTCATTATTTTCCCCTAGATTAAACATGTTAAAGTTTCTCTTTTCTTTTTCTTTCTTTCTTTCTTTCTTTCTTTCTTTCTTTCTTTCTTTCTTTCCTTCTTTCATTCTTATAAAGAAGAAGGGATCAATAATGAAAGTGTTAATTTAAGGATGTTTTGAAAGGAAGAGTATACATTCCCTGGCTGGAGTTGATGTGCTTTGAAGCCATCTGCTTCTTTCACTTGAAGTGCAGTTAGCTTTGTATCCATATGCCTACTTAATTCAGAAGGAGGGGCAGAACCGGCTTCTAAAAGCTTGTGTTTCCATTTGCAATTTCATCTGACAAAGATTTATTGAACACCTACTTTGTATGAGTCCTGTGTTAGATGCTTATTTAATGCAAAGAGGTATAAGATGTGCCCTCTGTTCTCAGAAAAGTCCAGTCTAATGATTAAAAAAGAAAAACAATCAAAAGGTAGTTATAATTCAGTATGGTGGGTAACAGGGGAGAAGTGAGCTTAGGGGGCTCTAAGAGCATGTGGGAGGCAGGAAAGACTCTTTTGGGTATAGTTGCCTGCGTGGGGAAGCAGATTAGAATGAACCAAAGATGATAGGTGAGTGACAGGGGGAAGAAGGGTGATTGACTGTGTTTCATTCAACACGAGTGACCACATGTATACAGGCCTGGGGACCAGAGGCTAGGACCTAAGGTAGAACAAGGCTTGAGAAGTAGCCATGACCTATCAGGGAGGCACTGTGTTCTATGCTGAGGAGTTAGCATTTTATCCTGAAGGAATGAGGAGTCATTGAAAATATCATCAGTGGAGACGTGAGGAGAACAGCTGTGGTTTTAGGAAATCGCTCCAGCAGCTGTGTGAAGAGGCTGTAAGTGTGATAAGGAACGATCAGGATCTGAACTGAGGTGTTGGAAAGGAAGGAGTTGAACTGGTGAACTTGCTGACCAGTACATGTGGGAGGCAAGGCAGTGGGTGGGGCAAAGGGTGACATCATTATCTCTGGGCTGCACTGTGTGCATGGTGGTGTCTTCTACGAGTGAAGAAGGCTCTGAATCAAGCCATTGATTGGGTAAGTCAAAGAGGATGAGTTTGTTTGGATGTATTCAGCAGGCAGTTGGATTGTGTGGATCTTGAGCTGAGAGATTTTGAGCCGTAAACTAGAACAATAGATTGGGGTTGTCTGGGAATATGGGTATGAAACCAGGGAAGGGTAGGATCACTCAGGTAATATTTGTGGATTCAGAGGGCTCCTACTGGACCACCATCATTTAAAGGATGAGCATAGAATAGAAGTTAAGTGTATGGGCTCTGCTGCCTGGGGTCAAATCCTAGTTCTACCAGTTACTGAGGCAAGTTACTTATTTCCGTCCTCAATTTTCTCACCCATAATATGGAGATGATACGGATTTGAGTCATAGGCTAGTTGTGAACCATAAAATGAGTTAATATGTGAAAGTGTATATAATAGGACTGGATCATAGTAAAAATTCAGGGGATTTAGCTTTACTATAATACTATAATGATTAAAGGAAATTTGGTCAAACTCCACCCCCCCCCCCTTTTTTCAGTGAAGAATACAGAGTAGGTGTTGTCAAAAGGATAGAGGAGAAATCTATGAGAAGAGTCAAAGAATTAAAGTGGGCCAGAAGGAAAGTGAGTTGCATGAAACGTTCTAGGAAGGACAAACCAAGTAAGCTCTAGGAAGTGTCCTTTGTTTCTTTGTTACAAGAGTTTGCTGGTGGCCTTGGTGGGATCGGGCCTCAGATCCTGATCCAGTGGTCTGAAGGTGAGAGTGGAGTGAGTAGGTGGAGACTACTTTTTCAAAGAGGCTTGATTGAAATTAGGGGGTGTTGTTTGTGGGTGTTGTATAAATCTGAAGCATTTTATATGAGTGAGGCAAGAGCTAGTACAGGGCAGACAACTAAGCACTGAAAAGAGCCCTTTGGGCACTTGGGTAACTCAGCCAGATAAATGTCCAACTTTTGATTTCAGGTCAGGTCATAATCTCATGGTTGGTGGGATGGATCAAGAATCCTGCCTGGGATTCTCTCTCTCCCTTTCTCTCTGCCCCTCCCCCGCTCACTCTCTCTGTCTCTCTCTCAAAATAAATTAAAAAATTAAATAAACTTAAAAAAAAAGAGTTCCTCATTTATTCATGAGATCCATATGATCCTGTGTCTGGCCCCGAGCCAGGAGCTGAGTGACATCTCAAGGAACTACAGTCTGAGGCTGTGTATGAAGGGAGATGGCCATGACTCTTCCATCCTTGTGTTCTGGCTGAATATGAAGGAAGGCATTCGGAGGGACTCTGCCTCCTTGTAGTATTGGACTGGGTTAGGATGGTAGGACGCCTGCGTGAGAGGCAGGGCATGGTGTTGGCCTGAAGTATATGAGGTCCCTTCAGTTTCTTTGGCAGGTCAGATGACAGTCAGGGAGCCTCCTGAGTGAGGGAAACCCCCTACAAAGTTGACTATCCTGCAGTCATGCTGACCAAGCTATTCCCTATGTGACCACTGATAACACCTCTTATTTGAATACTTTCTTTTTCAAAGATGGAACATTGTATTGGACAGAACATGGAGGTAGATAACAAAAAAATATTTGTGTCATTCATTCATTCAAAAATATTCCTTGAACACCTGTGTGCCAGACAATACGCTATGGGCTGGAATTACAATGGGGTCAGGAGAGGAAAGGTGCCTGCCCAAAAGAACTTGGATTTCAGTGAGGAAGACCAGCAACTAAACCAGCAATTATTCTTCCATAGGGAGAGTAGAGGTCCATAGCTCTGTGCAGAGAGGTCAGGGCATCTTCCTGGGGGGAAGTGATGGCAAGATACATCGGGGGAAGTCACGTTGGCAGTAGCCAGGTGCAGGGAACAGGGGCAGAAGAGTTTTCTAAGTAGAGGATACAGCGTCTACTGTGGAGGCTGTGGAGTTATGAAAGAGTGTGGTGCTTTCCAGGACCTGAAAGAAGTTGGGTTAGGCTGCAATGCGGACAGTGCTATCCCTCCAGCTAGGTAGGTAAGTGAGAGTGGATAGTAATGACTCTGATCCCCCATCTCCTCATTGAGGCCAGAGTGGATAGAAGGATGCCTCTCTGGGCTGCTGTTCTCAGAAGTGGAGATGAAAATAGGACAGGAGGGATTAGTTCACTGCACCAGGAGGGCAGAAAAGAAACTAGAATCAGCATGGCCCTTTGGGAAGTTACCTGTTGATGAGACCACCGCCCCGGTAACAGGAATGGAGAAAGGAGTGGCTGGAAGAAGAAACCTGTTTTGCTACAGAATGGATGCTGGGCTTGGAAGTTCCTGTAAGGGTGCTCATTTGAGAAGGATCATCATGAAATGATGAAACTAAACTGAATTTACAAAGGGAGAATTTAATTCATTCTTTCATTCATTCATTCATTTATTTATTTTTACCTTTTTAAGTAATCTCTACACACAACGTGGGACTGGAACCCACAACCCTGAAATAGAGAGTTACATGCTCCACTGACCCAGTCAGCCAGGCACCCACCCCCAAAGGGAGAAATTTTAGAGGACAGGAGCTGGGAAGTCAATGAAGGGACATAAAAGGTACACAGCACAAGTGAGAGAGAACTCAATGAATTTGTGCTGAGGAATGTTAGAAGGGAGTGTTTGAAAAAAGAAGATTGAACACTAAGCTTCCTTGGGTAAGTGCTCTTTTCAATCCAGTTAATTGGGTACATTCCAGGCCTAACAATAAAGAACTCCGAAGTGTTGTTTGTGGCTGACCAAAGCATACCTGGTAAGTCAAAGATGCTGTTTTCTTAGCAACTTTAGAGTTGATGTCTATTTCATTCTTATTGCCAGTTTGTGAATACTAACAGATGCTTGAAGTTTCCAATATTCTGCTTAAGGTAACATAGTAAGAGACATTCTTTTGTAGACTAGCTCCCAAGCAAATCAGGGGAGACTCGAATCTTATGTGAAGGTTTTCCAGCAATAATTTGAAGGGGAGCGTGTGGAAATTTAGTTCTGTTGATACACGTTTGAATTCTGAAAGAGATGAGAGGTATAGTGACAATGCATCGCGCTGCGTATGTTAGGAAATTGGGTTGACCAAAAGAGCACAGCCAAAGCCTGGTACAAGTTCACTGCTGACCTGCCGGGTGCGGACAGGAGGCTGGGCGCAGCTCAGATCGATAGGCAATCACCGGCGCCGCGGGGAGGCTCCCGGGCGGCCGGCCAGGCGGCGCCTCTCGGCGTTCGCTCTCCCCTTGGAATTCAAGGTTTCCTTAGCATGCGGATGTCGTGCCTACTTTAGCATTAATACTGTCAAAGAGAAGAAACTTGGGACCTTTAAAACAATCCTATCTTGGGTTGCTATAATTTGGCTTTGGTTTCATTTTTCTCAGTGGTCAAAGAATGTTGTTTCCAGCCAGAATATCCTTCCTATGCGTCCTTCAAAAGACTGATTTATGGTTGCTATGGGAACTGGATTATCAAATTTTGAAAATTAGTATATTTTAGGCCCTGGAGACTACAACACCGGTGTGTGTGTGTGTGTGTGTGTGTGTGTGTGTGTGTTTCTTGCATTTGGAGGAGGAAAGAATATATCTTTTTCATCTACTGTTATTAAATAAAGGGAAATATATACCTTTGTTAGTTGAATTGTGGAGTGTGTGATGTAACATCTCATTCACTCATTCATTCACATTTATAGCATGTCTTTGCTATCTCATTCCCCTAGACACAAAGCAACTAAAATGCTGAGGAAGAGGGAGGTTACTTTCATGCGATTATAGCTTTTTTCAAAGTTTCCTTTTTCCCCTCTTTTAATGAGAAGTTCACTGTATTTCTGTGGCTGTGGAATAAGTAGGTTCTCTCCCCGTTTCTCTCCCTCTTGCTTTTGCTCTTTCTCTGTATATACAAATAGAGAGATGTATTGTTCATACATACACATATGTCACTTTATGGAGACTTTTGAAGATTCAATTACATACAATTTTACTTTCCACCCCCCACTCTGGAATGTTGTATGCTGGGGTTTGGGATTGTTGGGGGGGCAGGGTAGATGTGGATACCAGCTTCCCTGAGATTCTCCCAAGGGGTGCCTTGAGTGCCCGACTTCAGCTCAGGTCATGATCTCACAGTTCATGAGTTTGAACCCCATGTCGGGCTCTGTGCTGACAGCTCAGAGCTTGGAGCCTGCTTCAGATACTGTCTCTCTCTGCCCCTCCCCTATGTGTGTGTTCACGTGCTCGCTCTCTCTCTCAAAAAATAAACAAATAAACGTTAAAAGAAAAAAAAAACAATGTAAGACTCTTTTTGCTTCCAAAGTCCAGTCATTGGTCCTCTTTCCAAGGATGAGGATATTTTGCATTTGTTTATCATTTCTTCCTGCCCTTACTACTAGCAGGCATCATGTCCAGCAACCATAGGGAACTCTGGGTTTCCATTTCTTGATTGGTTGGGATCATTCCTCCCTTCCACATGTCCCCTTCACACCCTGACTCCTGTATTGCCCCTTCCAACACTCTTGATGCTGTTCCTCATCTGCGTATGAGTATCTTCTTACATCCTGTCTTGGCCAGGGGTGGGGATACCACATGCTACTGAATGTACCCTCCATTTTATACCTTTTTGTTTTTTTTAAGCTGTGGGCAAAAGGTTATTTCTCTATAGTGATTGCTGTGTTTTGCCCATTTAGATCCTAGCCAGTGATTATTCTTTATTCCTCAGAAGCTGCCACCTGCATTTTAATGTCAGAACCCTGTGTAACTCATTTCTCATTAAGCCCATTCTTTGTCTTTCAAAATGCTTAGGTATCGGTCTTTGACTCCTGTCTAGTTTGCATGTTACAGCCGAACCTGTGAGCTCTACCTTCCGAATGTATCTAGATTTTGACCACTACTTGCCACCTTCACTGTGGTTACCCTGGTCCGAACCATTATCCTATCCTATCTGGGTTATAAATATAGCCTCTCAACTGGCCTCCCTATTTATATCCTTGCCCTTTTTCTCCACCCTGCCCCTGGAGTGATTCTGTTAAAATATAAGTTAGATGATGTCAGTTCTCTATTCAAAACCTTCCGTTGGCTCCCACCTCACTGAGAGTGAAAGCCAGTGTTTTCACTGTGACCCATAAGGCTTTATGTGATCAAGCACCCACCCGCTCCCCACAGCCAATGTCTCTGAACTCCTCTCTAGGCACACTTGCAAGGAATTCTGCCTCAGGGTTTTGAAATGTGTTCTTTGTGCCTAGAACGCTTTTCTCCTAAACACATACGCTGCTTACTCCCTCATTAGGTCTTTGCTCGAGTGTCACCTTCTCAGTATAGTTTCCTAAAATCTTGACCTTTCCTCTCCCCTTTCCTTATTTAGTGTTTTCCACAGCACTTACAATGATCTCATATACTGCGTATTTTGCGTATGTCTTGTATTTGTTGTCCATTTCCTGCATTAGGACGGAACCGTTGGCGGCAGGATATTTTTTCTGTTTTGTTTACTGCTGTATCCCCAGCATTTGGAAAAACATCTAGCGGGCAGTAGTTGCTAATAAATACTGTTGTTGAATAAATTGTTGAATGAATAAACGAATTTCATGTTGCTATATTAACATTAATTATATTCCTATATTGCTTTGCATATTCCCCACGATGGTATCTATTTCTTTTGCAAATAGCCATTCCATTTGTATACAAGTTTTGATGACATATCAATCAAACAGTGGCATCTCACACCAGGCACTAGAATACAAAGATGAATAAGAAGCAGGCACTGTCCACAGGGAGCTTGCAGTCGAAGAAGGAGTCAGGTGATTACAGTATATGGTGTAAGTGCTTTAGTGGAGGTGAGCTCAGGTGGCCTTGGGAGAAAGGTACAGATGTTTAGCCAGAATCCATGATTTGCCAAGCCATCTTGCTGTTCCTTCACGATTACTCTTGGTTTTCTAATGAAGAAACTCAGCTTCAGTGAAGTACCATAAAATTTTCAAGGTCCTACAACCTGCAAGTTAGAATGTCCAGACTGGCTCAGTCTGGTTCTAAAGTCCCAGCTACAATAGATACCAATTTGCCTTTTTATGGAGAGGTGTGTTGATTTCTGTACAAATGCCTGTTTGCTTCTTTCCTGAAAGTCCTGGATGTAGATGACAATGGTGATTTTAGGTGACTTATGCTTAAAGCCTTTAATCTTTAGGAAGGAAGAGACTGTATAAGTTAGGATGTTTGGATAAATGTAAGTTTACTACATACTTCTTTATCAGATGGGGTAATACCTTAAGGTGTTTTTGCCTTGATTATATTCCTGTGCCTGGTGTTTCTGAAAATGTTTGAGGAAAAAATCCATTGAAATCAAATCCACAATTCAACCTATAAATCTATAGAAAATACTCTCTGCATGAATGAAACTGGTCTCTTTTAAATCTCCAGCTAACATTGTAGGAGTTGGGGAAAAGAAAAATTGTGTGATATTTGTGATGCATCCATGCAGAATTGGACAGTAAGAAGACATAGGACAAATTGATTTTTGAAGTGAAAATGCTGATGATATGTGAAGAAAGTCAAAGAAATATGATTCACAGTTAGAATCCATAGATTATAATTGACCAAGTGCTTTCACAAACATCAATTATCACAAAAACTCAGTGAAGTAGGGAGGTATAATCCCATTTTACAGATGAGGAATCTTTGGAGAGGTTAGGATAATAGTGAACTTGATCATGTTATACAGTTAAATTTTCTGGTATACCATGCTCTTTCCAGAATATTGGACTTTCGTGTCATTAAGAGTATGTATGACCCTGACTTATGTTCTCCATTCATGGAATCTGCAAAAATAGTTGCATGTTGTTTTTTTTCATGTCTTTTTCCCCCCTATTCCTAAATGCTTTGAGGTATGATTTAATAATATTCTAAAGTATGTTAAACCATGTTTTGTATTTGATTCTTCTTTCATCCATAAAATAGACTCTATCTCATTGAGTAACTTGAAGTGCTATATAAGAGATAATCTCATGCAAAATCCAGATGGGAACAACTACTTTATGGATTTAGAAAATGGTTTTGTTTGTTTGTTTATTTATTTATTTATTTATTTATTTATTTATTTATTTATTTATTTATTTATGAGTTCTGTCTTGCATATCATGACCTTTCAAAGGTTTGTGGTTAAAGCCTGAGTAACACAGTCCTAATGTTATTTGCCCCAGAAGCTATTAATATGAGATTCATAGATGAGATTTGTAGATGACAGCAAATAGATGTGATCTTTGCAGATAAATATTAGTAATATGAAGTAGGAGATACTAGCGTGAAAAATGTTAGTTTCTTTAAAAGGTATCAGGTGAACTTTTGACTTAAAGTTAATACAGCAGGCCAGCAGGGACAGTGAAGAATAGACAGGAAGTCATGTTTCACACCTGCATACTTAAAACATCCAAGTCTGATTTCCCTCCAGCATTACCAATTATATTGATTATGGTTCTTATTTTTCTTTGCACTTCAACAAAGTTTACAGACAATTCGAAGTAGTTAGATGATCGATCGGTGTACATCTCCTGATTGATTCCATTTATCACCAACCACAATGGAAAAAGTTGTCATAAAGGTCTCGATTAAATAATATACAAGCTGCCATGGACAAACATCTCATAGTTGAATTTTGGCTGAATACACTGGGCTGCAATTTTTCACTTCATATTGATTGGACAGCCTAGTGATTGCAGATAGGGGCTGAAAATCGCTCTCTAGAGAAACTCCATCCATACTGTGTATGTGCAAGTGTGTTTACCTGGGAAGCAAGGGTGAGAATGCTGGGAAGGTTCATGAATTAACTATTGATCTAGAATCCAGAATTCACTCAAGAGAATCTTTGAAGAGCACAAGAGCCTCTGTAAAGATGACAAAAATCACATAACCTGAAACATTGGTTACAGATCATGGTAATTAGTAATAGTGGATTAATCACACACTTGACTGGTGAGGGCAGATCTAGATTTCTGCTTCTGGTTGTTAAAAGACAAGAGCAATGTTCATGCCCTTTAGGGAGTTGGCACTCCTTTACCGGAAAGCTCTTCTCATGGGAAGGAATCATGCAAAATATGGAGAAACACCCTCAGCGGGATGATATTCATAACTGCCTTATTTACAAAAAGGAGAAACTGAAAACAGCAGTACAGGAACGTGATGCATCCACTAGACAGAATTTTTGCAGGTATTGACAGTTATGAAGTCTTAGCAACGTGGAAACTGCTTGGATATGGTGCAAGGTGAAAATTATGCAGCTAGAATTGTAGATAACTTACTCATATTTTTATTGTAAATATACATTGAAAATAGATTTGTGGAGGAATAGTAATCATTTGAAAACTCTTATTATCAACATGCTACAGGTGAGAAAACCAAGGTTCAGTGTAGTTAAGTAATTTCTTCAGTTCACACAGCTATTCAGGGTCGGAATAGACCTGGTCCCAGGGTTGTTTGCCTCCAAAACCATGCCTTTGACATTGTGCTAAAATGGTAATAGTGCTTCTACAGTTAAAATACACACATATATAGGGGCGCTTGGGTGGCTCAGTCTGTTAAGTGGCCGACTTCAGCTCGGGTCATGATCTCGTGCTCCATGGGTTTGAGCCCCGCATTGGGCTCTGTGCTGATGGCTCAGAGCCTGGAGCCTGCTTCAGATTCTATCTCTCCCTCTCTCTGCCCCTCCCATGCTCATGCTCTGTCTCTGTCTGTCTCTCAATAATAAATAAAAAAATGTTAAAAAAAATACACACATATATATTATAAGGAAAATTAAGGAAAAATTCAGAGTGGTATCATAAAAATGGTTTATTTGAGTTAATTTGGTCAATTCTTATTTTCTTTCCACCTTCATCTTTCCTCTACAGTTCATTAATTTTTCCCTTTCCTTTCTCTTCTTTTCCTATTCTCTTCTCCTTCTCCATATTTTTTCAGGGGAGGAAAAGGTTTTTTTTTTTTTTACTCTCTTAGGGTCCTTGGCTGGGTCTGAAAATTGGATTGACAAAGATAACCAGGAGAAAAACACACGTGTTTATTTAATATAAGTTTTATGTGATACAGGCACCTTCATAAGGAAGAGAACTTCCAAAGAAATGGTTAAGTCTGAGATTTTTAGCTAAGTTTGATGAAGAGTAGACATTTGTAGAAGGATATGATAGGTCAAAGAATATAAGGTAGATGTAATAAATTGGGGGGAACTTCATAAGGACCACATGTGCAGATTCTTCTAGGTTTCCTGCATCCAGGAGATAAAGCTACTCCTTTTTTCTGGGTATAGGAAGGGCACCTCCCACATTAAGGTCTTATAAGCTGCTTTGGGGAGAAGGGAAGGTGGGGGATAAGGTCAGAGAGACCTTCTCTTTCTGCTGTTTTTTCAAACTCTTTTAGCTTAAAATATTCAAATCAATGTGCAGTATTTGGGGGTGATGTGTTGTCCTAAACCCCATCACTTTCAGTTTTCAGTCAACAAGAATCATATTTCTAACCAAGACTGTGTTTGGTGCATAATCAAATCACAGCTTCATCCAGTCTCCCCCTCCTGTTCCTGACTGGTCTTCTCCCAACCTTGACATTCACTCTTGGATATCCCAACTGTCTTAGTTTTTTCTTCTTGGTTGAGACTGCTGGAAATAGCCAAGGGAACTTCCAACGCTTCTTTGGGTGTGACACTCATTGAGTGTCATGTATTTTAAATCTGAGCAATTGGAAATTTCTACTTCTGCTCTTTAGCTCTGATTTTAGGAGTTGTGTTTTTTGGGGGTAATGACTGTGTGGAGCAAATGTTAACTGTTTCTGGAGAATTTGTAACTAATTTGGCCCTTTAAAAAAAGTTTAAAGCAGGAACACTATTTTCCCCGGCCTCCCAGGGATAGTGGGTAGAGGTGGGAGATGTTGGTGTTTATCTCATGTTTTTAATTAACATGTTTGTTTTTAGGGTGTCTTTTCTTTTCTGACATTTCTCCCTCTGGACTCAGCAAGTTTTTGAATCACTGGTTCTCCTGCCATGAGAACATCCTTTGAGAGAGGCCCTAGAGATGTTAAGAGACCCTGGAGATCTCAAGAGATGTTAATTAGTAGAAGTAAATAAATGGCCTGTTTATTTGTATGCGCATTTTAATGCTGTCCTTTCCTTTTTTAAATTAAGAAGTAGAAAATGTGTTTGTGCGTAAATGTAGTGTAAAGTTTCCCATATTCCTTTGGGTGCTGGTGTATTTTCCCTGGTTGCAGAAAATAAGTTCAAAAGAATTTTATCTCTTGAAAATGTCCCTCCTCCATTTTATTGCTCTATATTGCCACCCTTGCTCTTGTGCAAAATGGTGTCTGAATAGTAATATTTTATAATCTCTTATGGTAACCGTACTTACTTATTTTCAACAATTACAAAGGGCTAGAGTTGAAGAAACAGAGGTCTGGGAATTGCCCATCATTTGCATAAAACTCTTTCACCGGATATTGTAAAAATTAGAGTGACTGAGCAGGAAGAGACTTTTACAATGTCCTCCCCATTCTTATCTTCAGGCAGCCTCACACTTAAATAGCTCAAGAAAATGAAATGCTGCCCTATTTCGGAAGCTGTTAAAATTGTTTTCAAAACTTTTCCTGGTATCCTTTCAAAATATAAGTCATGCTATTACAACTTTCTTATTAATATTTTGCTTAATCTCTTGCAGCAGAATTCAAGCTTGTTATTTTATACACTTTTTCAAAGGAGCAATATAGAATAATAACTCCAGGGACCCTGGAGTTAGACTACTTGGGTTCAGATTGTGGCTTTGCCACTTAGTACCACGTGACCCTGGGTAAGCTACTTAACTTCATTTGGCTGTAGTGTTCTCATCTGTAAGAATGGGTAATACTAGTTATGAGAATTTAGTGAGGTATTACATACTCTGAGATACTTAGGATGATGCCTGATGTACTAAATGATTGTTCTTAGATTAGACTTAAAAGAGGAAAATGATCTTTAGACGGCAAAGGGTAGAACAATAGTTGAGATGGAATTAAATCTCAAGATGTCAGGGGATAGTAAGAAAGCCCCAGTGAAGTTTTCAATCCTAGAATCTTTACATTCCAGATTACTGAGATAATGTGCATATGTTATGATAGAACCATTTTTAGTAATCTTTCTAAAAGCTTGGAGATATTTCTGAAGACAGGCAAGAAGTAAATAATGTTTTCAAAAGCATCCAACAAAAGCTAATGATAATGTGGACAGTATTGACTTGATTGTAACACTGTTAGCTGGATTTACAGATTTGTACTAATACAGTTACAATGTTAGTTAATGGCTCATGAACAATTATTACTCCATCAGGAATTTGAAGGAGTTTATAATTAGAATACCTATAACGAAAGAAAGAAAATATATATAAAAGCAGAACTTGGTATTATGAAGAAACAGAACTCAAGTATGAGACCTAAGGTCTACCGTATATGTTACCACTGAACTTCAGATTTAGCTCTGAGGTTCTTGGCATCCAAGATGACAAAGGAGACATGATCAGTTGTGTCATTGTTATTATCCAAAAGAAGAAAGTAAGTAGGTTCCTCAAGAGTACATTTTTCCTGGTACTGATTTTTAAAAGAGATTTATCACATGAGACCATAAATAATGAGCACTGATTTAATAGGCAATTTCTTCAATGATATTTTTTGAAGCAAATGCTCTTTTTAAAAGCAACCTTATGAAAAAAAAAATCTAAAGGTTATTTAGTAAGTGCCAGTTCAGTAAAGGCGCTATTACGAAAAGCTAAGCTAATTTGGTCTGTATATGTAAACTTCATGTGGTCTGACTAGATCCAAAGTATAATTTAGAGATTGACTGTTATATCCTTCAACAATGTTCTTTAAAGTCACTTCTTTTAGCCAGAGTTTGAGAGGAGCTGGATAGCATGTTCTGTTTCAAAAAGAGACAGAAGCAGGAATATGTTTAGTTGGGCGTTTTTTAGCAGGACCAGTATGCTTTTGAAGTCATGTAGGAAGCTAGTAATGTCAAGTACCTATGAGGAAAATTATAGTATGTTTCCATACCAAGTCTTGAAGCTCTGAGTTCATTAGAGGTGCTTGGAGCACTTGGTTAGATGAGGGAGTGAAGGAAGAGAAAGACTTGAGGGATTCAGCTTTACTTATTTTTACATTGGGGTTCTGTAAAGGACTATGTGACAAGCAGTGAAAGAAATTATTTTGCTTAAGACTTTGAAAAACTATTGTCATTTTGTGCGGCTATACTTATTTTGGTCTAATTACTCATCATGGCAATAAAAAATCCACAATAAAGTCTCGAGGATTAATTTATTTTACCAAGAGCTCTTTCTGAAAGTCTAGCCAAATCAATTAGTTGCACAGTATACCACCTGAAAGGGATATGAGAATGGGCAAATAAATTCCCATTGCCTTTTGAAAAACAATTTTCAAAGATACTGATTTTAGTTTTAGAGTAATTAATATTAATCCATAATTGCTTACTTTTGACTTTAGCTAGAAAACAGAATAAATTATATGTGTCTAGACCAACCTAGGATTCTAGGTTCTTAGACCAGCCTAGGTAAATGAAAATGAAACCATATAACAGCATACAGGAAAATAATTATTTGTCTAATTTCTATAGAAATGGAGAATGTATCCAATTCACCCATTTATTTACTAAGAATTTAGGATGCTAAAACACAGCCCTGCTCTCTACACCAATAGAGATTACAGTTGACCTTGAACAACGCACGAGTTAGGGGCACCTCTTCCCCCTCCCCGCCTGCCCACAGTCAAAAATCCATGCATAACTTTGATTTTCCAAAAACTTTGCTACAAATAGCCTACTGTTGCTTGGAAGCCTTGTTGATAACATAAACATTTGATTCACACATATTTTTTTAAGTTATATGTATTATATGGTGTTTTCTTACAATAAAGTAAGCTAGAGAAAAGAAAATCATAAGGAAGAGAAAATGCATGCATGGTACTATACTGTATTTGTCACAAAAATCTACATATAAGTGTGCTTATGCAGTCCAAGACTATGTTGTTCAAGGGTCAACTGTATTTATTATGTTTTGATAAGCCTCTTTCTTCCAGTGCACAAAAATGCAAGTTTTGCAGGAGTATCAATAGTTGGGTATCCATATTAATATCATTCACCTTAGGTCACACCTCATTTCTGTCCTTAGAGTTCAAGACAATTCAAAGTCTATAAAAAGCGATCTTTAATCCGTTCTGACATGGCAGAATATAGGCAAGTAGAGATGAGGTCTGTCAATCCCTCCTCCATTCTTAGACTAGAGATTTAGCACATCTTTAGATAGAAGACTGGTCTCATTTTATTTTATTTTTTAAAGCTTGCTTATTTTTGAGAGAGAGAGAGAGAGAGCAGGGGAGGAGCAGAGAGGGAGAGAGAGAATCTCAAGCAGGCTCCTCACTGTTAGCACAGAGCCCAGTGCAGGGCTTGAATTCATGAACTGTGAGTTCATGAACTGAGCCCAAGTCAAGTGTGGGACAATTAACTAACTGAGTCACCCAGGTGCCCCAAGACGGTCATATTTTGGAGAGTACTTTACCCCTCCTTGAACTTTTATATCCCTAATCCTACAAATTCATTTAGGATAGGGTCATCAATTTATTATATAAACCAGGACACCTTTGAGTGTGGAAGTGTTTAATGACGGTATAGCAAGCAAAAATGAAAGGGACTCTTCCTGGGCAAACTTCATGTATAGTCTCCCAAAGTCTGGGTATAAATTGATACAGAAATCCTAGTGTGGGAGGCATTAGGGAGATGGAAAAATTGTTGATTAAAATTAAGAAAATAAAATACATTCACTAGTGATAAGTTGGAATATATAAAAATATAAAAAATAAAATATAAATCACCTGTAAACCTACTTCCTAGAGATTGTTGATATTTGCATGAGTGACTTTCCATGTAGAATTTTCATGCGTAAGAACATACGTTTGTCTTACATTCTTTAAAAAAAAAATCAAGATCCTATTTAACCACTGCTTTGTATCTGTTGCCTTTACAGTTAATCATAAACATTTTCCCCATGTGAAATATTTAAAAATACACTCTTTTATGGTTGTAAAGTGTTTTGTCTTGTATTTGTACTATAAGTTATTAATGTTTCCCTATCATTGGTATTTTGATTTATTTTTTTTTTTTTTACCACTATGAAATATGATGAACATCTTTGTATCTCAATTTTTAAGTGGAATTCTCATAATTTCTTAAGAATAAATTCCTGGAAGTAGAATTACTGAGTTACATTTTTGGGGCCCTTGATATATGTTTGTGTGTGTGTGTGTGTGTGTGTGTGTGTGTGTGTAGAATTTAAATTATTCTTTCCTTAGTTTTAAAAATTGTTCTTTAAAAGTATAGCAACTTAAAATACCACCAGCAGTATATTTGATTCCCTGAAAAGTTGACTTAAATATATATGTATGTATTTTAATGTTTATTTATTTATTTTGAGAGAGAAACAGAGAGAGAGAGAGAGGGAGGGAGGGTGCCCGAGCATGCATGAGCAGGGAGGGCCAGAGGGAGGGAGAGAGAATCCCAAGCAGGCTCCACACTGTCAGCTCAGAGCTGATGCAGGGCTTGATCCCATGAAGTGAGAGATTATGACATGAGCCTAAATCAAAAGTCCGATGCTTAACTGGCACCCCTTGACTTTTTTTTTTTTCATGTAACATCTATAACACTAGTACCCAAAATGGAAAAAAAAGAAATGTGTGTGTGCATACATGCATATGTGTGTATATATGTGCATCTATGCTTTCCCCCAGACAGATATATCTCATAAATTGCTATGTGGCAATTATCACATAGTAGTAGACAATAATTACTTTACTGAGATAACCTTTGCTTTATTAACTTTGGAGAATTCATAAAGTCTTCTGTTTTTATCTGTTAGTATTTTTACAAAATGGCAAGCAGTGTGTCTGGGGTTGGTTATGAAAATACAAAATGTGCAGAAGTTTTTTACATGTCCAAGTGGGTTGAAAATAGAAGGGGAATTAGGCTTCTAAGTAAGTGTTTAGTTGATACTTTAGACTGAAGTGCCAATCAGGTGGAGTATATGACATGGTGGTGAGAATATCAGGGCTTCTAACTTGCGTGAACCTTCCAAACAAGGTAGGTGGGCAGTGTGATGTATGCGAGCAACATTAAGATGGGGAGTGATTTCTTTGCTTAGTTGCAGAAGATAAATCAGGTTATTTTTCAGTAGCTTCAGTCTGTCCAACTGGCATTGTTCTTTGTTGAGAAGATGGACAATTACAGGAGCTCATCCTCAGGGGGCCACTGTGGTCAAGATTCAGCAAGTGAATAAAACATGTACTCCATTCTAATGGATTGCAGGAGCTCTAAGCAGATCTTCAACTGCCTGATAAGGATTATTACTTGTTTTTTTAAATAATTTTTTAAAAAGTTTATTTATTTATTTTGAGAGAGAGAGCACGAGTGAGAGAGGGGCAGAGAGGGAGAGAGAGAATCCCAAGCATATTCCGTGCTGTCAGCACAGACCCCGACGCGGGGCTTGATCTCAGGAATTGCGAGACCATGAACTGAGCTGAAATCAAGTCAGATGCTTAACCAACTGAGCCAACCACATACCCCTATTTATTTGTTCTTTTAAATTTATGGGTGTCGTCAGCAAAGTTTCTTCTCACTCTATTCTAAGTAATCTGCTGGGAAAAATTCCAGTTCTAGCTAACTTTTTCTCGTTCCTCCAATTGAAGGAAGAGAGTTGGAATAGTCCTGTTTTGAAAGGATCCTTGTGTAAGCATGTCATGTTTGAGGCTCAGAAAGCAAGGAAACTTCTAGGTGTGGTTATAGATCCTCCATAGTGCTTTTCAGGGACTTCTGTGAGTGCATCCTCTAAACTTGTCTCCATCTCGTGTGTACATTTCACGAGGCCTATATAGTGTCCAGGGTTGTGTAGGATAGAACCTCTAGACTCAGGTGAGTAACTCTTTATTAGGGCTCATCTGGTATATTATATAAGAACACAATATTAATCGGACACTTCAAGTGTGCTACTAATACACGTAAATCCTCTAAGCTAATAAGCTCTTTTGAATTTCTCCATTAAAATCACGCGTATCTTAGGGGGAGTTGGCCACGCTACCATGGTGTGTGGACGTTGGATTAACAACCACAATTCACCAAGCTTAATGCTGAATCTTTCAATCCTTCATGGACTCTCAAAACAGGAGCCACCAGCTCAGACAAGATAACTGTGCAGACACGATAAAAGAAATAGGATGTCATTGGCAGAGCAAATTTGACGTACTGTGGGTTTCTACTGGATAAATAATATAAAAGGCATATTGTCCAAGAGAAAAACAAAATAATATCAAAAGAGTTTCTCGGGACACACTCTGAAGGTTTTTTCCCCCCTAATTATACACAGGAAAATTACTGTGCCCCACATCCACTAAGATTAGGAAAGGAGGGAAAAATGTCCTTAAACTGCAGTGTGAGTAATTTAGTTTTGATCTAAGGAATTATATTCGGGTATAGGAAGGGTTACAGAAGAGATATTGCAAGCCTAAAAGTGGGGTGGAAGAGATGTAGGCATACCTACCTGTATTGCAGTACGTGTCTTCAGAGAGCTGTCGGCAAAGGTTATGTGAAAGAAGTTGACAAGCCGTGGCTATAAAGAATTAGCAGGTCTTGTTAGAAAGGAGGAAGGACAGGAAAAAATCACTCCTAGGCAAAAAAAAAAAAAAATCATCTTGGGGCAGCTGAAGAGTGGAGGTGCTAATGCACTCAAAGTGTAAAGAAGGCACTGAAGGAACTGTCTAGACCAGCAAAACACTGGAAAATGGACAAAGAAGAAAGGAGAGGAATTAACATGTTAATTTGCCGTGTTTAGTGAAAAGAGTTCTGTGTTTGTAGAAATGTTTTGGTTTGGTGGCTGGAAAATATGTGTAACATGTAAATATCCCTTATATTAAAATACTTGGACTTACTATCAGTAGAATTTTAAATAGGGATAACTTCTTCATTGGCTGAGATGTTTATGTGCTTTGAGATAGAAGGATTGTGTCCTAGGATCCATTCTTAAATTGTGGTTCCTGCATCATCACTAAGATTGTAGGTGCTGAGGGTGGTATAAGGTTCTGAGGGTTCATGGGCATAATAAACAAATGTTTACTTAGCAACTACTATGGAAAAGGCATGGGGTACAAAGTTTAATGAGATGTGGTGGCCTTTTTTTTTTTTTTACAAGGAACTTGCAATATGCTTAGGGAGATTTAACAGTAAAAGATACCAAAAGGGACACCCGAGAGGCACAGGGCATTTCTATAAAGGCAGAGAGCTGACAGAAATGAGTTTGGGCAACATGAGCACATACAAGCCTTTTTTGGAGGTATGGCCTTTGGGCTGCGCCTTGAAGGGGAGATGGAACAAGATGGAGATGTGTAGGCAGATGGACAGGGGCTCCCTAGGCACCCAGAATAGCTGGTGGTAGTACCTAAACTATATGTGTAATGTGTGGGGTTTTCTGAAAGCCACCAAAGACATTTGAGGAGGTGGGAGCACCAGTAGGGTAGGTGATAACCATGAGGGAAGAGTTAAAACAAGAAGGCCAGGTGGGCAGATGCTGCATTAGCTGAGTGCTTGTGTTAGGTAAGAGACTGAGGATAGAGACCTGGGGAGGTGAGAAGGGAGAAGTCAGAGAGAACCAGACTGTAGGATGATGGGTAGAATATTGAGGCCGTTGGCAAAAACTAGAGAGAAGGAAAGGATGCTGATAAGCTTGGAACCAAAGCTCACTCGTCTTCTGGCTGCTTTTCTTTCTTCCTTCCCATTCTTCTTCCATCCCTCACACACTGCCTCTGCTTTGTGCTTGGCTGTGTGTCGTGTGGGGTAATGAAGGAGAAAAGCCTGTAGAAGACGTTCCCCTGCCCTTTAGATGCTCACCATCTAGTTTGGGGAATGGGATCTCTCCACACTTAGCAAATAATTAGCACACAGTTAAAGATAATATAACTACTGTGTGAACACAAAAGAGAAAAATGATGGGCTGGGATCTCTGTGCTGCAGGAGTTAAACTTAGAAACAAATACACAAAGTGTGCTCTATTTTAGTTGTGCATCAGGTAATAAATGGGGTCAAGCTCATCAGTTCTGGCTCCAGTTTGCTATTAACAGATTTCTCTTTCAGGTATCCTTGAAGATGTTAGCATGTCCCCATGTGTTGTCACCCTCATATTCAGAGATCAGAGGAATATTAAATAAGTTTATGACAAGCTATTCCTGCCCTCTTGTTATTTATGGAGATTTCTTTCCCCTAGGAATTACTTTGCAGATGCTTCTTTTTGAAAGCTTTCCTGTATTTCACGAATATTTGTTGAATGAATGAATAGAGTGACTTTTTAAATTAACTTAGCCCCAACTTTCAAATATGGCATGGGCAGATGAAGTGAAACCTTCAAATGACTTTAACGTCAGGTTTGTCATGGTAATGTCTTAACATAGGACTCAAGCATTGGATTTCCCGTCTGGGAGTTATGAACTTAGATACTTAAATGCCACCCAACCACCCTCTATTGTTAAAAGTCCTGTGATTTCAGTAGAAGCTGTAGGAATTTACTTTATTCAAAACTCTTTAAAGAACCCAAAATGGGCTGGTTATTTTGCACTTCCCTCTTAATAGGCTCCATGGATAAATACCGGTATCTTTTGTTGCCATCTGTTTTCTAGTTTCTAGGACTATTTTTATGTCCTCTTTCTATTCTGTTAAAAATTCTATTCTATTTATAAAAAGTACATAAAGTTGGCAATAAGATTTTCTTGCATCTTCTTGTATTTGATGAGACAAACTACTAAATCATTTTGGAAGACACAGTGGTTTGTGAAATTTGAATATGAAAACCAGTAGCAAAGGGAAGAAAAGCAATTGGGGTGTTTGCCAGATGGGAGATGCCTCACTGCTCTTTCGAAGGCTGGTGAGGGCCACTTGATAGGAAAAGGCTCACTGTCTCTAATCTTTTGGTATTCACTCATGGCAGCCACAGACTTGAGACAGGTATTGCTTAGAGAAGGAGTAGATAGATAGTGATCCCTGTGGACACCAGAAGGCGTTTTTTCCCCCTATTTCTACTCTTTCGGGTCTCTGTTCTCTAATTAAAATTGGTGTTTTGGAAAAAGAGAACATGAATTCTGAATACAGTAATAAATTATATCCTTCCCTCAGATGGAATTAAAATGACTGCAGACTTGAGATTTCCCTGCCTCTGAAAACTTAATTTGATATTTTCTGTTACACACCAAGTAGTGATTTGCAGAGGCACAGACTGTAAGATTAATTGAGGCAGCCATCTCTTCTGGCGCATCTAATCTTACATCTAATTATCTGATCATCTGAATCGCAAATACAGTAGTTAAAGGGTGTCTATTTAAAGGGCAGCCACAAAATGTAAATATTAAAAAGAAGCTCTCTGATTTTCAAGAAGCATACGTGGAGACTTACAATATCCATTATGTTATGCATGGTATTAGGTCAGCAGGTCACATAAAAATGTGGTTATGTTGTTCTATCACTAAAATGTGAAGATAATTCTGAAGTCTTGCTAGGCTTGTTTTGACAATTAACCTCCATTAGTATTCTAGACCACATAAGAGAAAACTCTTAAAAGGCTCTCTTTTTCATGAATGTACTGTCAAATTGACTTCATCATTTAAATAAGACTGTAGTCACAGTAAATGATGAGTTGATATTTATACAAAGCATAACCTTAATTAAAATATTATGAGCAATTAAACCCAGTGTTCATGGAATTATTGTACATTTATATGTAATAGAGTAAAAACATTGCATAGGACTGTTAAGCTTTTTGTATGAATCTAATTAACTTTGACAAGCTTTGGGCTTTTCTCCCCCTTATCTTCAGAAGTGCTGTAGATAAATGTACTTGCATCTGGAAAACTTCAAACAGTTTTGATCAGCAATTCAGGTCTGATTTAAAATGTATGTATTGAGGTGCCCTCTTAAATACAGGGTTGATAGGCATGCAATGCACACCTTCTTGTAACAGGAAGGCAGACGTGGAAGGGAGAACAGCTGTACTCTGGAGTCGCCAGTGGGTATTGTTTTTGTCACAATTTAATGTCAGGCTGCTGCTGCTGTGAGGTCTTTGTATATGTGGCTCTGGTTAATGAAAAGGTGAACTCACACTGCTGGTTCCCTGGAAGGCAATTAGGAGGGAGACATTGCTCCTCACCCTTAACACTCCTATAACCCTACGGGAACGGAGGCACTAGGAGGAAATCCAAGTTCCTATGGAATCCTGGGGACTTCTTGTATTTCGTAAGTGCAAACAGTGCAAACAGTGAATTACGACATTCAGGATACCGTAGTTCTTGTTCTACCGTGGATTTCCTAAAATCCCACTGAGGATTGGCCCTGACAAGAAGCTAGGAATTTCCCAGTGTGATTTCTGTGTTTCAAAGGTAATGACAATAACAACCACAATTGTTACATTTTATTCGGTACCAATCATTTAGGTGATATGCATGCATGATTTGATTTTATTTAATCTTCACCCCAACACTTTCAGGTAGGTAAGATTTCCAGTTTAAACTGGTGCCCAGAGCATTTATGTCCTTCTCAAAGGTATAGCTACAAAGTCTTGGCACAAGATAAGCCATATAAATAAATAAATAAAGATTGATAAGGAGACAAACATATTTTTATATATAAATTTTTATATATAAATACATATTTATAGATAAATTGACATTAAATATTGAATGAGAAAGAAATTAAGTGAAAAATGTAACAAAACAGTATGCAATAGTATGGACCTATTTATGCAAAAAATACAAAAAAGTAAGTGTGGATCTATCTCTCCATCTATCTATACACGCAGTCATATATATATAAATGCAGATAAAGAGAACCAGAATCGAGCACACTAGATGGCTGACAGTGGGCACTTGAGGTAGCTGAGCTGGGGGAAGGACAAGTCGATTGATTTTTTCCAAGTTTTTTTAGTAATTATTTTAATTCATGTGTTGCTTGGGTAATTACAAACTTAAAGATCAAGAAAGGACCTTTCTGCTCAAGTGAACATTTGAAAATGAAAATAGGTTAGGGACACCTGGATGGCTCAGTAGGTTAAGCATCCCTCTTTGGCTCAGGACATAATCTCATGGCTCTTGAGTTCGAGGCCCACCTTGCAGAGCCTGTCTAGATTTCCTTCTCTCGCCCTCTCTCTGCCCCTCCCTCCACACTCTCTCCGAAAATAAATAAATAAATATTAAAAAAAAGAAAATGAAAATAGCTTAAAAGAGAAAGTGGTGACAACTCTGATGTCAGCTAGAGCTATCTGACTCCAATATTTGTGCTTTTTCTAATAAACTATGTGGCCTTTTAAAATGTGTGATTAAAATGTTTCAAGAATCCCATGAAAGGGGATGGTGAATCTCCTGACTCCCTTTGGTCCTTAGAAAACCCTGCTTATACATAGCTGACTTGGGAATACATCAGAATCCCATCCTTAATCTATTTGAGCCAATCAGTATATGTCGAGTACCTATGATGTGTCGCTTGCACTGTAAAACCCAGAGGGGACTGAGGAGATGAATAAGGCACTGACTCTGCCCTTAAGCTGTTTACAGCATCATGAACAGACACACTGGTATCCAAACCACTGATAGAGCCCAGTGTCATACCTGTGGTAGCAATGGGAGGAACAATGTGCCATGGGACATTCAAGAGGGGCAGTAAGGCTGGGGCTTCCATAAAAATCTTTTGGGACCTAGGTTTATATCCAGGAGCTGGGTATGATGGCAGATACTAAGAGGTGGCGTGTCCTCAAGGACTATGTGTTATTGTAGGAAAGAGAACATTAAAACATGGGGAAATAATAAAAAGCAAGAATTGCCAGAAAAAGTATATAACTGAATGCCAAGTAATGTAAGTTAGGCCCTAAGTGAAATAGGAATTCAGAAAATGAAATGATCACGGTGGGTAAGGTTTATAAAAGAAGGTTTCATAAAGAAATAAATTACCAGCATTTTCATCTGCTTAGTAGTGGCTCTATAAAAGAGCAGTGGCTACTCTTGAAATTTACACTTTGAAATTAACCTTTGAGTAGAGTGTCTTCATTTTCTGACCCTTGTTCAAAAATAAACAAACAGAATGATTAAATGCATCCATAGCTTCACTTGTGTGTGTGTGTGTGTGTGTGTGTGTGTGTGTGTATATATAAATCAGGCATCACAGATGTCTCCCTTCCTTTTTTTTCTTCTCCTTCCTCCCTTGCTGTCTCCATCCTTCCCCTCCTTCTCTTCCTCCCCACCTTCCTTCCTTTTATTCCTGCTAGTATTTCTAAGACATTGTACATAGAGTCGCCACACTTAGTTAAAAAAAAAAAAAAAGAAAAGAAAAGAGAAAAAGATATCTACTCTGAAGAATAGGAGACTGGAAGCAGAGAGGAGCTAGCTGTTTGGGGAGTTTTCCTTTACTATACAGTAAATAGTGTTCTGGCTCCTTGTAGCACTGTGATCATGTATCTAAGTACCTAGCACAGTGCTAGCTCATACTAGCTGCTTAGTAAGCAATGCATCTCTTCTGCCCCCTCTTCTCTTACCTCTTCTACAAGCCTTTAGTGATCCAATCTGGGGACAAGAGAGAAAAGCCTATGTGGGAGGGACTGTAAAAAATAATCTGAGACTGAGGACTGCGTATTTGGAACAAATTTGATTTTCAACAGTCAATTCCTGCCAGTGTCCCAATATTACAGTGACTGGGTCAATTATTATTGAGCAACTCTGAACTTCTTAGAGGGGAGATAACAATGCCAGTATATTAAGAAATGCATATGCTTCTAGAGAAACCATATATACTGTTAAGTAATTGGGACAGCTATTTTTGGAAAAGATATTTCTATCATACCAACTTTTTTCTATTTTTTTATTTTTAATCTTTTAAAACAGATAAAAATCTTCAACAGCCAGTGTGACTCACATTTATTTAATTAAAGACTGAACTCAAGAGTCAGCCCCTCCATGCATTTTTTAAAAATGATAATTTTTCAAATTATATAAGTATGCACTCTCACCATAGAAAGTCTGTAAAATACATGAGGGGAGCATAAAAAAAAAAGGCAAACAAAAATATATAATTTTACAAACCGGGAGAAAACTACTGTTAGCAGTTGGTTCCAAGTTCTTCTAGTCTTTGTTATGCTTTTCTTTAATATAAGTATTACATGTATTTGGTTGGGATCGTACTTTTTGGATTTGGTTGGATAGTTTTTAGTGTGACTAAATTCTGTTTCACAATAGTACTGAGGTGGCCCTGGAGAAGAGTTCTGTCTTTGAACTTGGTTGTATACTCCGTGCCAAGGCCTCTCTCTCCTCTGGTGTCCAGAATGTGGAAGGCCAGGGAGGGGCCCCTGAGGAACTTCTGCTCTGTGCCTGGCAGGGCAGACTATGGGAGCAATTGCTCAGTCTGGGAATGGATCATGGCAGCTGGTTGGCACAGAGGTTCTTGGAAGGCTGACTGGACAGGGTCAGAAACAAGAAACACTTCAGTTAATTGGCACATGTCCTGGGATCCATATTAAAGAAAAGTGACAAGTTAGGACTTGATGTGACCTGAAGGTGATGGACCACTGGGCCAAAAACAGGCAGCAGGAGAGAAAACATTGTAAGAGCATCATTAGACAGACAGAAGATTTTACCATTAGCCCTCGTGGCTCTTTCCTGGGTCACTGAATATATTTATGCCAGACCACAGTGGCCCAGAGCTCTTATGAGGGGTTAGGATGGCAGCATGTTTGGAAAGGGAGACAAGGTGTCCATCCTAGAACTCTTGCATGTATGTATTTACCTGGGAAGGTTTTAGAGACCTGATGGAAATTGTGGGGGCAGGAATGTTAAAGGCTCCCTCTCCTAACTACCCTTTACTGATTACTGCCCTTACTGATTATTTCTTTGGAGCCCAAGAACCAACCTTAGTTCAGGAGAACGCTTGGAGCCCTGTTTAAGGGAGGTCCTTACCATCTGACCTGACTAGGGATGCCATGCAATGTTCCTAGGCCCATCACGGTTTAGGAAATCCATGTTCTCCCATGTTGGATGGCTGATAGTAATACTCTTTGATTCTGTGTATATTTATTAAGCACTCACCATGTGTCAGATACTGTGCAAAATACTGTGGATATAAAGGCTAGTAGAAATGGTCCTGGTGCCCAGGAAACACTTAATACATGGAGAGGTAGATTTGTAAAGACATTAAGTCTTAGAGTTAGTGGTAGAGTCAGTCTCTTTGTCCAGTCATGAGAGCTGAATAGTGAGTGAGTGGGTCCTAATGGACGACTGTTGAGTGATTATATATTGTATTTACCTACCCACTATAGCCTTTTATCAAAAGCTGAATTTTGCACATGACTTCTATTATGTGGAGCTTCTCATGCTCAAAACTTGTGTTTTGAGTCCTGAGCAAATACATCACTGTCATTTTTTTCCCCTGCTGTTTTTACAATGTGTTTTCTTTGGAATAGTCCTTTTGACATACTGCTTTCTCCTTAATTCAGCATTGTATCTCATTTATAATCCAGCAAACCAGGAACCTAATGTGAGAAGTTGCCAGTTTTATTATTCCTCCAATGATCTTTAGAGGTGGGTTCAGGATTGTAGATTGTTTCTGCACACGTGTCAATAAACTGTTCATTTCACGATTGCAAATTGTACAGCATTGTGAATGTGCCACTTAGACAAAACCCCATGTAGCTTTTGATCTTTTTAGAGTAAAATAAAAATTTTAAATTTTCAGAGGTTAGCTAGTTTTCTTATGACCGTAGGCAGAGGTTGTACGCGCTGTTGACAGGGTTCGTCTTCAGTAGATCTCCAGGGGTATGGCTCTCAAACTGTAGCATGTATAAGAATCGCCTGCAGGGCTGGTTAAAACACAGACTGCCGGGCTCTGTCTCCACCGTTTCTGACTCAGTACGTGTAGGTGGGGCCCAAGAGTCTGCATTTCCAGGGAGTCTCAGGTGCTGCCACTGTTGGTACAGGGACCACATTTTAAGAACTGCTGATCTAGTAGATTCCCTTACTGTGAAAAGCTGTTGTTACTTTTTAAAATGTAAATTTGAAAACAAAAACCTACTGGAGGATGAATTCTCATTTGGAATAGCCATGATTCTGTGGAAGATTAGAATATCGGCCGTGTTTAAGTGTTTTCAGGGAGGGAGACAACAACTTTCCTCATAACTTGGTCAAATAGTTTTTCAGTGGAGAAAAAAATATCTGTTGTAAAACCTTTACCCGAAACTTACCTCATCTTTGTTGTAAACTTTCTGACCTTGGAAAGGTGGCATCATACAGTAATTGAAGACCACTATCAGTCTTCTCTATGTTCTCCCACCTCGTGTCCCCAGTCTAAGTAATATATTGCTTCAGTACCCTAATAGTGACCTTAATTTAATTTTGATAAACAAAAGGATGTTGAATAGTAAGGCCAATTATCTTTGATGAAAGAAGACTGAACTCCTTTAACCTGTACAAGAAAGATTTAACAGAAGGTGTCCAAGGTACTAGAAGGAAATTTATCTGACCCAGACATGATTGGCAGAAGTGACTTTAACTTAGCATGCCTCTTTCAAGTAAGGCTTTACATTAGATTTATTGAGATGCACTTTGGTGCCATTTGCACCTTCCAGTTAGTAAATTAGTGCTCCACATAACACCTTGCTTATGAAATAGTTGTGCAACTTTTCCTTGAACGTCAGGCTTAAATCCCAGTTCTTAGGTAACTGAGATTTACAGAATCTGGGGAGCTCTCTCAAAGAGTACAAATATATCTTATATTTGCAAAGACATGTGCTAACATGAAAATATTATTTAACTTCTTTTAGGACTGGAAGTGGCCCATGCCAATGGGGGGCCCTGAAGGTTAAATTTCATTAGCCTCAAGGAGGGTTCACTTCTGACTATATTCCAGACCTCTGACACAATTGCTGATACATTGTAGTTGCTCAAGGAAATGTTGTGGAATGAATTCATGTATTCATCACAGTATCTTTAAAGCAATATGATTTCCATTATTTTTGTGCTGTTTATGTCACTATCTATGGCTTGATGTTGAACATATATTAGCAGTAAGATTTTTTTTTAGATAGAGAAAATATAGGACCTAAATCAACCAGTATTTTTCTCTGTAGAATCAATAACAAATTCATAAGGGGACGATTGTCATAAGCTAAGGAGATGGGCAGTGAAGACAGCATGGTGATGAATGGCTTAGGCCCAGGAGGATGTCAGCTGGATAGATCTGACAAATAGAATGCAAGACTGGTTAGGTTGGAATTCTAAAGATTCTATTGTTCTGTCTTCTAATTTTTATGTTTATTTATTATTTGTTTGTTTATTTACTTATTTATTAGTGTTTATTTTTGAGAGACAGAGAGAGAAAGAGAGTGCAAGTGGGCGAGGGGCAGAGAGAGGGAGACACAGAATCTGAAGGCTCCAGGCTCTGAGCTGTCAGCACACAGCCCGACGTGGGGCTCAAACCCACAAACTGCAAGATCATGACCTTTGCCGAAGTCAGATGCTTAACAGACTGAACCACCTAGGCACCCCTTGTCTTCTAATTTTTAGAGGAGACAGGGCTGGGAGGTTTTGAATGGTGGAGAATTTGCACTAGTGAAATCCTCAAATCAGAATGATTTTAGCAGAGCTTTGGTTACTGCAGGGTGTCAGGTGTGGGAGGCCAGGTTTGATTGAAGATGGACTACAGCAAAACACATGCAGTCTGACCCTGGAGCGTGGTCAGAGTGGGCAGAGCCGTTTGCCTCCTTTGTTCTTGAGTATGTGTGGCCAGGTGAAGATTCATGAGTGTTTTTGCTTTGAGATGAGATGAGACGGGATGGCAGTAAAAAATAAGTGACGAATAAATAGTTGTAGCTTTCTCTTGATTAAGGTCAATGTGGTGGCCCAGGTCTTCCCGGAGATTCTGAAAGAAAATATAATAAAAGGAGAGGATTAATGAGGTAGGCAAAACAATTTTAAGATCATCACAAACGTGGAAAAGGTTTCTCTTAATGATTTGGTTGGAGTGGTGAGGGGATCATTTAAAAGGAAGGAGGACTACATTATTAGCTCATTATATCCCTGATCAATATAGACCACCCATTTCTTTTAAATAGTTTATGCATAATAGCTACTAGATTGCCCAGGGAAAACAAAGTATCATTTATAATTGCTATTTGAATATTTTATGTAAAAGCTAATCTTCTGAAGACTTGGAGAAATCATTGTAGATTAGAATAAGAAATAAAGATTTGCATTTATAAGAAATTAATGATCGTTCTGAAATTGAAGAACCATTTAGTGCTGGAAGAAATAAATACAAATTGTAACATCTATCTGATGGAGTTTTGTTTAGATTGCTTCTGGTGATAAACCATCTATAATAATATAAATCAAGGGCTGGTGTTTGCCATAAATTTGCAATGTTTAGCATAATTTTCGTTTGCATTTCATACTAAAGTGACATCAAGAAATATGAGATTAATAGTTAGTTATTAAGTGAAAATGACTTTCACGTCTGTAGTCATTTTTAGAAATAGTTACGTGTAATTCATTTAGGGAGCAGAGAAAATTAATTTGCAGCTGTGGTGGGATCTAGTACATGAAAACAAAGAGGGAAGTGGCAGATAGTAATAAACTTTTGGAACATAAGGGTGGATTCATTTTTAACCCCTTGTTTTGATTTCTCTCTAACTTCTCAATGCCTTATGATACCCTTCAGGTCACCATCCTTTTGTTTGTTGACTCCGGAACAGTATGACTCCTAATAGCTTAAGGAACAGGAAGGTTGGTACTTGTTCTCATATTATGTCTTAACATTGGAGAGCACAGGCTTATCTGTACCTAGGGGGATAGAGGGTCAGATGGTAGCAGCAGCAGTATGGTGCTTTTTATTAAGTTTAATTAGTGTTTTCATTAGGAAGTGTCATATTAAATTCTGATTTAAAAAAAATGACACATTATCTTCCTTCATTTGTTTCACTGCATTACAAATTGGCAGTGATGTTGAAGTTCTATTATATAAATAATTTTTCTTTGAGAAGTCCAGCCTCAGACTTTTTGAGCTTAAAAATACATACAGCTAATATTTCCGAAGCATTTACCATGTTTCACACACTATTCTCAATGCTTTATATGTGTTAACTCATTTGTATTATCTTGATTACTGGAGCCCTTTTTAGGCAAAGTCACGCATTCACTCATTTAGGTACCACTTACTGAACACCATCTCTGTGCCAGCCACTGAACTGGATTGGAAGCCCTAATGTTTTAGAAGAAAGTAGAGGAAAAAAGATCATATATAAGAGTTTATAAAAGATAAGTCTAAGTTCTGGTCAATATGGTATTATAAGTTCATATTTTGAGGTCCCTCTGCTCAAAGTATCTATCAAAGCTAGATAAACATATTTTTAACACACTCTAATAAAAGACAGTATTATATGGAGATTTAAAATTAAACCCCTAGGTGGACCAGAGAGGTACAGAATTGCCAACCAATGGCGAGTTGAAGTAAAGTGTGGGCTTCCTGGGCTCTGGGTGTGGAAGCATATGGAGGTAGCTTAGAGGCTTGGTCTAGCTCTGAGACATCTTTTTCTTCCATTTCCTCGAATAACCCTAGCTCTTCATGGTCGGAAAGGGTAGGAAGAAGGGGTGAGGGAGGCTAACTTCCTCACAGTGTTGGAGGCAGTACCTGATGTTACTTAAATTGGGCTTGGTTCTGTCTGAAGTTGGTGCCATCTATTTTAGGTGGTGTGCCCTGTGTTCTTGGGAGGAAGAATTCATCCTTAAACTACTCTGTGTCTGAGGATCATCACAGAGAGAGACTGCCCAGGTTCCCTGTGGGTCTTTCCAATGGTCTACCTGCCCAACTGCTTCTTTGGTTGGATGTGTGATCACTTGACCCAGTAGTAGCCACACGAGGCCTGACATCTTCCCCTCCTCTCATCTCTATGCTCCTTTGCATGAAGCTAAAGTAACTCTCCTGAGTTTGTGGAGAACTGATGGGGGGGTGAGCTTACTGCAGCTTGGTTTCTACAAGCCCTGCTATATGAACTCTTCCAGCAGGGTCTCCTGACTTTGGTCCACACATCTGTGGACCAGAATTAGGCATTCATTTATATAAGACTCAAACATGTCAGGGGACTCCTGATAAGTACTTCCAAGAAGTAGCTACTAATGTAAAGATAACCATTAAAATATTAGAAATATTATGTAGAACTAAGCTAAATATAACACGGAGAACAGAGGATATAGAAGCCATTTCCATCCAACAGACAAGAAAGAGAGGAAAGAATAAGTACAAATGGCTGGTATATAGAAGCCACAAAATGAGATGGGAAACATAAGTACAGTTATATTTGTAATGAAAATGTATGTAACTACATTTACCTTACCTATTAAAAGACAGAAACTAACAGATTAGGTTTTTAAACAATGCAGCTATAGTTGTAAAAAAAAATATATGTATATATAGTAAAGTAACAGAAGAAGATATGACTAAGAAAATGCTAACCAAAGGAAAGTAGTTATAAAAATGTTAACATCAGACAAATGATTTTAAGGTAAAACAAAACAATACAAAACACATTAGCATGGGTTAGAAGACACACTACATAATGATAAAAGGAGAAATAATACACTTAGTATATACAGTAATCATCAACTTGTAAACTCTTCATAATATAGCACCAAAATAGATAAAGAACTAAGTTGTCAAAATTATAAAGAGTAATATCAAGATAACTAATGGAAAATTTCAGTATGTATCTTTCATGATCCAGAACAAAGCAGAGAAAAACATGTAGGAAGTATAGAGATTTGATCAACAAAAGGTATAAGCTCGAATGTGTGTGTGTGTGTGTGTGTGTGTGTGTGTGTGTGTCTGTGTGTGTGTGTGTCTGTGTGTGTACACATGCATTCATCCATGTTCCGTTACCAAATAATATGTATTATTGAGTATACGGGTACACAAAACTTTTAAGCACAACTACACATTTTCTATATAGTAAGTGATAGATACTGTTATATTCATAGATTTTGAAGAATCACTATTATCCAGATGATAGTCCTTGACATCTGTATAACTTAATTAGAAATCAGCAATACTCAGTTCTTTCACGTGTTGGGAGGAAAAACTTCTCCTCTGTCAACTTAGGTTTGTGATTAGGTGCCTGCAAATTAACGAACAATGTATAGATTAACAAGAAAAATTCCTTATTCATGCATGCAGGAGTACTCCATAGGGAGTAGCACACCAAACCACTAGGGGTAAATAAAGCTTTATCTACCAGCTTAATAAGAGGGAGGAGGCATTTAAGGCTTGAAAGGTTGAACGATTCTGATGATGTTAGTTACACAAGTTTTATGGAATTCCTGAGGCTCAAGTTGCATCCCTGACTGGAGACCTCTCTGGAATAGAAGTTCTGGGGTTTGTGACAGATGACTCTTGTCAGTCTCTGCTTTAGTCATGTAGGAAAAGTTCATATAAGATTTTTTTTTTGAATCCTTAGCTTAGATACTTTTACCTTGACGTGAATCTTTATACCATTCCAGTAGGTTGCTGGGTGCTTCATTTCCCTCAGGTGGAACTTCTTGGAAAGAAGCTAGGTTGCATGCTGCGGAGAGAAGACTGTGCCTCAAATTTGTGAAGTAAGAGATCTGCAGAAGGAGAGAACATAGATTAAAATGAGGGGAAAATAAAGAAAATCAACTGTTACTGGTTAGAGCAGACTAGAAGCTCCGTTTCTGAGTCTGTAGTGCAGCCAGTTGAGAGGATTTTAAACATTGGGTCTGAAGTATTCTCAGACAGTGGAGTGAGGATGTCAATGTCAATCCAATGGATTTCCTGGTTTGAAGGTTGAACGTCTTTGGTGATGGCATAGACATCAGTGTCATTGTCATGGGTTTTCCTGGAGCAGAGCATGAAGGAATGAAGGTGATCCAGGGAATTTCTTGAGTAGTTCATACAGCAGCAGCTCCAGGCACAAAGGTTGCTCGTATGTGACCTGTTGTGGCAACAAGTTCTTTGAAGTTTAAGTCATTCAGCTTCAGCTCCAAGGACTTCTTTAGATCCTGGTGGAAGGGGCAGCTCCAAGCCAACGTAGAGTTGTCTGGGTTAGTCTGGTTTTAGTTCTCGGGAGGGTGAGAGAAAAATTGGAACTGTTAATTTAGGATGTAGCCAGATATTGCGGGAAACTAGAAGAAATGAGAATTCGGTAAGGAGCAACAAAATGTGGAAGATGGCAGGATCCGGTCCAATTTACAGACAGATAATAAAACCTCAAAGACAGTGATCAGGATTGGACTCTGATAATTATAAAAGTGGGATGTAGTTTTCCATCGAAACATAAATTTCTTTCTCTATAATAATTCCCATTTTAATAAAAAGGAAAGTAAGATTGGACTTGTTTACAAAAATAAGTCTGCTCTCATTACATTTCGCCTGATTATTTACGTAAGTGCTACAAGAATGGTAATTGACCACATGGTCCTTTTCAAAATTTGCTTTACTGGAACTTTTATAAGGAATCTCAGATTGGACTTTAAAAACCTCTCAAGGCTAAGAAGTTAAGCCAAAAACTTGTCATTAGATTTTACCTGCAGTATAGATTAAAGTAAATTCCTCTGTTCTCAAAGTCCCCCAAATATCCTGATTCATGGGCCATGAAGTGACTTTCTTTATTCACCTAGAAGGCTGGGAACCCTATCAGCAAGATACCAGACTAATTATCCCAAGAGGGCTTTGTAAGCATTGGCTCCATAAAGTCAACCTTAGTTCCTTTAAACTAGCTGATCATATGTGACTTATGCATCATTTACAAACACAACATTTCAGTCAAAGCCGTGGTTATATAATCAATGTTTCCAATTATGTCCTGTAATAAGGAGGACAGATTCTTATCTAATTTATGCAAATAACTATATTGTCACAAAAATAAGAATACCTAATGAGAGTTTTTAAATTCTGGAGGGATCAGGCAGGGAGAAAAAGATAAATGTTTCAATGTTTCATTTCTGTTTGCAAAAGTATAGTTTATAAAATTTTTGTAAGTTGTAGATAGTTTAAGAGAAAAGAGAAAGAGGCTCTTTTAATCTAGCAGCAATATTCCAAACAAAAGCCATAATCGTCCTTTATCAGTTCATTCAGTGTCATGTAATTAATTCATGTTTTGCTTGATCTTGGATTAGCAGTTTCATGAATTTATCAGCTTCTCCACTAGAGTTTTGGAAATCCTGACTTAGTTCAATGGTATGATCTCAAAGTTATTTAAGCAATGCAATTAGAAGCCTGTACCCCAAAGTACCTGGCATAATCTTTTTTCATGGGTCTTTGAGCAAGTTCCTTTTCATTGAAGAGAAGCACTCTGGTCCATAGCTGACTGCAAGCACTTTCTAGAAAGTGTCAGAGTAAAGCAGAGTAACTATCTGGGCTCACAAAAGACTTAAAAGAGCTGTGGTCAAAGATCTGATGAGAGTTCATTATAAAAATAATGCAATTGACGAAAAAGATTTTTTTTTTCTGTGACATGTAAGGTTTTAAAAATAAAAACTGAAGCAATGGCTGAGAATGTACTGTTATCTTCTAATATCAGACAAAAGTATCAGGGCATATCATGGATAGCCCAGTGGGCATTGACAGATTTTTAGGAACTTCATTCAATTTCTAAACACTTGTATTAATAATACTTACCTGTAAAATATAACCTAGGGAATGTTAAACTTCTTTTCCTACTTGGCGATGCTTTTCATGCAATTCAACATATTTAATTAATTTTTAACATCTCTCTTTTTACAAGGTGAAAGAACAAATCCTTTGAGATTTTCCAGGGACACGCTGAGGAATTTCAAAGTCAGTTCAAGATCAAGATTTTATTTAGGATTTGACTTTGAGAAGGCAAAGTATGTATCAAAGGTGTCAAAATGTCCAAAGGTTTGAACGCTTGATTAAGTAGGATCACAGGTCACTGTGAAAAAATACCTAGTTATCTTTTCAACAATGTGACAATGAAAGATTATAAAAGTAATTATAGGCAGTGACTGGCTATAAAAAAGAGCTTAGCTCTTTCAATTATGAGAAAACTCAGTTCTCTTAAATAGTCAAGAGCATGGTTTAGACAACACAGGAACTTATTCTGATGAGACACAGGATCTTTGTTTTTTTAGGTAGATTACTTAAAAGGTAAAGAAAAACCCTTTATAATCCTTTACCAAGAGCAGACCAATAGCCCTAGAAAACTTTGTTGTTTTAATAGAGAGAGAAAACCAGACTCTAGTTTTTACAAAATTCAGGTACTATTAATACTATAGCTTATTAAAAAAAACCAACAATCTTATAAATAAACTCATCCAACCTTAGCCAGCTTTGCCCATGCAGCATGAAATTCTTTTTCTGCAAACCTTCTACAACTTTGTATATTCATTCAGGTTTTATCCGATTCTTCTCTTCTTTTTCATTGTGGAACAGCCAGTCTTTTTACTTTAGGACAAAATTACTCTTATTTTTCCTTTAACAATAACACACCTTAAATTCCTTGTGTACTTTTGATATAAAGTTGTTTCCCTTTATCCTTATTATTTATAATTTCATCTACATTTTTTATTATCATTTATTTTTATCATTGGTAACTGTTATGGAGCCCCCTCCAATGCACATGTTGAAACTCTGACTCTCAATGTGAGTGTATTTGGAGATAGGGTCTTAAAGGAGGTTATTCAGGTTAAATGAACTTATAAAGCTGAGACCCTAATCTGATAGAACTGGTGTCCTTATAAGAAGAGGAAGAGATTCCAGAATCCCCTCTCTCTCTCTCTGTCTCTCTCTGTCTCTCTCTGTCTTTCTCTGTCTCTCTCTCTCTCTCTGTCTCTCTCTCTCTCTCTCTCTGTGCACCCAGAGGAAAGGCTCTGTGAGGCTATTGTGAGAAGGCAGCTAAGTCAGGAAGAGCTTTCTCACCAGAAACTAGCCTTGCTGGCACCTTGATCTTAGACTTGCAGCCTCCAGAACTGTGAGAAAATAAATGTACGTTGTTTGAGCTACCCAGTCTTCGATTTCTGGTTATGACAGCCTGGCTGACTAATATAGAGGACTTTTATAGAGAATACTGGGAAGTGGATGATTATGAATTGTATGTCATATACCAGCACTTTGTAGCAGATTAGCAAAATTTATGAATATACCACCTCACAATTTTAATTCTTTTAAAAACATTTCTTTAGTTTCAAGAGACAGAGAGAGACAGAATGCGAGTGGGGGAGAGGTAGAGAGAGAGGGAGATACAGAATCAGAAGCAGGCTCCAGGCTCTGAGCTGTCAGCACAGAGCCTGACACAGGGCTTGAACTCACAAATCGTGATATCATGTCCTGAGCCAAAGTTGGACGCCCCACCGACTGAGCCACCCACACGCCCCAACCATCTCACAATCTTAAAGATATATGCTTTAGAGTACAATTTCTCAATGTGGCAAAAAGATTATGTTTAATTATAGACTATATCATTAACCTCTCTGTACCATGTAAAAATAAGCAGCCCCCAAAATGTAAGAAGCCAAAAGTATATATATTTTAACTTATGTTTATTTATTTAAAAATTTTTTAATGTTTATTTAAAAAAAATTAATGTTTATTTGCTTTTGAGAGAGAGAGAGAGAGAGAGTAGGGGAGGGGAAGAGAGAGGGAGACACAGAATCTGAAGCAGGCTCCAGGCTCTGAGCTGTCAGCATAGAACCTGACACGGGGCTTGAACTCGTGAATTGTGAGATCATGGCCTGAACAGAGGTTGGACGCTTAACCAACTGAGCCACCCAGGCACCCCTTAACTTATATTTAATAATGAATGCATCAGCATTTGATCTTATTTAGAAATAATATATCTATTTATTGAATATCTATTACTTAACCTAGCCTCTTTACCAAAAAGATTTTAGAAACTATTTTTAGGCAGACAGTAATTATAAAATGTCATTATTATTGAGATAAAGTTTTCAGAATAATGACTCAGCTTGATTAAAATCAAATTTATTATTTTTATAATTTTAAATATTTAGTAGATACAATATTGGCTTATTTGACTAGTTAACCTAGGTAAAATAAAATTTATGGTTGTATTGTACTTAATGCTGATAAATCAGAAACCATAAGCATTTTTATTAAACCAGAAATACTGTTATACTAGTTTTATTGACCAAACACACACATCTGAGAAACATTTGGGTTAGTTCCTGTACTTTTGGGAGGTTTGGGGATATTTAATTTCTTTGTTTTTATTTCTTTTTGGGGGGAGGGGTGGAGAGAGAGAGAGAGGGAGGGAGGGAGGGAGAGAGTGGGGGAGGAGGGGGGAGGGGTGGAGAGAGAGGATCTTGAGCAGGATCAGCTGAAGCAGGATCAGCACTGTCTGCACAGAGCCCAAGGCGGGTGGAACTTGCGAACCTGTGAGATCATGACTTGAACTGAAGTTGGATGCTTAAGCAACTGAACCACCCTGAGTCACCCCAGGGATATTTAATTTCTATAAGAGCTTATTTTTCTCTAAGCCAATTAGAATAGAGCTCTTTAAGGGATTTTATGAATTAATTTGGCAATACCTCCAGAGGTAGGAAAAAATGCAACAAACGTAAACATATAGAGAGGTGCAAATAGAGATCCTTATGGCTTTAACTCTAAAATTTTAGCCAGGAGTTAGGCATACATGGCAATGCAGAATTCACTAGTTTATGTAAGAGTTGATGCTTGTCTTTGCCCCACTTTGTATTTTTATCCTAATTGTGTTTCTGGCAGATGGAACAAGTTGTTATATGTTCAATATGAGAGCAAAAGCTTTCCACCAATATTTACAGAGAAGATATTTTTTAAGATTTTCTTTTGCCCTGATATATCTTATGGAGGCTGTAGACTAAAATTTGGGCAAAGGATCAGAGAGACATCATGTAGCCATCTGGGTGTCTCCAAATTTATCCGAGTGAGTAAAATATCCAGTCTGTTCCCATCAGTGCCCTTTTCCCCCTTTTTAGCCTCAGATGGTTGCTTTTGGGGACACTCTGAGAGCCTTTGAAGGGGGTAAGGGTATGTGATTTCTCCTTTTTAATTTTGTAAAGGGAGTGTGTTAGGCTAGCCATGATATGTTTTATGTTCTTTTCAATTTAGTCTTCCTGTAGGTACCAGTAGCACATTTATTTAGGATGAAAGCTCTCTAAAATTCTTATAAATATGAAAAGTTTCTCTAAATCAAAGACTCCATCATCCAGCCTTTGGTGATTAGGATCTGCATAGGTATACCCATTCCAAATGTGACTCCCACCAATAAGCCATTTAAAGGCTTAGTCATGAGTGCAATATGCATCTCTGAAGAAGGCACAGGAGATGCAACCCCCGTAATCCAAAATCACTCCCAGCTATAGCTGAAAAGAAGGAAACCAAGTTTCCATTGGCAGAAGTTGCCATTGCAGAAAGAATGCTTAGTTCCAACCCTCCCACAAAAGTGAAGCACCTCTAATTACAGACCTGTTAATCTGTGATACCAGCTGGGCATACTGAGATGGGAAGTCTCAGCATAAGAGCAATGGGGAAAGAGATGACAAGGGTCCTTATGTCCTTATGGGTTGATACCCTTTAGGGTTTAGACCTAGATGATCTCCCTGAGAGGTGGCAGTGGTTAGCAGAAGTTGTGCACCTCTTATCTCAGGCCCCAACCTAAAGGCTGACCACTTCTGAGCACAGACCTGACAATTTGTGCCTGCTGGCAGGCAGAAAATCAGAGACAGTGTTCTTTTTGGTTCCAAGCCAAGCTCTCAGGACACAAAATTGAGACTGAAGGAGAAACCCATCTGATTTTATTGGTGACCAACAGCAAATTTGTCCAAGTAGACGGTGGGCTAAGGAGAACCGCAAACTCACCAGTCTGTGTGAGGTTGGTTTGAAAAACAGGCTAATGGGACCTGGGTGTGTGCTCTATCCTGTGATTCTCCTTCTGATGACAAGCAACACAAAACAGTGGTACAAAAGACAGTGACAAACAGAACACAATGGTGGCTCTCCCTGGGAGAGCCAAAGCAAGAGTCACAATACCCAAAGAACTGGATTAGTTCTAATCAAAACCTTTTATTTCATTAACCTAAATTTTGGAAAATTCCTCCTTGGAAAGACAAGAGGCTCTTACCACCTTTGCTCAACTGGACCCCGAGCAGAGAGAGACCCTGGGGTCTGACTGGTAAGAAAGCTAACTTTCGCCAGTTTGTTTAGAGATTCCAAGAGCCATCCCATCCTTGTTGCAGAAGCTACTGGGAGGACAGTCGTTTTCCTCTACCAACTTAGGTCAAGTGTCTGAGGGTCTGCAAGTTAATTGACAACAGAAAGCTTAATAGAAACATTTATTACTCATGTTTAGGAGTATGCTGTAGGGAATACCTCTCTGAACAGCTAGGGATAAGGGTTTATATACCAGGTTAATAAAGGGCCAGGGGTTAGGGCTTCAAAAGATAGAGGGTTCTGATGAGGTTTGTTTACATACATTTGCTTTGAAATGTCCCAGTGGCCAAGCTCTGTCTCCCTAACTGGAGACTTCCCCTGAGTGGTGGTTGTTGGGGGTGGGGGGAGAGTGGTGATAGCAGGTGACTCTTTTACATCTCTGCTTGAGTCACACAGGGGGAGTTCAGAAGAAGAAAGATTGCTCTCTGTCTCTGAAGCTCAGATATTTTCACTTTGATGTAATCTTGATACCATTCTGTCTGGCTGTCGGTCCCTTCACACGTAAGTAACCCTGGAGAGGTTCAATGTTTAGCATTTAGAGCGAAGACAAGGAATGCACAGGGGAGATGTGTGAGGCTGGATGCAGAGAGTTCTATGAAAGACTGTAGGTAAAGTTGTTGAAATTTCCAGGTCCCTTCCTCCAAATTGCAGGGCTGGACAGAAAACCCTGCTCTGCTCCCACTCAACCACAATTGTCTGCTTCAGGCAGGAGATTGGGATACTTTTCTGGAAAAAAAAAAGCTTTAGAAATCAGATTTTCATACATTAACATCTAAGAGCTTCCCAAAAAAGAAAGAAAAAAGATTCACCCTTAATTATCCCACAGTGAGCCCACAAGGTATAAGCCACTCCTATTATTCATAGCTCCCAATCAGCCTTTGGTGAGAAAAATAGCTTTAAAAATAGACAGGCTGATAACCTGATACTTGACAAAGCCTAAAACAGAAGAGGAAGGCTAAAAAGAGAAAATCCGAATGAAGAGGACTCAGGGGAAACTAATATTGCATATGAAAATCTAAGAAGAAAAAAATTTGTAATTCAGTTGTTTATCTAAGGGAAGTGACACCAGAGGGGTTATAGTTACAAATTATTAAAAACAATTAAATGACTGTCAATATGATATTGGCTAAGTTAATTCCGATGTATTATTCTGAGAAGTCCATACTGTGGAAAAAAAAACAAAGCGTTAAAGTAATTCTATATATTTCAAAATGAAAAAGTAATCATACCATGTTGTTGGCTAATTAAAAGAGTACTTGTACAATTGAAGCAATAGTAAGTAGATGTAATCCCATTTATGCAAAAATATGTTTGTGTGCCCCTAAAAAGAATTGTGTATGAATATATCATACATCAGATTATTAGCAGTATCTGGGAGTATCTTGGGGGCAATTTTCACTTTCTGTATTTATCCATTATTGAGGCTTTTTTACCAGTAGCATTTATAGCTTTCATAATTAAGAAAAGAGATTAATTTTTAAAGATTTTTTAGTGTTTATTTATTTTTGAGACAGAGAGAGACAGAGCATGAGTGGGGGAGAGGCAGAAAGAGAGAGAGGGAGACACAGAATCCAAAGCAGGCTCCAGGCTCCAGGCTCCAAGCTGTCAGCACAGAGCCCGACAAGGGGCCTGAACTCAGGAACCACGAGATCATAACCTGAGCCGGAGTCGAATGCTTAACCGACTGAGCCACCCAGGTGCCCCAATTTTTTTTTTTAAATTATACTCAGGACACCTACAGAATAACCAAGTGGCTGACTTTACTTAGCCACATGTGCTTGGAAGTTAAGAATGATACTGCTTTACCAAAACATTCCTCAGCATGGATTAGCCACAAATAAAAGCTCATTTTAACCAAAAACTGTTCTGCTTGTTAACTATGGTTCAGTAATATAATGAGAAGTTCTGAAGTCACATTAACATTTCTTATGATGTTATCAGAGAAATTACCTGGTGACAATCTGGATTACAGTTAGTTTCCTGGAGACTCTATTTAGTCTAATACAATTTCATTGTGATGCATACAATGTTTGCTGTGCCTTTCCAAGTTCACTGGTGCTGCTGGGTTGGGTCTTTTTGAAAGTACAGATTTCCCTTGAGGACTTGTTTCTTTGTAAGAATCAGGAAAACCCTGAGGGGAGTGTGGCAGGTTCCTGGGATTTGGGGTAAGGGTGGATTGGGCTGGGCTGTCACTTGTATTGCCTGGGAGCAGATATAGACTAGGTCATTGTCAAGAAAGCTACAGTTGGTATCACAGATCCTGGCTGTGAGAAAGGACGCCAGAAATCAGAATTCTAAAAATCTGTTGTGGCTTCCAGTGCCTTGAGAAAAAAATCAAAATTGTTCATCCTGAAAGGCCCTGCCTACCCTACCAAGCATCTCATCATTTGAGCCAATTTGGCTTTCTTTCAGATCCTCTGGAGGGCAAATTTTTTCACCTTTAGAGCCTCTGCTCATTCCGTTTCTTCCGCCTGAATGGCACCAGGGGTTTCTTCTATGACTGGCTTCTCTTCACCCTTTCAGGTCACAGTGTCATCTCTTCAAGTGAGGCTTTTCCTAATTAATGAATGTCAGTAAGCTTCCCTTATCTGTATTTCAGCCCCCTGATTGCTTCCATCTTAGCACTTCAGATTTTGTATTTATTTAGGTGCTTTTACTTTCTCTCTCTTCCCTGTTTGGATTGTCAATGCAAAATGAATATGGACTTTCTGTTTGTACCACCCCCATCTGAAACTGTCAGTGCAGCACCCACGTCCCCTCTCCTTTACTATGTACACTTGGCCAGGTTTTCAGCTGCCAGCATTTACATTTCTTTTTTTTTTTAATTTTATTTGTTTTAACTTACATCCAAATTAATTAGCATATAGTGCAACAATGATTTCAGGAGTAGATTCCTTAGTGCCCCTTACCCATTTAGCCCATCTCCCCTCCCACACCCCCTCCAGTAATCCTCTGTTTGTTCTTATGTTTTGTCCCCCTCCTTGTTCTTGTATTATTTTTGTTTCCCTTCCCTTGTGTTCATCTGTTTTGTATCTTAAAGTCCTCCTATGAGTGAAGTTATATGATATTTGTCTTTCTCTGACTAATTTCCATTAGCATAACACCCTCCAGTTCCATCCACCTAGTTGCAGATGGCAAGATTTCATTCTTTTTGATTGTCGAGTAATACTCCATTGTATATATATATATATACCACATCTTTATCCATTCATCCATTGATGGACATTTGGGCTCTTTCGATACTTTGGCTATTGTTGATAGTGCTGCTATAAACATTGGGGTGCATATGTCCCTTCAAAAGAGCACAATTGTATCCCTTGGATAAATACCTAGTAGTGCTTAGCCTCTGAAATCAGACAACACAAAGAAATAAAAGGCATCCAGATCGACCAGGAGGAGGTCAAACTTTCATTCTTCACAGATGACATGATACTCTATATGGAAAACCCAAAAGATTCCAACAAAAAACTGCTAGAACTGATTCATGAATTCAGCAAAGTTGCAGGATATAAAATCAATGCACAGAAATCGGTTGCATTCCTATTCACCAACAATGAAGCAACAGAAAAAGAAATCAAGGAATCGATTCCATTTACAATTGCACCCCAAACCTTAAAATACCTAGGAATAAATCTAACCAAAGAGGTGAAAAATCTATACACTGAAAACTATAGAAAGCTTATGAAAGACATTGAAGAAGACATAAAAAAAATGGAAAAAGATTCCATGCTCCTGGATAGGAAGAACAAATATTGTTAAAATGTCGATACTACCCAAAGCAATCTACATATTCACTGCAATCCCTATCAAAATAACATCAGCATTCTTCACAGAGCTAGAACAAATAATCCTAAAATTTGTATGGAACCAGAAAAGACCCCAAATAGCCAAAGCAATCTTGAAAAAGAAAACCAAAGCAGGAGGCATCACAATCCCGGACTTCAAGCTATAGTACAAAGCTGTAATCATCAAGACAGTATGGTACTGGCACAAGAACAGACACTCGATCAGTGGAACAGAATAGAGAACCCAGAAATGGACCCACAAACGTATGGCCAACTAATCTTTGACAAAGTAGGAAAGAATATCCAATGGAATAAAGACAGTCTCTTTAGCAAGTGGTGCTGGGAAAACTGGACAATGACATGTAGAAGAATGAACCTGGACCACTTTCTTACACCATACACAAAAATAAACTCAAAATGGATGAAAGACCTAAATGTAAGACAGCATTTGCATTTCTTTGTCTGAAGACTTACTTTGACCTCTGAAAGCTGATTTTGCTTACCTGTGCTTCCACTAAAATGCTGGAGAGGAAATAGCCTTCAACCAGTCACTGATAGGAGCTAGTAAATAGAGGCCCATGCTCCCTCACCCGTTTAGGGTGCTGGTTATCTGGTGTTGACTGGCTCTATAATGCATTTTTTTATTGGCTAACTTTCCCCTGCCTCATTTCACAACTCTCTTACCAGTGTTTTCTGCACCTCCCAAATAAACTGATACTCAAATCCTTGTGTGAAGAATTACTTCTAGCACGTGTAGATGACAGTATTTGTTGGATGGATGGATGGATAATAGATGAAGGTAGGTTACAAAATGGAGCTCAAGACTGGATAAGGTATAAGGTTTCAAACTGTGACGGCAAAAACAAAGGTGTGGTGAGCTCATTCTAACTGGAGCTGGTTAGAATGGTTGGGAGCTATGTAAGCCCACATAAAGGTGTAGGTATAGGCAGAGAATCTAATATGGAATTTTGGAAAAGTAAGGTTTTCTTTAGGCCCCCCACCCAGTTCTTGACAATATTATGGATGCCTGACTTATGTGCAGTTTTTACATTTATTGCTTTGTTACAGTATTTAATTAAAGTATTCAAATGAGTTATGCAAGCTTATAAATAAAGTTCAACATGAATTTCATTCAACTTAGGTGACGTTAACAGTCCCAACAGTCACCTTTCAGAAATATATCTGGCAGTGCAAATTGGGCTGTAAGTGAAGTCAGATGATGAGGTTTAGTCAGAGCCACCGAAAGAAGGAATCCCAGAAACAGACTGCAGCTATAGAGGGTGGTATAACTGATTCTAGTGTGGGAAGTACTATTAGATGTACTTATCAGTATTATTATTGTACTGCTGGGCAAGTTCACAGCATTCGTGAGGGGCTGACTAGAACTCCCGAATCAGAAATCATTTCAATTTTCAGCAGATTGCGAGCAGTGACACTATGCTAGATGGTGAGATTTCTGAAGGCAAGAACATCAAAGTCCAGGGAGGTCTGTGCATGGAATTCAGGTGACTTTGAATGCATGACAGTATTAGTGTGGTTGGGCCAGCTTGCTTGTTTGATTAGTATTGTTTTCATATGTAAAACAGTTGATATGGACTATAAATTGTTCACCACTAAATAAAGCATCCCTCAAATTAAAAAAAAAAAAGATTTTAACTTTGGCATTCCAGGCTGTCAATGTATCTAGCTCCAAACATTTAAAAAACTAGTGTGTTAGTAAAATCCCAGAAGTTTGTATAAACTTTCTATGAGGAAATATGAATAGAGTAGTGGTGGTTGAAAAATATTTGTGCTTAAACAAGCATTATGTGTGGAATTGAACTAACCATGCCCATAGGAAATATTCAGGAATGATTTCCAGGAAACGTTTAACTTCTTTTGATAAATAAGCCTGCTTTTTCTTTATGGATGTTAAGAATCATGCACTTGTTTCTTTTGTATAATTTTAGCTACCAAGAGCTTAGAACTTAATTCCCAGCCCAATTTTTCGAAGCACAAGGTAGCTTCTGATTTTTATATTTACCTTCTAAATGTCTTCTTGTTTTTAAAATTTATTCTGATTATTCTTTTTCCTGGGCCTGAATTTTTTTTATATTGGCTGTGTTTTTCTCTCTTACTTTATGTGTTTATGTAAGGCACCACCAGCTTTTGTGGAACATGAAGAAATAAATGATTCATGTATAAAACATAAAGAAACAATCGACTTTTATCACATTACTACTCTTTTTTTTCCCCCAAGGCCAAATGTTTGTGAAGTCCCACAACTGTGTGTGCAGCCGCTCACACACGCTGGCTCTGGAGACGGGGCTGTGCCGGCCTCGGATGGTGTGTGGCTTGTGAAAGAAGGTAAGGGTGCTTCCGCTATTTCCTTTTGATCACTAAAAATCAAAACCAAAAGGCTCACCTGCATCTAAAGATTTCATCCAGTAAGTTTTGGAAAATGATGGTATAACTAAGTAAATGAGCATAGGATAGACCCACCAGGAACTTTCAGATTTATTATATATTTTCCGTCAGAGGCAAGATATGTCATTGCTTTAGTTTAGCCCTCATTTATGTGTGAGTTATTTTGGGTTAGATGCCACTAATTTTATCTCCTGGCATGATCAACTTTGAAAGCTGAACATCAGAAGACTGAGAAACAAGGAATATTGTGTCGGTTTGCTAAATTTAGCAGGACTTGGATCCAGGGCCCCCCAGGTTGTGAACCACTCTCTGACCTGCCCTTGGTTCTCTTGTAACACTTTGAAACCTAGAGCTTCTGTGACTTTATTACGGCCTTTGAATTAGGATTAACTGGGCAGGCTGGAAGAAGAGAATAAAAGCATGTACAGAGCTTTCTGAGTCAAGCTTTTTATTATGGATTTTTTAAATCAAAGTGTTATACTAGTTTTACAAAACCTCTAAGTACCTCTTCATGCAAATAGTTGTTAATGGGTTAAGTTTTATGTAAATGAATCAACTGGGTCTGAATGCAGGATAAAGTTAAAAAAAAAAGTATGATTTTAGGTTAATGAATTTCTCACCATCACTGTCATTATTACTATTGTCAAGGAAAGTTGGGGACATTTATAAATAACTGGATTTGTCATTGTATAGAAATAGCAGAATGCTGCTAATACAGGACTAAATAAAACATTGTAAGACTAAATCATTTATAATTGTGAATATGTACATATATATACACTGTGTGTGTGTGTGTGTGTGTGTGTGTGTTGTGTGTATGTGTGTTTAAGCTTCAGATAGGTAGTCTTTTTTTAGTCATACTCAGGAACTTTAAATTAAATTTATTTTTTATTTTTTAAAAATCCACTAGAGAGATTAGAGATTTTAAAGTTTATTTATTTTGATAGAGAGACAGAGAGAGAGAGAGAGAGAGAGAGAGAGAGAGAGAAAGCAGGAAAGGGGAAGAGAGAGCGAGAGAAAATCCCAGTCGGTGTGAAGTCCCATATGGGGCTCTAGCCCATACACTGAGAAATCATGACCTGAGCTGATCAAAAGTCTGATGCTTAACTGATGGAACCACCCAGATGCCCCAGGAACTTTAAGTGTAAGTCAGAAAACTTCCCCTGGTTCTTACTAGCTGTTTGGCCCCAGGCAAAGTTCTTACATTTCTGTGTCTTAGCCTATAAAATTAGAAAAATAAAACCATGCATAGAACTATGAAGATTAACTGAAAACATATTTAATATATGTGGCTCCACAGTAGGTACTCAGTATGTTTGTTCTTTAGAGTACTTGTTTTTGAAAATGGCTTTTCATTTAGATTTTCTGTTCTCCCCCACAGGGTTTAATCATTGTTAATATTATATTGAACCAAAGAAAGTTCACTACCATATAGACTTTCAGACTTGGGAAAACAAACATGAATAAGTAAAATATGTTTTATATTTTTATTGTCAAAAGTTTAGTAGTTTTATCTTTTTTTTAAATTTGTTTGGCAGATACTTACGACACTGGTTTTGGGAGGTGTTCAGAGAGGTTTGGTGTCTTTCCCAAACTAATATCCCTTTTGTTTGTGTATAAGTGTGCAGTCCTGTACTTTTGACCCTATTGCAAACATACACATACAAAACATGAGGCTACACTTCAAGATCCTGAATAGTCGTGTCATAAAAAATAGCATGTCCAGTAAGATCCGTTTTTGAGAGAGGATAAGGACATTGGCATATGGTGGGGAGGTCAGTTGGAGAGAGTGGAACTTGGACTTGACCCTGAATAATTTATCATTTGGGCTGGGATACGAGGAGGGGTATGTGAAGGGAAGAAAATATGTTAATACTTTGGACATAAAGAATATATATGACTTGGATTTGATGGAAAGAAAATTAGCTTGTTTAGAGATATTTGGTATTTTAGTCTATTTGAGAGGTCAGTATGAATAGTGTAGTGTTTTCAACTTGTGTTCATTATTGCCTCCTTAAGGAGGCATTTTTTTTTTTTTTTTTAGTGATTGTCCCTTTCCCCCATGAAGTTTTAATACCACGATATACCTTATCTGTTTGTGTACTGTGCTCCTTTATAGGACCAACAACCATTGCATTATGTATGTTTTTTTCACCCCTCCCAACCAAGAACCAATGGTCACTGTCTTGTGGGTGATGTCACCACTGCTAAGAAAGCACGTTATAGTAGGAGCCACATATGAGGGGCCTTCAACGTTTAGTTGAAAAGTATGGACTTTATTATGCATCAGGATTTTATTAGTCTGCATAATTTTGTATTTCATTCTTGATAGCTTGAGTGACCCTTCAGATAGTTTATACCATAGGACATGGGGGGTCCTTCTTAATTTTCATTAACCTTTACCTATTTTGATTTTTGGTTGTGTAATCTTGGTTGGGTGTGTAGTGATGTGTGGGTGTGCGGACATGTATAATATAAACAAATTGTGTGTGTGTGTGTGTGTGTGTGTGTGTGTGTGTGTGTGTGAATGGCAGGATTTGAACTGGAGGGGATCATTTTTTGATGATTTTAAGATAACAGCTTTGCCTTACAAGGAAGGATTACCGATCTAGTTTCTTGTGTTTCACAGGACCCGGTACTACACCAGCTACAGACAAGCATACAGCATGCAGCAACAGTCCATCTACAAGTGCTGGCCTGGTTGGAGCCCACAGGACAATGAACCTGGATGCCTACACTGTAAGTTATAATTCTTCCTGTTTAACTCTGTGTCCCTAGAAGTAATGGTTTCCCTGTTTTGGGCTTCAGTCATATCATGCCTGTCAAGTTTCAGGCATCTTTAGAATCACCGTAGCTTCAGAGAAACTCTTTGGACTGAAAATTCACACTTGACATGTGCAGAAATGTACAAAAAGCTTTTCTGTTACGCATTTTTAATGATAGGTCGGGACTCAGAATGCATAGAACTGTTTGCTTTATATTCTATCTCTTTATTTAAAAGTTTATTTAAAGCCAGACAGGTTACACCTTGGTTTTTATCTCCCTTTTCTGTTTGCCCCTTTCCCATATCATCAAATTTGTAATCCACAGTTGATTCAAAAGTCTGGAGGGAAATCACTGTACTAAATCTAAATGGGATTTCTCAACTTGTGCTTGTCATGATTAATTGCAGGACTCTGGAGGCAGCTTACTTCTTAAGATGAGGTATGTGGTCCTTTTACAAACCTCTGGTGAGGGTATTCCAGAACCTTTGGAGTATGTTTGACAGCACTCAAGCAGCCGCACTAGTGGCATTATATAGTTCATTCATGCCGGAAGAAATGGCTCCTTTTAGCTGCTCCTTTCCCTATGTGTTTACGGTTATTGCAAAGTCACTTAAAATGCTTCAGTGTGTTGCAATCAATGCAGCATCTTGGCACGACCATTCATCTCTTCTGCTGTCCGTACCCTAGGGAGTTTGTAGGCATCCTGCTTCCTTCCCCACTGTGCTTTCTACTCTTGAAATATCTTAGTGAAGTTGCCGCAGACTTCCCATGTTAAGCAGGCTTAGTGTTGAGTGGTGCACCAAGGGTCAGGTGTATTTGCATGCTGTGCGAGGCCACTGCAGCTGGCTGGTTAAGCTCAGTGAAAACACCTGGCCACTATGTCATCTCAACTATGCTATAAACTCCTGGAAATTAACAACTGTAAGATGACACCTGTCATAGTCCTTTGCCTCTGGTAAGTATTAGTATTTCTCACTTGATTTTTTGATTGTTTTGACCACATGATCATCTTCTCCGTGGCATTTCTTTAGACTGGTGCTACTCAAACTTGAAAGTGAATACAAATCACCTGGTGTCCTGTTAAGATATGGATTCTGATTCAGTAGATTTGAGGTAGGGTCTAAGATTCTGTATTTCTACAGACTTCTAGTGATGTGGATGTGATTACAAACAGAGCTCTACCTGGCTTTAAACAGCAAGGCCTTATCTTACAATGAAAACATTGTGCGATCTCACCTTGGAGAGGCTGGTGGGGATTTCTAGATTGTATTTATGTTAGCCGTGTACTTTCATTGAGGACTTTGTTTTTTCCCTCAACTCCATTCATTCATTCCCTCACCCTCCTTGTCCACACTCCTTTTAGCTGTCCCTGCAGTGGGAACATGTTTCAATGGAAGGAGTTGCTCAGACGGTCAGGCCCAGCAGTGCAAAGTGTTCAGTGGGTTTTCAAGGCCACCGATATGGTGAGTCACCAAAAAGACTATTTTCTTATGATTTGGACCTGTCTGCTTTGCTTTTAGGGGCCAGCCAATGCTGTCGATTCAGACTAATGACAGGGTTATCCCTCTGGGGACTGGTGAACGTTTAAAATGAGCCACTAAGCAAAAACCTACAACCTACAGTGTACTCAGCATCACAAAATATGCTTTGCAGTTTACTTTTAATTATTCACTATAAGAGTTCAAAGAGTAGCAGTCAGTACAAAATAGCCTCTCTTGTAAAGGAAATGGCAGCTTAATAAGAAAACCTCATTCTGACCTCAGATGCTAAATCTTTAACAGATTCATGGTTTGAAAGTGCTGGTGCAGTGTTTTTCTGTGAGGTATCTGTGGTTTGTGGATGAACAAAGTGGGGATTAACACAAATGCAATGTGATACGATATTTGCTATTTTTATGCCCTTTATTAAAAACAAAATAAAGCAAAAAACCCAACATTTGCTCGATTCTCAAAGTATCAACACTTGGTAACCTAATTTTCAAGGTTGGAGCTCTATCGCTTGTCAATTTTGGACATGTGTCTTTTGAATAGTTCTCCTACAGGAAGTTTTTAAAATGGTCAGTGATAGAAAGTTTTTAAAACGGTCAGTGATCTATCTTTTACTGCATCTGCCATGAGATCGGGTGCTTTCAAAAGGATTTGTTTTTGACTTGATCATCTGTTTTGAGTCTCCGGAGGATGTGAATGCATCTGTTTTTATCTTTTCAGGGTAGGAAAAAAAAACAAAACAAACAACAAAATTAAAAACCTATCTTGTAGAAGTTAAAAAAGTAGTTATAAAAAAACTAACAAAAATATTATAATCCTTATTTTTTGCTGGTGTGTTTGTCTTCTCTGTTACTTGAATCTTTTTGTAAATGAAATTGTAAGGTGACTCAGAGCGCCAAAGGGTGCCCATTTATCTCCCCTGCTCTTGGCATAAGATTAAGGCTCACGTTTTTCATGGGTCACCTCAAAGCTCTTCTTGCAAATTAATCCTGATATTCTTTTCTGGGTTGTTTGCTTTTTTTTTTTTTTTAAACAAATGTGTGAATTAACATGAAACCGATTTTCAACCCCAATTTATTCTTTCACTGTGGAACACTGATTCTGAAATAAGGTTTAGTGTACTCCTAGAGCTCTAGCATGTATATCTTCAACTGTTTTCATCATTTTCAAGAAGCTAGCAGAAATTATATGTTGATCCATGATAACACGTTTAAATTGTTTCAAGTACATGTATAACACTGATTTCCTCATCTTGATCAATAGCTGTGATGGGCAATTACACATGTCATTGATTCATTAAGAATTAAAAAAAATAATTCATTATTACTTTATTAATTCAGTTGTTTGGGCAGAACAAGTCTTATAAAACATCAAGTCCCTGAGGGAAAAGGTAATTAAAGAGACATATGGTAATGATAATGACCTAGAAATTACACCTGGGTTAATTTAGTCTTTGTTTTCTACATCAATACTTGGATATTTTGATTATTTTAATCTCTTAAGTTTTATATACCAAAGTAATTTAAATGCTTTTTGAAATTCAAGTTAGACTTCCTATTTTTCAATTTTGCGTTGGTGAGAATACTGGGCTATTTTAAATGTAGGCAGAATCAGTGTATCTTTTCCACAAGTTTGTTTGTACACTAAAAAAATTCCAGAAGTCATGAGAGAAGACCAATCATACAAAATACTTTTGTGAAGTCTGCATTTCCTTTGTGGTGTTATTGTCCAATTGTGTTTATCTTTAGATCTTGACACATATTTTCTCTCACTGTAGAACTGCTGTGTTCAATTTAAAAAGAAAAACCATGAATTCTGAGGGGTGTACAATCTGAAGTAGGAGTTCAGACATCTCCTACATGGTATCACATGTATCTAGCAAAATGAGATATCACAAAGTATGTAAATTTAAGAGGGTTTCATGGAGGGATTTTGAAAACTTCCTAGGAAATCAAGTATTTGGGGAAACAAATGGAGAAACAATTAAGAAGAATGACATTTGCTGAGTCTTGAAGTGGTTTAAAGATGAAAATCACCAAAGAATGTTTTTGAAAAGAATATAATTGATAGGACATATACCCTATCAAATAGGTTGATTATAGTCTGGTGGTACTGCTTATAACCTAGCTGGGTTTGAGTTCTTATGGTTGAGTACATAATCCTTGGTCAGATTGACACTAGTCTTTCTCTCTCCCTATAGTATATATATCACAATGAAAATAACTTCATGTTGTTTTCAAATTATATATATAAGCAAGAATTCAAATGATAAAAAATTCAAATTTTGAAAAATATCAAATTATAAAACATTGCCATATATAATAAAAGAAAGTGAAAGTGCAGTCTATTGCCCTCAGATAGGTCATCCTTTTGTTTATTTATTCATATTTATACACACATATGCAATTTTATATAAATAAGATTATGTCCTATATACTGTTTTGCCATGAATTCCCCTCTTTTCTTTGTGTGTGTGTGTGTGTGTGTGTGTGTGTGTGTGTTTACCTTCTCCTTTCTTTTCCCTCTTCCCTTCCAACTTCTTCTCTCCTCCCCAGTAACAACTTGCTGAATCCTTTTTTGTATCTTTCTCTGTGCTCATGTCCTCACTCATGTATGCAGCAAACAGCTGCATAATTTTTCATGCCAATTTTTTGGCACAAGGATATGGTGCTTTTATTTCTGTGAAACAGATTCCCAGAAGTTTGTTATGTGTATTTTAAATTTTAATATATTTAAGGATTAAAACATTCTTTTAAATTATTTGTAAAATATTTTGTGGGCCATGGTAATGTCTTTACCAACTTATTTGGTTGGTATGGATTAAAAATCTAGATAAATGCTAATTATTTACTTATTTGTTGACATGTTGACAAAATAGGGAATCATGTGCATCTTCATTCACAACTAGAGATCTCATAAATTAAAATTCTAGGATTGAGGTTATTGTAAGCATGGATTGGTCTTAGTATAGGGTAATATTGACTTTATTAGAGAAGTATGGGGAAAAAGAAAGTCTAGAAAATGAACCAGATGGCCTATTAAAAATGGAGAAAATGATCTAGTCCTGGAGAGAGAAGGGACATGCTAATAACTGAGAGAAATGCTTGAAGTTAATAATGATTCTAAAATTGTGTATCTACTTAACTCATTTGAAAAATCTTCCTCTAATAAGGAAAAATGAAGAAAATGAATTTGGACAATTAGGAAGTAATGAAGAGCTTTCTAAAATAGCTATTGATTAAAGGAATCAAAGGGAATACTTTGAAGATTTGAACACATGCAAATCAGACTAGATAGATGGTGGTAGAATTTTCTTTCTTTTTTAATTCTGTGGATCCAGGCAGAACCACTTGGAGCTTCATTAACTGATTAATATCACACACAAAGTCACACTTTTTCTCCTCATCACTTAATCCATCTTCCCTTTCTCTGGTCAGAGGTCAGTTAAATTATAATGTACCTAATGGTTGGATGCTAAGACTGAGGTCTTCTTGTCTCTTTTATTCAAATATTAATTAATGAATTAATTCTTCTAGTCAGTCTTTCAGTTGGTCAGTAAATATTTATACACTATCCTTGTGCAAGATACTGGGATACCAAAACAAATTTGGTGTCTTTAGTGTGGTGGGGACTAGAAACCAAGAAACCAAGGATTATATAGCAGCTCTCAAGTGCTATGATGGACTATGATTCTGTCCTAAAAGGAACCAGAAAGGGTCCATCTATGACATGCCAGGTGATGTCAGAAGGTTTCTTAGAAGAGTTGAAAATACAAAATACAACTCATTCTTAGAGATAAACAGAACAGTAATATGAGATTCAGCATATGAAATAGAATATTTCCCAGAGACATGAAAAACACAGCAAACTGAATAAATAATAATAATAGTAATAATAATAATAATAATAATAATAATAACAACAATAACAATAATAAAAGTAATTCTCCTGGCTGCAATAAGAGATGTGTCTGGGATGTGGCAAAAAATGTGACTTTGTTTAGGTTCAGGGCAGCAGTCCTTCAGCTTTTCTTGGTCCAGCCAAACCAGCTATTTCAGAACTGTCTGCACAAATGGCTTAACGGATGGGGTTCTGAAGGGACTTTGTCTTCCCTAAATTTAGCATCTGAGCAGCCAGTCCAACATTTGGGATTTCTTGAGCATACAACAGTAGTGGGTGTTTCTCCACTCCTGTGTCAGAGTCCCTGGTATCTCCATTACTTCAAAGTTTGATGTCTGTTTCATTTTCAAGATGAAGTGTTGCTGGAGTGCTGTCTCATAACATGGAAAGCCCTTGGAAGTGCTGGCACTGAGGTTGTCTCATCACTGACTTCTTATCCTGAAGAAGTCATCTTATATCCCCGAGCCTCAGTGTCATCATTTGTAAAATAATAATAGCTCACATTTTTCTGAACACCTTTCAGGTCCCAGACACTATTCTTAACAATTTACATGGATTAAATTATCAATCCTTAAACAAGTCTTTGAAGTAAACACTCTTATTTACCACATTGTTGTACCTGACAGAGGGATACAAACTTGTCCAAGGTCAAACAACCAGGTAACAGGAGATATGAGATACATATCCATGTGTTCTAGCTTCAGAGCCTACAAGCTTAACCTTCAAGTCATGGTCCCTTTATAAAAATATTCAACATAATTGCCTGTCTGCTAGGTTGTTATTTGTGAGAGTCTATGTGATAATGCATGTGATCTGTACTTTGGAAAACATTGTCCAAGCATTACTTCCATTGGTTGACTATAAATTCTCTGAGAATCTTTAGAGGAAGTGCACAGTGTGAAGAGGAAAAGGCTGCTGTTGTTGCTTTGCTTCCTATCCTGTGGGAAGTCTGAGCAAACCTTAGGTGTTGGGTCACAGGTGTGGTTTGGAATCAACCAGTAGGTTCCTCAAGGAGTCCAGTGAGCTCTCTGCATGATGTATCTGTTCTTGGTGGATAGGAAGTTGGACCAAAGGATTTTTGCAGTGACTTGTCTACAAGAGCGTTTTGACTTTGGGAAGTGGCATAGGTTAAATTGTGTCCCCCCTCCCTGCCTGGGTATTCTATATCGAAATCCTAATCCCTGGTAGTTCAGAATGTGACTTTATTTGGAAATATGGATGTTGCAGATGTAATTAGTTAAGGTGCGATGATACTGGAGCAGGGCAGTCCCCTAATCCAATATGACTGGTGTCCTAATAAAAAGGGGAAATTTGGGCAGAGGCATGTACATAGGGAGAATATCATGGGGAGATGATCGCAGTGATACACCTATAAGTGAAGGAAAGCTGAGGACTGCTAGCAAGCTACTAGAGGAAGGGCATGGTAAAGAGTTTTCCTCACAGCCCTCAAAAGGAAGCAACCCTGCAGACAACTTGATCTCAGACTTCTAGCTTCCAGAACTGTGAGACAATAACACTCGGAGGCTTAAGCCTCCCTGTTTGTGGTACTTTGATACAGCAGCCCTGGCAAACTAATATAGGAGGTTTAGAAAACATTTTTTTTTAATCCACAGCCTCGTGTCAGCAGTAGGCCTACTGAAACAATGAAAATGGAGAAAAATGGCAGGGGGTTTATAAAGAGCAAATCATGCTAAGAAATTTGATGACTTATTTTTAATTGAATTATAAAATTAGTGTGGGAAGGAGATTTAATTTGGAAAAAATGCAAAATCATTAATTGAACACACTTACTAATCTGCAGTCCTAAATGAGCATTGTTAGGCAACCGTATGAAACAGAACAGGTTATATTATGGAGATATATTGATATGTGTCCTTAGCATGAGCTGGCAGTGTAAAACTCAGTATTATTTTGTTTTCCCCACAAAGATGCATTGCATGAGAGTCTTAAGCCCTCAACAGGGTTGTAGCAAGTCTGTATTAAGGTGACTGCATTCTGCTTCACATAACTTGACAGAAAGATATGGCAAGTGCAGTGAAGGGACGGGTAGACCATTTATGAGGGAAGTAAAGCAATAACTATCTGACATCTTCTTGTGAGCCCACTAATGAGGCATTCTATTCTTTGGAATCCATGCAGAAAATTTACTACTCTGACACTGTTTCAACACAGCAGCTTTAAAAGTACTTTTACTGGGGCGCCTGGATGGCTCAGTTGGTTAGGTGTCTGACTCTCGGTTTCGGCTCAGGTCATGATCTCATGGTTTGTGAGATTGAACCCCGTATTGGGCTCTGTGCTGTCAGCATAGAGCCTGCTTGGGATTCTCTCTCTCTCTGTCTCTCTCTCTCTCTGTCTCTCTCTCTCTCTCTGTCTCTCTCCCCCTCTCTCCCTCTCTTTCTGCTCCCCCCCGCACTGTCTCTGTCTCTCTCAAAATAAATTAAAAAACTTAAAAAAATTGAAAGTGCTTTTACTAATACACCCTTGCAGGTATGCTTTGCATGGCTAGTGTTAGTAAACATAAGATGCAATTTAAAAAAGACTGCCTGAGAATTTCCTGATGTTGTGAATATGACGACCTTACAGGAGAATGACCTAGCGCAACTGAGGCTTATATGATTCTATAGGGTGTAATTAATGATGTACTAGAAAATATTGTAGGTAGGTAATAATGATTGTAATAGCTAACTCATAAATCATGCTTTCTACATACTAGATGATGTACTAAATGCTTCATGCATGTTGCCTCATTTAATACAATAGTCCTATAAGGTAAGTGCCATTAATAGCCCCCTATTACAGATGGCACACCTGCAGTAAAGAGAGGGTAGGGAGCTTAGCTGGCATCATACAAGTAGCAAATGATGGTGCCAGGGTGTGGACTCAGGCGGTCCAGCTCTCCATTTTGTCCTTTCAACCACTGTGTGATGCTGTTTCTTTAAAGTGTATAACACTTTCTTGTTTATGAAAAAGGTAGTTGATACCACATTTCTAAAAGGGATTTATACTTTTTAGTGTTTAGACCTGATCAGTATGCTGAGAAAAAAGTCTTCCTACAAAAAGTATGAACTTAATGATTCTTTTCATTTAAAATTTTGTTCATTATACACATATGTATTGAATGACTGTGACCTGTGTAAGAAATATATGGCTGTACTATCGCAAAGTCTGTATTCCGGTTATGGAGACAGGAAAACAAATCATTATAATGAATGATGTTGAATGTCCTGTCAGAAATACCTTAAAAGGGGCACAGGAATGAGGTCATGGTAGAGAGTTAGACTTGGAAAGTTGTGGCAAATAAGACTGTAGATTAATGCCATGCTACTCATTATTGCCAAGCTAAATAGTTTGGACTGCAGCTCCTCAGATGTGTAATGCCAGTGAAGATTTTAAGATGGGCATTTTATATGTAAAGTGTGTTTTAAAGATACAGCTACATGGAAGCATCTCAATCCAGATTTCAAGATATACTGCAGATCCATAGTAATAAAAACGGTCTGAGACTGGCACAAAAATAGACACATGGATTAATGGAACAGGATAGAGAGCCCAGAGATAAACCCATATGGTTAATCTTTGACAAAGGAGACAAGAATATACAATGGGGGAAAAGAAATGGGAACACTGGACATTACGTGCAGAAGAATGAAACTGGACCACTTTCTTATACCACACACAAAAATAAAATGGATTAAAGATCTAAATCTGAGACCTGAAACCTTAAAACTCCTAAGAGTAATCTCTTGGATAGCACCCTTAGCAACATATTTATGGATATGTCTCCTGAGGCAAGGGGAAAAAAAAAAAGCAAAAGTAGACTACTGTGACTACCTCAAAATGAAAAGTTTTGTATAGTAAAGGAAACAATCAACAAAACTAAAGACAACCTACTGAATGGGAAAATATATTTGCAAATCATATATCCAAGAAAGGGTTAATATCCAAAATATATAAAGAACTTACACAACTCAGCACCAAGCCAAACAATCTGATTAAAAATGGTCAGAGGACCTGAATAGACACTTTTTCAAAGAAGACATACAAATGACCAACAGACACATGAAAAGGTGCTCAACATCACCCATTATCAGGGAAATGTGAATCAAAACCATAATGAGATAACCACCTCACACTAGTCAGAATGGCTATTATGAAAACAAATAAACAACAACAACAAACCAAGAGGGGCACCTGGGTGGCTCAGTCGGCTGAGTGTCTGACTCTTGGTTTTGGCTTAAGTCATGATCTCACAGTTTGTGAGTTCAAGCCCATATCAGGCTCTGCGCTGATGGTGCGGAGCCTGCTTAGGATTCTCTCTCCTCCTCTCTCTGCCCCTCCCCTGCTCATTGTATTCCTCTCTGTCTCTCTCTTTCTCTGTCTCTATCTCTCTCTCTCTCAGAAAAAAAAAAAAAAAAACTGCCTCTTTTTGGTTTTTTTGACTACAAGTTTAAGTCCTATTTTCTCTTAAGGAACTTGATGAACATAGTTTGAAAAAAGAAATCCTGGATAAGAAAAAGTTAACATGCTCTACTGCAGAATATGGTTCACTTTTTTTTAAAGAACAGTGTAGATGAGTTTTTGCTTGACATTTGAATTTGAAGATATGGTAGACCTTAGGGAATGTATCACTTGGTTTGGGTAGTGCAACTTCAGTTCTTAGTTTTTGTTTTGTTTATCCTTTTTTTCTCTTTCTTTCTTTCTTTCTTTCTTTCTTTCTTTCTTTCTTTCTTTCTTTCTTTCCTTCTTTTTTTTAAATAAGCTCCATGCCCAATGTGGAGCCCAGCATGGGGCTTGAACTCACAACTCTGAGACTGAGATCTGAGCTGAGATCAAGAGTTGGACGCTTAACTGACCGAGCCACCAGGCACCCCACTCTTAGTTCTTTTTGAAACCATAAATTATTTAATCTATAATAGAAGTCTATTAGTAACGGCTATAGGTGGAATGGAGCATTTCACTCTTTTCTGCTAGAGTTTAGTTTGGTCAATGTTAGAAACTACTTGTATGATAATCAATTATTAAAATTCCTTTAAGTGATTAGGGTGTCTTATGTTGTAAAGAAAAATGAGGCTTCTCTCCAAGATTCTTGCTCTCAGGTCAGTTGAGTGAGTCTGGATTTGGCCAGTGGGGATAGGAGATGGGAGGAAGCATGTGGAGGGCCTGCTACCTCAGTGCTGTTCTCCAGACAAAACAGTCCTGGGTACTCAGTAAAATGATCACAGGCTTCTTTGACAGTGATTTAAGGGTACATTTCCTGAAAGAGGCAAAATAGAAGACAAGAGAAAGACAATGCAAAATAAAAATCAAATTCTAGGTTACACAAATGGAGGAGAGTATTGATCGTCAAGAGAATTGAGAGTGCATGATATTGAAGGTAGAGATTTAGCTACACAGATTCGGACCTTGTTCTCAACAGGAGCATCTGTGCAAGGCATCCTCTTCCTTACTGGTCAAGCATAGTGAAAAGTTGGATGTATAGAACATGATGCCTTAATATTATATTTTTTAAACATGAATAGTCTGCTTTACTGTGTGTCTCAAACAAATGTTGTTTTGGTATTTGCTGTCTGATCTTGTTTATTTGTTACTCTTGGAAAATCTCATTTTTGACTGGACTTGGACTTAGAGGTAGAAACTTTCAGAAGACAGCATCCATCTCTTGGCAATCTGTCGCTGGTGTGTTTCTTTGGCTTCCTTCATTCTCTTGGCTAAAAGTTTAGCATATTCTGCAGCCTCTTCCTTATGTTTCTTAGTATGTTGTTTCTTCAGAGCAATACACTGATGTGTGTGTTGAAGGACACATGGAGTAGCAAGACACTGAATCTTGGGTACTTTGGTTCTAGATTTCTTACCTTCTTTGTTTAAGGGCTTTCTCACAACATACTGGCAGATGTCATGTTCTGTGGAGAGATTGAAAAGTTTGCGGATTCTGCCAGCTCTTTTGGGCCCCAGGAGATGTGAGGCACAGTGGTACCAGTGAGTGCAGAAATGGGAACACTGAGATTGGCATCCATAATGCAACCCCAAACAGATTTGCACTGTCTTCCTTCGGTGCTCGTTGGTCTGTAGCAGGAATGCCCCTTACTTGGCAGCAGGTGGACACCCTGATTCGTGGGGAAGCCTTGTTTGTCGTCACTACCACTGATTCAGACCATGTAACCCTTCCATTCTGCATCCAGAACATCAGCAGCAACTTCTGTGGCCATAGGCTTCTCATAAAAGGTATCAAGTTTGCATTCACCATGCACTTCAATGAGTTTCTGGCAGCCAGTAGCTGGGAAAGATGTTCAGCTTCATCTTAAAAGCAGACTGTTGCCTCCAAGGTACCATAAAAAAGAGCTGTATTTCTCAAAATTTATTCTCTGGATCACTGTTTCGGTTGGATTTTTGAAAGTTTATTTATTTATTTTGAGAGAGAGAGAGTGCGTGAGCAGAGGCAGGGCAGAGAGAGAGGGAGAGAAAGAATCCCAAGCAGGCTCCATGCTTGTCAGCACAGAGCCTGACTCAGGGCTTGATCCCATGAACTTTGAGGTCATGGCCTGAGCCAAAATCAAGTGTCGGATGCTTAACCAACTGAGCCACACAGGCACTGCCCCCCCCCCCCCCCCAAGTTGAAGTTTAAGAAGTGTTAGAGGAAAGGTCGTTTCTGTCTTTGGAACAGTTTGGGAAATTCTATGTCAAACAGCCTAATATTGGGTTCATTCTTGTAGGGGCGTCCAGAACCTTCAATGTGGTAATGTATATTGTGATTCTCTCAAAAGACTGTCTAGATGCCAGTGTATTCTGGAGCCATGTGACTATATAGACCTTTTTATGGAACTATCTTGAAGTATTTTATTTTTTTATTAATATGCTTGAAGCATTATTATTTTGTAGCACTCAATTGCTCTGGGGAATATCTATCTATCTGTCTATCTATCTATATATATATATCTATATCTATATCTATATATATATATCTCAAAATTAGATATCAAAAAGCTAAAGCTATTTTTCCAATCTGCTCAACTAATAATAACATACTTACATAGTAGTTTAAAAAAACCACATTTAACAAGGTGCTTTTCCCATATGTTATCTCATTTAAGCCTCACACCCACTCTGTGAGGGAGTTCATATTATTCTCAAATTAGAATCGAGGTGACAGAGACTCAGGAAGCTTAATTGATGTGTCCAAATCACAGTTTGTTGGTAGCTGAGCCAAGATTTCAACCCAGATCATTACTCTAGTGTTTTATGCTATTGTCGCCCAGCTACCTGGGGGGTCAGCAGGGCTTGCCACAGGCCCGTAGGGCCCCTTTTTAATTCTTTCTCATCTTTTTCCATTTAGGCCTCCATGCAGTTTTCATAATTCAAAATTTTCTCTTTTCTCCCTTTCATCCATCAGAATTTAGTTCCATTACTTCCCCCAGTAAACAGCCTCAAACTAAAGTATTCATGGAGACTTCTGGTTTAACATATTTGTATTTTAACAGTGAAAACACAGTGCTTCACCTAAATGGTGACATAGAGCTGGCAGTCAGCAGATGCGGCGATCTTGTAGGGGGAGTTTTGAGGAATCCCTCCAAATGTTCTGTGTAGACTACTTACTGTTCATGCTCTTTCCACTCAGAGGTGCAGAACCAGCTGTGTCTGCCACCTGCCAGGCAAGTGGTAGTAGTTGGTGACAGTTCACTCCTTCATTATTGCCAATGAGGGAAAGAACTCCTGCTATGTTTGTTCAAGCTCATAATGCCAAAGTCTGTGTTTCCAACTGGGCTTCATACTGCATTTTATGCCCCCCGCCCTCCCTTCTCTCACCTCCAGGCATAAAGCATAAATTAGCTTTCTTAATCTCTAGTTTATTAAATAAATCTCCCCTGGCCTTCGGAATGCCTAAGGGCATAGTTACAACCATAATGAGTATGTTTACCATTGAGATAAATGCCCCAAATCAAAGGCTAATGAAAAGGTGAAGATCTGCAGGAAAGAATTTAACATTAGGCAAAAAGAGTTCTGCACTTTGACCTCAGTTTCTGGGAAGTAATCTCTCAGCCCTTGTAATGTCATTTCTGACAGGGGCTTTGGGTCATTGGATAGTCTAACAAATGACTTAGGGTGAGCGCTGGACACATTTGGCTAGTCTTAGTTTGAGGTTCTTGCCACACCAGAAAGACCAACAACATCGGTAGGGGTTTTAGGTTGCTCCCAAAGGGGCTGGAAACTGGAACTTGAGATCAACTAAGTGAGCAATCAGTGAATCAATCATGTCTATGTAATGAAGTCTCAATAAAAACTCTTTACATGGGACTCAGCTGAGCTTCCCTGACTGGCAGCAGTCCAGTAGTCCGTACATGTTGTCACATGCCGATGCCAGAGAAGTCACATGCTCTGATTTTACAGAGGACATTGGAAGCTCCACTGTGGTACTTCCCAACTCTGCCCTATTCACTTCTTTCCTTGGCCAATTCTATTTATTTATTTATTTATTTATTCATTCATTCATTCATTTATTAATTCATTCATTAATTCATTTATTTTTGAGAGATAGAGCAGGGAGCCAAAGAGAGAGAGACAGACAGACAGACAGACAGAGAATCCCAAACAGGCTCTACACTGTCAGTGCAGGGCCTGACACTGGGCTCAATCTCATGAACCGTGAGTTCATGACCTGAGCCGAAATTAAGAGTCAGACGCTCAACTGACTGAGCCACTCAGATACCCCTGGCCAATTTTAATATAATAGCTTTGAGTGATTATTGTGAGTCCTTCTAACAAGTCATTGCACATAAGGGTGGTTTTGGGAACCCCCTGAACTTGCAGTTGGTGTCAGAAGTGAGGATAATCTCTTGTGGGGACTGTTCCCTCCAATTTAGCTGGCTAAACTCTGTCAGAGGAAAAGTCTCTTCTCACTTTTTTTCTCCTTCAAAAATAAAGTGCTTTGAGTCTTTGTTCTGCTTCCTAGTGAGTGTGGGGCACGTGGAGAATTAAGTAGCATTCTGTGGCTGTTCAGTTGTGCAGGATGGTACTGGATGAGGGCTTTCCTCATCATTGCTGAAAAACAATAGTGTCTGGATTGCCTAAGTGGGTTGAAAGTAATGGCTTAACTCACCCATTTATTGAATCAGATGGCAAACCACAGAAGGCAAGTGCAAAAATAACATTTTTATAATCTGTTAGTTCTAAACAATGCTGGAGACTGGGGGATGTGGGAAGTAGGAGACTAAAGTGCAAGAGACCTGAAGATTTAAGAGACTGCCTGCATTTTGAATGGATATTAGTTGAAGTCATTGTAATGGTTTTAAAGGCTACATGCTAAAGAATATTTAACAACTGGAGGTTTAGTTGTGTAACTCAAGTAAAGGCTATTTTTTTTTCCATTTTGACAGAAGAGATGATATGTTTTGTTCTGTTGTGAGTTCTAGTGACCCCTGCTTAGCTTTCATTTATCGCAAATAATCTTCTCCAGGATACTACAATTGCTGGCAATGTTGAGATGCTTATATTACATCTAACCTTGGAAAAGGGTCAAAATAAATCTGTGAATTAAGCAAGAATATATTACAGCTGGCTGAAGAACGTGTCAGGAATACCTGAAGAGAAAACTAGAACTGTTTTCCCCCTACAGTCTACATATATGGTTGTTGTGGCTTCTTTGCCATTCACTTGGAGTTTCATAGAGAAATATTGTTCTCATTTTAGTCCTAATGTGAGTAAATGTCCACTGTGGACCAAGACTCCCTTATAGAATAGAGAAAGCATGTGGTTGCTGGCATTGGGATGCTCTTATATACAAAGAAGGAAATACCGAAATAACACATCAACTGTGATAATCTCCACTTACCTAGAAACAAAAAAAGTACAATGAAAGGCTCAGTGAAAGGCTCAAATGAAATGAAAGGCTCAATGAAAGGCTCAAATGCCTTGACTATATAAATGTATGGTTAGCAGAGGGGCACCTGGGTGGCTCAGTCGGTTGGGCGTCCGACTTCAGCTCAGGCATGATCTCGCAGTCCGTGAGTTCGAGCCCCACGTCGGGCTCTGTGCTGACAGCTCAGAGCCTGGAGCCTGCTTCGGATTCTGTGTCTCCCTCTCTGCCCCTCCCCACTCATGCTCTGTCTCTCTCTGTCTCAAAAATAAATATAAACATTAAAAAATTAATAAAAAATGTATGGTTAGCAGTGGGGTAGAGAAGGTCTAAATATTGGATAATCTTAACGGTAAGTTCATTGCTAACTTAGAGAATTATGTATAAATGCTGATGGCACCTGTAGAGGAAGCCATAATGCAAAAGGATACAAGAAAAGGAGAGAGCATAATGGGTATTAAAATTGAAAGGAAGCAAATTATACTTCTACTGGAGGAAATGGAAATTAAGACTAATGTGCTATTGTAAGAAACATAGAAGTTAATATATTGACTGTGTCTTGAAAAATGCAATTCAAAGTCTTTTTTCCTTTATCAAGTGTTTTTCTTATTTAGATAGTCCCACTTTATGACTATGGCACAATTAAAGAAGGAAACATGGTATTTACAAGTGTCACTTGAAAAAAATGTTTATTACAAGCAGGATTAAAATTTTATAAATGCATTAGGGCAAATATACTTTACGGTGAAGAAGTCTCCTTCATAGTCAGCTAACAAATAAGAAAAGCTAGGTAACAAAGAAATTAAAGCTGAACACATCTAATAGTTTAATAAGTAGGAAATGAAAGGTGAGATTTTGCATGAACTGAAAAAAAATGAAGTTTAATGAAGTCACTGACATGATGATACTTAAAGTTGGAGATATTACATATTCACTCATTGATACATGCATGCATTCATTGATTCATTAACTCAACAAGTCATTGTACCAGGCATTTGGACAGCAGATCTTTTGGCCAGAAAAGTGAAATGCTCCAAATAGTAAATTTTCTTGGTGGTGAAGAGAAATGGTTAAGTGCCTTCTGAAGCTTTAAACAATATGTTGTTTGGCATGAGCTAGTAATAAATGTTTTATTGCCTTTTTAAATATTTTGAAATCCTTCTAAAATGTATGTGACCTTAAGGTAATTAAATTGTTTTGGAGAATGAGACTGTCTTTGACCATTCTGGATCAATTGTATTTTATTATAATGGAATAGTAAAGATTACATTCAAGAAAAATAGTGGCAATAGCAGCAAGCATACAGCATTTCAAAAATCAGGAAAAGTGGTCCTGATCCTACCTGAAGGTCCACTATATCAAAACATTCCTTCTTTGTTCAAAATGGTATTTTCTGACTTCCTTACCCTGTTGTATAGAGTACAGTCTATACTATCCTGGCCCTGTTGAGTCCTGGAAGAAGTAAGGTCAGACAGAAAGCAGACTTTCAAGAGATTTCTTTGTGGCTTTAAAGTACATCAGGCTCCTTCTGGCTTCAACTTATCTCTGTTATAAAATGTTACCTGTGGGAACCATCTGGGAATCAGTAGGTGAGACTTAATATTGTGATTCTAAACAGGCCTTCACATAAAGACAGTCTTTTGATATCTGATCATTAACAAAGAGAATGTATGTGTGCCATTTGCCAAGTCACACAGTTTTGCTAAGCAAAAAGAAAATGCATGAAATCGAATCCAGAGGCTTTATTAAGATGATTATTTCTTCTGTTGTTTGTTTATTTAGGAACATGACATTGAGCCCAACTCTAACTTTTTTTTAATATTGTTTTTTTTTCTTAAACAAAAAAAGGAATAACTGTCTAAATAGGGAGGTATCAAGTTTCCTCTTGCTGAAGATACAGAACTAGATTATGATTGAGCACATGGTAGGATTGGCATAAAGGGGCTTGCCAAGTTAACACTGACTAGTAGGGGAAGAAAACAACCTTTATGATCACTTCAAAGTCTGAGGTTCTGTGATCAATAGATGGCAGTTCTGAGGCCAGGTCCAACCTTAGCATCTTTGAATCTGGCTCCCACCAAGGGGCCTGAAACAAACTGAGCTTTAAATGTGTGTGTTGAATGAGTGAATTAATGGAGTGATCAGAAATTTATTTACCTTGCTGTGTAGCTTTAAGTGTGAGTCTGCAAAATTAGGCTTAAAAGGCAGTTTCTTTTTCTTTGAGCCATTACATCAGCAGTTTGGGTCCTTGTCCCAGGCTGAACAGCACAGCAAGGCTGTGGCTGTCTCAGCAGCCTCAGCTAGCTTTTCCTGGGATGGGTAGCTTCGTTCCACTTGATTCACATGACCCAATCGATAATGTTCTCTTTTGAGAAATACACTTTTTATTCAAATGAAACATTCATATCGACTAATCACCACCATTAGCATATGTCTTTAAAAAAATTTTTTTTTAACGTTTATTTATTTTTGAGACAGAGAGAGACAGAGCATGAACAGGGGAGGGGCAGAGAGAGAAGGAGACACAGAATCGGAAGCAGGCTCCAGGCTCTGAGCCATCAGCTCAGAGCCCGACGCGGAGCTCGAACTCACGGACCACGAGATCGTGACCTGAGCTGAAGTTGGACGCTTAACCGACTGAGCCACCCAGGCGCCCCTAGCATATGTTTTGAAAGATGTAAAAACTCTAGAGCAAAATCTAAAGAAATATAAATACCTAGCTTCAAATTAAATGGCCTCACTAAATTTCAGAAGCAGCTAATCACTACCTAATACCACTCCTGTATCCTCGCAGGGATTAAGTACCAATTCATCCCGCACTTTTTTTTTTTTTTTTTTTTTTTGGAGTTAACAATCTTCCTGGCTGCACTCCCGGGCTTCACAGTGCTGTGGGGGCTACAGAGCAACTTGGGCATCAAAGCTTTTATTTCCGTCTTTGATCCTTCTCTTCAGGTTAGACCTTTTTCTGCCTGCTTGCAATTTCTCAAAGAGAAGGTATTAATAATTTGCCATCGGAAGACTTCCAATTTCATTCTCGTGTGTCTTTGTCTACTCTGCAACTTTTTTTCTATTCTTTTTTTTTTTTTTTGTTTCTCAGGGAGAGACAGCCTTGTTTGACACGATGGGCTTGGCTTCAGTAATTTGGAGGATTGCAGAAGTATTCCTGTGGCTCTCTCTAGTACGACTCGCCGACTCCCCTGAGTTAGCAGTCTTACTCCCCTTGACCTGTTTCTCTTGCTTAGTTCCTAACACCCAACGGTTGTAAAGTTACTATGCACTGAATTAAGATTCAGTTTCCATGACTCTTGCAGGTTTACAGCAGTTGTAGTGGACAGTTTCAAGTCAGAATCTTAAAAAAAAAAAAAAAAAATCCGATCTTCCTTTTGCCTGTAAACATTTAAGCAGAGCGTAACTAAGTTTTTAAATGTAGATCTAGTGGATTATGAAACGATAATTCTGGATGATTCCTTTCCCACTCTAGGAACTGAATGTATATTTATTTAGTGACTATATGAGAGTGAGAATCTTGGATGCTTGCCTTATTTTTCTTCACTGATTTCAGAGTGAAACTGTTGGGTTAAAAGAGAAAAATGTGCCTTTATGGCTTATGCTTCTTTGTATTTCTCTAGAGGTGATCTTGGCACTTAGCTGAGATTGTAATGGACATTTGAAAATGAAATCTTTTTCCACGTTGGCTTATTTCAGACTGAAACTAGTTGGATGCAAATCTGCCTATCTAATCTTCTTAGTATAAATTTGCCTTTGATGTTGTGGTTTCATAGTCTAGATCTGCCTCTTTCTCATTATGTCTTCTGGCACACTGGTATTTGGGGAGACATTTTCATTTCCTGTGCTAGCTTCACTGGGGGTTGGGGGGGATTGATCTACCAGATGCCCCTGCTTGATAGTTGCTCATGAATGCCTGTATGTATTGAATGTGCATGTCCATATCCGTGGGCATAAGCTTTTGGAAAGCATCTCTTCCCGGCCTGCCCTAGTGGCACCTTTTGTCTTCAGTTCTGCCCATTTGGGAGGCTTTTCCTCAAAGAAGTATAAGGAGAAAACACTTGCTCGTACCTCCAGCAATTTAAATTCATACCAAATTTCTGGAGAGTATTTTTTTTTTTTTCAATTCCTATGGCATAATGACATTATTATTGCATTTGCTGACATTTTTCAGGTGAAGATGTGAATGTTGAAGACTGAGATTATAATTATTCAGATTCTCTAAAGTACTAAGATACCAGTTTAAATGGCAGAAATCTTCTGGCTTTATGTATATACTTTATCATCAAACATGACTGATCCAGTACTGCAAATATGTTTTCTATTTGAGAACAAGAAGGAAACAGATATATTTTGAAGGTAAAACATTTGAAAAGGATGCACTGAAAGAGATTTATTTGAAAAAGTCAAAGATAAGAGGGGGAAAAAGTCTGCCAGTTTTTTGTAGTTCTTCAAAAGTATTTCTCCAGGCTGGTCGCAGTTGCAAGAGGATTGATTAATCATGCTGAGTGGCTTTTTATTTTCTGTATTGAAATGGACAGGTACTGGGCATAAGCACAAGATCGGATATAATAGAACCAGTCCACTGCTATAGTGCACCTTAGGTTAAACCTCTAGGTGACCTCCAATTTCATATATAGGAAGTAAAATGTGTTTGGCATTTACTATTTGCCATATAATAGTGTAAGTATTTTAGAAGAGAATATAGTAGATTGCATTTTTCTCCTAATCAAAATGGAAGAGACCGAATAAGATATTAGCACATTTACTCCTCAAGCGGTTCTATGAAAGAAGCATTTTATTATCATCCCTATTTTAGAGATGAGAAGATGGAGGCAAGGAGCAGTTCAAGAAATTGTTCAAAATCAGCGTACACGTAGGTGACGGGACTCAAACAGAGAGCCCCCGATCTCATCCTAACATTCTTAGGTTGCTTAGCTGTGGTGCTTCGTGTTTGTGGTTGACATCATTGCGTTTTTCATCCCACAGAAAACTTGTCACCCATCTTGTTAGAGATCCCAGTCTCACTGGGCAATGCAAATTCACCTTTTCTCTTGCCCCTGGCTTTTAAAATGGCCCCTAGCCAACAGGAATATCTTCTACATATCTGAAGAGCTGTTTCAGGTTTTTATCACATTACAAACATTGTTAGTGCCATTTATCAGAAATAGTTTTATTACTTGAAAGTGTACTTGCCATGGATTCAAATGCTCATGAAGTCTGTTCAAAATTGAGAATCTTCTGTCACTTTTCAGTCTTTCTAAAAAGGAAACAGCAAAATGGTGATTGAAAAATCATTAGCTGGCCAAGTTCTAGTGGTAATAGTCCATCTTGAGGAAGCACTCACAAGTTTCTGAAATTCGGCAGCTGTTCATTCAAAGATGCAGGGAGATAGACTGCACAAAACAGCAAACAAAGGCACTGCAGCCTGCAGGAGAATTGGGATTTCATTGTGTGTGTCAAAAGTAAATGAATTCAAGAATAACCACTTGAAAAGGAATTCTCCCTTAATGTCTTTGGTGCAAAAATGTGCTCAGATTGTACTGGCTCTGAAGAGTGAGACTCAAAGAAGTAAATTACTTTCTAGCTACTAGCTTTCAATTGCTACTGGCTCAAAGTGCTAGCTAACCTTGTGAAAGGGGAGCAGAGAAGAGAGTAGTTTGCATTTTTCTCCTCATCAAAATGGAAGAGACAGACTGAGTGAGATACCATAGTGGCACCAAGATTTCTGATGGCATAAGTTTATAAATAGGCATAAACATCCCATTGCAAGCCTCAACAAGAACCACTTAAATGTCCTGTATACATTTTTCAAGCAATTTCTATTTGGAATAAAGGGTCTAGGAAACGGTTTTGAGGTGTGAAAACTGATGTTTACAGAAAGTAAACTGTTTTCTTTGAAGGCTTTTCAAGTATGTATTCTGCAACCATGTAATTATGTAAATTTGTCTGGGACAGTTAGAGCAGTTAGAAACCAGTACTAATGAAACGATGGGTCACAGGTTCAACCATGGTCTGGATCAGTGCGTTTTTCAGCTAAAGAAAAGCCTTTAGCATGGCCTGGAAGCATCTCTGAGACTGCCCTGCAATTTGTAGGGCTTCTGTGGTCACAAAAAGACTGAGGACATGAAAATCAAACCCCTTTTCTGGAAAATCTACCTGAAATGCATGGCAGTTGCATCCTTTCTATCTCCACAGGTAGCCCTGAATAAAATTTATATTTTGGAAGGGAGAGAGCTGCTGTGTTTTAATCTGTGAATCTGAACATGGTAGAATGTGTATGAAATAAACAATGCAGGCCATATTGATAATGTGATTTCATTTGAATGAGTCTAAGAAATCTGTGACTTACTCACAAAAGCACTCCAAGGGATTTCGCACTTCTTGAATTGCTTCTACCTTGTTCCCGTCTGTAAAATGGAGGCAGTACTGTGTAGTTTCAGGGTTGTTGAGATGATTAAATAAGAAAATGGATGGGGAGTACCCACTTTAGCATCGGGCAGGTGGTACGTACCTAATAAATGGTGCCTGTTACTTTTATTTTTAGGAATCTCCAACAAATCCTGGCATTATCTAGATGCAACAAATGCTACTTTGAAGCACTTATATGAATTCATGAAAACACTACCCATCATTTATATACAGAACACCGATACCTCAGTTTTATGGACCTCAGAAATTCGTCATGCCCTAGTGCACTGTAGCAGATAGCATGAGCTTTAGTAAAGAATCTTTTGGTCATTAGTATAATCTGCTTCATACCAGGTGTTGAGGAGCCAAGAAGTAGACACATATAATGTACGATGCTTGGATAAAATTGTGTTAGGGATTTAAGACTCATTCAGAGAGGTACTCTGGTAAATATACAAATACATTTCAAGAACCTTCTAGAAGCTGTTGAGCAGAGTGAGTGAAAGAGCAGGAAAAAGAAATACAGACTCAATAGACCAGCAAAGTGGCATATCTTGTAGATAGTTTTTTTTGGGGGGGGGTATGGAATCAACAGGTGGATTAAAGCAATACATTCAAAAGGTTATGGGTTTAGATGTTCTCAGTTTTAGCTTTTCTGTTTTCCTTGGGACAGTGACTTGATTTCCTGGGTATCATCATCCTCCTTCATACAAGGAAGAAATTAAGCATGAATTCTAAGATCTCTTCCTGCTCTCACATTCTATGGATTCTGTGGATCTGGGGGAAACAGACATTAGCACAGGTGGTTCTCTGTATCAGAATCTGCAACATTCATGCTCTTCTCATGTTGAAAACCCATCCTAAGTACACCGAAGTAGTTGATGTGCTGGTGATCACAATGATAAATGTTTGGGTTCTCAAATTGCAAAACCAGGGGCGAGGGATGGGTTGCTAAAGATATTGAGGGTATCTGAAGTCTCAAGATTGAATGGGACATGGTATTTAATTGTTTCAGTAAAAAAAAAAAAATAACTGTTTATTTTCTGGAGAAAATGAAAAGAATGAGAGAAGCTGAGAAAAGGGGAAGAGAAGGGGGAGATAGGTCTGTAGATAGTGACTCCAAAAGAACAACAGGAGTAGGGAGCAGTGTGGGAAGCAAACAGAGTTGGTCAAAAAGGATAGAGGTACATGCTCCTCTCTTCCTGCTTTCTCTCCCTATGGCAGATGTTAATATCGATTATAGAATTCTTTCCCCTTGAGTCCACGTTTGGCTTCAGAATCCTTCAGAACACAGAATTCCTCAAAGTCACTATCAACAGGAGTCATCGCATTGAAAGGAAATTGTTTTTATTAATTTTTTTACATTTATTTATTTTTTGAGAGACATAGAGAGACAGAGCACAAGTTGGGGAGGGGCAGAGAGAGAAGGAGACACAGAATCCGAAGCAGGCTCCAGGCTCCAAGCTGTCAGCACAGAGCCCGACGCGGGGCCCGAACCCACAAACTGTGAGATCGTGACCTGAGCCAAAGTCGGATGCTTAACTGACTGAGCCACCCAGGCGCCCCCACGTTGAAAGGAAATTTTATTTTAGGATTAGAGAATGCATCCACGTTTACAGGTTGTGAGCTTTTTAGGCCTTGGTCCAATTTTTCTATAAAATCCACTTTGATTTCACCAGCTCACTTTTACTTTTCTTCCTCTCCAGTCCTACAGCATTTGAATGTCTGTCAGTTGTTTGGCCCTTTCGCCTTCTGTGGTCAGTAGTCTATTTGTGGTCTGAGTCTTGTCTTTTCAACTGAAAACAAACTCTTTAAGCCTGATATGTCTTGCATGTCTCTGCTTTCCTCACAGTATTCACCTGATACTGAACATTTCATGGTTAATTTGTGACTATACTTCCTGTATTTTGTATAACATCTCAACAATTATATAAGAAATTTTGGTAAAGTTTTTTAAATAGTTGAAGTACAAGTTTTAGCACCAAAATAAAATGATCTAAAATATGTATTTCATTAACTATTGTGAACAATGGGCATGTTAATACAAAATGCTGAGAATGGACTAATGAGCAGAGGCACATGCTAATTTGCTGAACATTGTAAGTCATTTACTAGTTTCTACAAAGGCACATGTGCCCCAAGATGGCAGGACAAACTCACAGAAGATCTCAGCATCTTCTGGCACATCTGAGTGATAGCTTTGATTCTGGTTAGTGACAGAACTGAGATTTGATCTCAGGTTGCTTAACTCCAAGTGTAATCTTCCTTGAATCCTTGTAATGACGTGCTCTGATTTTCTTCTATTGTGATGGATTTTCCAATTGCTGAATTTGATGGAGAAACTATCCCCACAGTAGTATTGTGTGGATTTTTTTAAATGAGAGTGTTTTCCCCACCATTAGTGTAGATAAGAAACTAATAACTTGTTTCTTGAGCTCTTAATATTCGCCACACACTATTTTAAAGCACTTTGCATATAAACAACCTATTTAATCCTTGCAATGTCTCTATGAAGTAAATACCCAGTATCACTTCTTAAAACTAAAGCACAGAGTAGTTATGTAACTTGCCCAAGGTCACATAGCTAGTAGGTAGAAAGGCCTGGATTCAAAGGCAGCCTGGCTCCAGAGTCCAAACTTTTCACCACTACACTGTAGGTCTCTCCAGGTGAGTACAAGCCCCAGAGGGCTTTTCTTTGATTGGGTTCATTAGCTAATCAACATTAGCTAATGTCCTTTGCTGGTCTGAATGATGGTAAACAGAAGGCAACTGTGAATAAGATAATTACTTTCTGGGAGGTGAGCATCCCCATATAAAGACTGCTTTATTCTTTAATTTGAGGCACTAGAGTGTAGTGGTTAAAACAGTATCCTGAAATTAGGCTGTATGAGGTTTTTTAAATGTTTTAATTTATGTTTGAGAGAGAGAGAGAGAGAGTGAGGGGAGGAACAGAGAGAGAAGGAGACACAGAATCTGAAGCAGGCTCTAGGCTCTGAGCTGTCAACACAGAGCCTGACGTGGGACTCGAACTCACTAACCGTGAGATCATGACCTGAGCTGAAGTCGGATGCTCAACCAACTGAGCCACCCAGGCGCCCTGTATGAGTTTTTAGTTCTGCAGATTTTCAGTTGGTGACTTGAGAAGAGTTATTTACTCTCTCTGTGTCTTAGTTTCTTCACCTGTAAAATGGAAAAAGAGAAACAATTCTTATCTGATAAAATTATTAAGTGATTAAATTAGAAAATTTATATAAATTACTTGATACTCTTTTCGACGTGTATCAAGCACCCAGTAAATGGTGCTTTTTGGACAATAACCATCATCGTTATTGTCATCATCACCATCTTCATTGCCATCACCACTGACTTGCAGAAAGGCAGCAGTGCTACAATGAATGTCTGGCAGCCAGGTACATTTCATTTGCCATTATGTGAAAGGGACAAGTCAATCATAGAGTCTCCTGATTGAGTGGACTTTGTGTTAGGCCCGGTTATCTTCATAGGACAGACGATATGTGAATCTGTATGTACAAGCACATATTGGACACAATGAGTAATTAACGACCCAATGATGGTCCTGAGTCGTAAAGATATTGCCCAGGGTTCACTCAGTGTCCTAAATATAAGAGATCAGATTCATGGTATATTTTAGAAGTGTTTGTATTAAACCATTATATTTAGGGTATGAAAGTTTAGAGCTTAGCTATTTAAAAATCTTTTTTTTTTTTTTTTAACTTAGATTGCTTCATCCTCAAAGGATTCTGAATAACAGGCACTTTACTTTTAATCTTAATGTAGTGCCATTTTAACATCCAAATGTGGTGTAGATTATCAGATTACCAAAAAATACCCAGGAAGGCAAGAAGGAATGATATGTCCCACAGCTACCGTGTGACGGAATTAGAAGGAGTACTGTGATAATCCTTTGCTGGGGGGAGGGGGCGTAGATGAAGCCACCAGCCCCAGATACACCTTATTGGGGAGAAGGAACCAGAGTTTGGCAGAGCTCCTGACTTTATGCTATTAGCTGTGTAAACTTAGGAAGATGATTTAACCTTTCTCAGCCTGTTTTATTGCATATAAACTAAGGACCGTAAGTCTCACCTCGAATGGTTGAAATGATTACACTGTATGCTCTATGATACAGGAGAAGTTACATAGATATTTATAGAACACCACCTATATATCATGTGTTGCCATTCAGAAATGGTGGCTGTTCTTGTGATTTAGAGTGAACGTGCCATGCACCATACTTTTAAAACACAATTCTCCCATATTGCCAAAAAGAGGCATTTAAGAGTCTAGGTATTTTGAAGTGTATGCAATGGAGGAGAGTGTGCCTTTTTAAAATGCCTTCACTTGTATGTATGTATGTTCTGGTAAATAGATATAGAAATAGCCAATGTTATGGAGACACAGTGGACTTTAAAGCCTAAGCTTTGAGAAACTATTAGTACTGTTAGTATGGAGGGAGAAGTCTCAGGAATTGATGATACAAATCACCCTGACATAAATGAGCCAAGATGAATACGGGACTTGTTCCAATACGGGATTCAGAAGACCACCAGCAGGTGACATCTGATTAAAATGTCAATAGAGGAATAGGAATCAGAGCAGATCTCAGGCAAAAGCATTTCCCCCAATGGGCTAGTCCTGCTTAGTGAGGGAAGGTTGTCAGTCCGTACTGAACATTGTTACTTCCTCTGTGAGGCTTGCCCTGGCCTTCCTATCTAAAACGTCACCTCTCACTCCTGCCACTGCTTACATTTCCTGCCTCCACTCAACCTCATTTTTCTTCTTAACATTTAACACTGTCTACTGTATATCTCGTTTATTGACTGTTTATCTTAGCAGAATGGAAACTTCTTTAAGGATAGAATTTTTGCCTCTTTTGTTTGCTGGGGTATCTAGGCTGATACCTTAGTGCCTAGAACAGTACTTCTCATGTAGGAAGCACTCAGTGAGCATTAGTTGAATGGATGAGTCCCATCACAGTTTATATTTGCATAATTCTTAATTACTGCAGGTGTATAGTCTGTTTAAGTAAACTGCTGATATCCATTGCCTAGTGCTGATTTTGCCATTTTCAGTTAGTCTGCTCTTGACTTTATAGAGCTCTTGGGAATTGCTAAAAAGAAATATGTTAACTGGTGGATTGAAACCTGATACTTGTGGTTAAGGGTTCTGTGTTCAGAGTAGGCAGACCAGACGAAGGCCCCTCCCACCGAATGGTGTCTAAAGAAATCATCATTCCAGTTGACCTTGATGATGTATACATAGTAACAAACTATATACATTTCATGGGACAAAGAAGTATGAAAATTAGCTTATAAACTCATAGGGTACTCTCAAGTAGATAAGAGAATGTTTGTTGGATGTAAAGTTCATCATCAAGCATTCTGAATTTGGCGATATTTTGTTCATGCACTCAAGCCACTCAAGCCCCTGTTCATGCCACTCACGGCACCTATGATGGCAGAAGAATGTGATGCAGACAGTCCTGTGAGACTCCAGATCAAACTGAGGTCTACTGCAGTTTCTGAGATTTTCTTCTATGACATTAAATTACCTTCAGTTATGCTGTTAGTACCTTACATATCATTGTCAGTGTTTCCAAAGAAAGATACTTTTTTCTTTCTTTCCTAATAAAGGAAAAAGGATATTTAATTATTAAAAGTAAATATTCTTTTTAAAAAGATTTTTAACATGTTTTTTATTTATTTTGAGAGAGAGAGAGAGTGTGTGTATGCATGTGAGTGGTAGAGGGGCAAAGAGAGGGAGAGTGAGAATCCCAAGCAGGCTCCAAGCTGTCAGCGAAGAGCCCAAGGTGGGGCTTGAACTCAAGAACTGTGACATCATGACCTGAGCCAAAATCAAGTTTGACACTTAACCAATTGAGCCACCGAGGCAGCCCTAAAAGTAAATATTCTTATATCCTGGGTCATGTATCTTTGATTTTGATAATTTGTTTGATGTGAAAATTCAGTAAACAGTCACTGTGGTAGACAAGATAACGGCTCCAGAGAAATGTATACGTCCTAGTCCCCAAGACCTGTAGATATGTTACCTTACATGGCAGAAGGAACTATGTGGCTGTGATGATAAAGACTTTGAGACGGGGAGATAATCTTGGATTATCAAGGTGGGTGTGATCTAATCACAGCAATCTTTAAAAGTAGAGAGCTTCTCTCAGCTGTGGTCAGGGAGAACAATATGAAGAGTTTATGCTGCTGTCTTTGAAGATGGGGGAAGAGGGCTACTGGCCAAGGAATGCAGGCAGCCTCTAGAAGCTGGAAAAAGCAAGTGAAAACATTCTCCTCTAGAACCTCCAGAAGGAACTCTGCCCTGCTGACAACTTGAGTTTAGCCCATTGAGACTGTACGGCATTTTTTACCTACAGAATTAGAAGACAGGAAATCTGTTTTTTCAAGCCACGAAGTTTGTTGTGCTATTGTTATAATATTGTGATATTGTTATAATAGCAATAGCAAATTAATGCATTTACTGATTGTTGAGTGAACCCTACTAATAATGAGGTTGTAGCAATTTTTATTTGTCTTTTCATTTATTTTTAAAACTTTTAGTCTATAAACATAAAAATTGTTGTTGCACTTGTGCAAATAAACATGTTACTTAGTACAGAAAAATTTTCTTTCTTGCTAATAATGTCAAATACTAATTAAATGACTTACATTAAAGTGCATTTTGGGCTAAGTACTCATCGGATGCCATCATAATTTAGAAATTGATGGTTTTGAACTATTTAAACTGTGACAGATTTTATATTAATTTTGTTCTGTATTCTTTTCTCATAGCTTGTATTAATATAAATTAAGAGACAGTTTAGTGCCAACAGGGTGATAAATATCTGATTTGTCCCCTATAATTAACTGCTATATGTATATATATGTGTGTGTATGTATATATATATATATATACATATATATATATATATATATGTATATATATATATATATATATTTTAGTTGAAGTATAGTTGACACACAGTGTTACATTAATTTCAGGTTATGACATAGTGTTTCAACAAGTCTTTACATTATGCTGTGCTCACAAGTATAGCTACCATCTGTCACCACAGAACACTATTACAATACTGTTGCCTGTATTCTCTGTGCTGTGATTTTATTCCCAAGGCTTATTCATTCCATAACTGGAAGTCTTTATTGCCCACTTCCCTCCACCCATTTTGCCCATCCTTCCACCCCTTTCCCCTCTGGCAACCTTTGGTTTGTTCTCTGTATTTATGAATTTGTTTCTGCTTTTTGTTTATTCCTTTGTTTTGTTTTTTAAGATTCCACATGTAAATGAAATCGTATAGTATTTGCCTCTCTTTCTCTGACTTATTTCACATAGCATAATGCCCTCTTGGTCCATTCATGCTGTCACAAATGGCAAGGTCTCACTCTTTTTTGTGGCTGAGTAATATTCTGGTGTGTGTGTGTGTGTGTGTGTGTGTGTGTGTGTATCACATCTTCTTTATTCGTTAATCTATCAATGGACACTTATGTTGCTTCCATAACATGGCTATGCTGCAATAAACATATAGGTGTATATATCTTTTTGAATTGTGTTTTTTTTTTTCTTTAAGTACATACCCTGTACTGGAATTCCTGGATCATATGGTATTTTTATTTTTAATTTTTTGAGGAAACTTCATACTGTTTTCCATAGTGGCTATACCAATTTACATTCCCACCAAGTGTGAAACAAGAGTTCCTTTTTCTCCACATCCTCACCAATACTTGTTATTTCTTGTCTTTTTTGATTCGAGTCATTCTGGCAGGTATAATGTGATATCTCATTGTGGTTTTGATTTGCATTTCCTTGATGATTAGTGATGTTGAGCACCTTCTTATGTGTCTGTTGGCCATCTGTATGTCTTCTTTGGAAAAATGTCTATTCAGATCCTCTGCCCATTTTTTAATTGGATTGTTTGTTTTTTTGGCACCAAATTATTTAAATTCTTTCTATATTTTGGATATATTAACCCCTTATTAGATACATTATTTGTGGATATCTTCTACCATTCAGTAGGTTGCCTTTTTTTTGTTGATGATTTCCTTTGCTGGGCAAAAGCTTTTTATTTTGATGTAGTTTCAATAGTTTAATCTTGCTTTTGTTTCCTTTGCTTGAAGAACTATATCTAGAAAAGATCTATATGTCTTTTTTTTTTTTTTTTTTTTTTTTTTTTTTTTTTTGTGAGAGCACCAGACTGTTTGGAATACCAAAGCTTTGCAGTGTGTTTTGAAATCTGGGATTGTGTTACCTCCAGCTTTATTCTTCTTTCTCAACCTTGCTTTGTCAGATTGGGGTCTTCTGTGGTTCCATACAGATTTTAGCATTATTTATTCTAGTTCTTTGAAAAATGCTATAACTATTTTAATAGGGATTGCATTGAATCTTTAGGTTGCTTTGGGTAGTATGGACACTTTAACAATATTAATTCTTTCAATCCATGAGCAAGGAATATCTTTATTTGTGTCATCTTCAATTTTTTCATCAGTGTTTTATAGTTTTCAGAGTATAGGTATTTCACCTCCTTGGTTAAGTTTCTTTCTAGGTATTTTAATTCTTCTTGATGTAGTTATAAATGGGATTGTTTTCTTAATTATTCCTTCTGATACTTTGTTATTAGGGTATAGAAACAGAACTGATTTCTGTTTATTAATTTTATATCCTGCAACTTTACTGAATTCATTTATTACTTCTAATAGTTTTTTGGTGGAGTCCTAATGGTTTTCTACGTATAGTATAATGATGTGTGCTAATAGTGACAGTTTAACTTCTTTACCAATTTGCATAACTTTTTCTTTTTCTTGTCTGATTGCTGTGGTAAGTACTTCCAGTACTACATTGAATAAAAGTGACGAGTGGTCATCCTTGTCTTGTTCCTTATCTTAAAGGAAAAGGTCTCAATATTTCATCATTGAGTATGATGTTACTTGTTGTTTTTTGTATATGGTCTGTATTATGATGAGGTGGGTTTTCTCTAAACCCACTTTAGTGAGAGCTTTTATCATGAATAGATGTTGAATTTTGTCAGATGTCTTTTCTGCATCTATTGAGATGATCATATGCTTTTTATCCTTCATTTTGTTGATGTGGTGTATCATGTTGACTGATTTGCAAATACTGAAACATTCTTGCATCCCTGCAGTAAATCCCACTTGCTCATGGTGAACGATCCTTTTAATGTATTGTTGAATGTGGTTTGTTAATATTTTGTTGAGGGTTTTTGCATTTTTGTTCATTAGGGATATTGGCCATTTATTTTCTTTTTTTGTGTGTGTGGCATCTTTGTCTGGTTTTTGGTATTAGGATAATTTTGGCCTCATAGAATATATTTGGAAGCTTTTCCTCCTCTCCTATTTTCTGGAATAATTTGAGGAGAATAGGTATTATCTCTTCTTTAGATGTTCAGTAGAATTCACCTGTGACTCCACCTGGTCCTGGACTTTTGTTTGTTGGAAGTTTTTGGATTACTGATTCGGTTTTGTTACAAGTGATTGACCTATTCAGATTTTCTTTTTCTTCCTGATTCAGATTTGGAAGATTTAATGTTTTGAGTAATTTGTCCATTTTTTCCAGGTTGTCCAATTTCTTGGCATATAATTTTTCATAGTATTCTCTTCTTTGTGACAGATTATTTTAAAGTTAATTAAAACACACTTCTTTTGCATTATTAGTTCAAATAATACGAAAGCACTTCAATATTATTTTAGTGGGTGCATTTCAATGTTTTACAAGTTGGGTTTTTTGCATTGTGATCTATGTCTTGTTTACAAATGCTGGGGTTAATATTTCATGAGTAGTAAATTGTCAGTTAACATGAGCTTTTGTAATTGAAATCTGAAACTACACCTATAGGTTAAACATAATATTAATGTGTATTAGGTCAAATGGCTAGACACAAATTAGCAACGCATTGGCACCATTTCAGTATCCTGATGATCTAGCTGTGTTCCTTTGCATGAATAGTATTTATAGTGGTTTAATTCATAGTATTCTTTAGCTCTGAGTTTTGTTTAATGTAAGAAGGCTAGTGAAGTTAATTATGTTGTCTAGAAATTGAAAAAGAAACCCACCAACAACCACTAAGATTGCTGCTAATGTTGATATGATTGAATTCATAGTAGAGGCAGCTGGATTTAATTATCAGTTTGCAACGTTGTGGTTTCAGCAGCAATTGCTGAGGAATGGATAATGCGAGTAGCCTTCAAAGCCACTCACATTAGAGATAAAAACCTTGTCATTCAGGCAGACAGCTGACTGAACAAGTATTAAAATGAACAAAGATTTCCCAAGGGAGGTTGCAGACTAAGGTTTGGTTTTGTCTCCTTGGCTTCGATTCAAATATGTCAGAGACATAGAATCTTATTCTTTTTAACTTAATAAAACGTTAGCCATTCTTAGCATTAAGGCGTGTGTTGGTAGAGAGGTTGATGGTGGGGGGCATTAAGTGACAATTACAGAAATTCTTAGTTAGCTAATTATTCCATTCCTTTTTCAGTTCATTTATGGGGAGAATGTAGAAAAGAATCTGTGGTTTCTAATTATCTTAGCAGCATTACCTAAATACCAACTTAAATTCTGTCACAGCTATGACTGAGCTGGCTAAGAGCAACAATGACTACTGGTAGCAGAAATCCAATATTTTTTCTATAAATCAATGTTTCTCAACAGTGGCACAATTGACATCCTTTGGCCACATAATTCTTTGCTGTGGGGGACTGTCCTCTGAATTGTAAGATAGCCTGGCTTCTGGGCACAGAATGCCAGTAACCCCCTCTCACAGTTGTGAAGACTTACCGTGTCTCCAAATATTTGCCAAAAGTGCCCTGGCAATCAAAATTGCCCCGCTTTGAGAACTACTGCTGTAAGTGTATGAGAGGAACACAGGCAGGTTAATTTTAGAAGGTCTAACAAATATCTCCTTCCTAATAAGCCCTTGGTGTTGTCAGCTTACTACTCTTCCATAAGGACAGGTCTTGTGCTTAGTAGTCCCAAGAGAATGGAATACTTGTAGGAAATATTAACATCTTAGACTTTTAAAATTTTTAATATGTTTTTCATCAAAAAGCTTCTAGAGTTTAAATGCTTGTGTATACACACACAGACACAGACAAACACACGTACACACAAACACTAGACTGCTATACCTTGGTTGTGTTCACTTTTATAAGTAGCGTCCTCGTGATACTCTAGGTGGAACATTCAGAAGTGCAATGTCTCAACATAAATTCTGTAGTTGCTGTTGCTTCCCTGCACAGCAGTACCTCATACTCTAGGAAGCAGCCCTTTAGCGACATAAGATATGAAACAGCAGGATGCAATAAAGAATGAATGAATCTTTAATGAATAGTTTTTAATAGAAGTCGCATTGTTTTAATATGCAGAAGATAACATGGTATTAGTGCTGGCAATTAATTAAGGAATCCTTGCCAAGATAATTGGTAATCATTTTCTTAATTTCTTTGTGTGATTCAATAAATACATTTTTTTTAAGTGTGATAACATTAGCTGACTGAGTCACAGTTCCCTTTGCATGTAGCTTAGAGTTACCAGATTGAAGTTCACAAATGTTAGGTAGTTTGCCCTGCATTGTATTAACCAATGAATCAAAAGAATAATTAAAATAAAAAGATTTGCCTGTTGTTAAAAGTATGATTCAAAAAAAAAAGCCCTCTTAGGCTTAGATGATTCCACTTTTTTTTGTTATATTTTTAATGTCTGCTTATCTCAAAGCCTCCACCTAAGGAAGAACATAGGAGCTCACAGACATGGTGGTGTTTGGGTGCGGGAAATAGAACCCAGAAATTGGAGTTCTGTTCTTGGCTTTCTCACCTGTATGACCTTGAGCAGGCTGGGATTTACTTCCTATTTTCTTCTATATAATAGGAGGTAACTCTTCTCGCCCCAGCCAACTCTTCCTAAAATTTTCTAGGAATTAATTAGAGAAGTCATTTCAAGTGTTTTGCAAGCCTAGAAGAAAAGCACTCTCTGTACCATAAGATATTACTCAGGTTTTTTCTTCCTGCTCTTCTCTATGCCAGGCAGCTCCGCTTCTCCTGTCTACTCTCATCTATCCATTTAGCTGTTGGGGGTTGATTAAACTGTTACTCACACTCTCCTTCCCAGCTTGCATTAAAGGAACAGTATTAGATTTCATTCTGTTGAGAGATTTAAACCCTACCTTGTCTGACAGACTTTGAATTCACCTCTTAAATGCATTCCTACAGGCCCCAGTCACAGTATCAACAAAGTTGAAAACACCAACTTTATTTCTTAGTCACCTTGAATAAAAATGATGCCGTTTATTTTTAACAAGTTTGGAATATTCTGATACAAGCACTATCAGCTCTGATGTACTTTCAGTAATGGGAATGGTGTCTGTGCTGGTTTTGTTTTGTTTTGTTGTTTTTGTTTTTTTCTCTTTATGGAAAACTTATTTCTAACAGTTTCCTTTTTTGTAAATCTAATTGCTTTTGGCTCACCAAGAATTCATGGGCAATTGCTTTTCTCACTATTACAAATATATTGCAAGTGGAGCTTTTATATTCAGGGTTGCTGACCTGAATCTGTTTTCCTTCACAGTAATCTTGTGCTGTTTCCAAGCTTAGGAAAGCTGACAGAGTTTGAAAAGACAATATTCATCAGTCAGACGATGGGTGCTGGTTTTGCATCTTTTACACATAATTGTCAAAAAATCTTATTAATACCCAACTACGGGCCAATGCATGAAAATATAATCGGAACATTGCAGAACGGATTCAGAGACAAACAGGAACCTTCATTTTCGACCCCAATTTACTGCTATCCCACACAAATTTGGTGGTTTCAATTTCCGAAGAAATTATTTATATCAGACATGTAGACTCATGGTCCAGAGGTTATAGGAAATGTCACTTTATATTAAAAAAGAACCCACCTGATACCTGGCTTTATGCGTTACTCCTTGCATTAATAATGATGTGTTTCCAGTCTTAATTCTACTTTTCAATCCTGGGGGACACATATTTTAATTTTTTATTGGTTGTGGTAGAGTTTCAGCAGATTTATAGGAAGCCCTCACTTATACAGAGAAGTGTATATGCTTCGTGTGTGATTGCGTTTGTGTTTGTGTGTGTGTGTATGTGTCTGTGTGTTTGAGTGTGTTGGTTAATGAGAGAGAAGGAAATGGCAACAGTTGATTTCAATTGAAGCAGCACTATTTTAAGTGGACACAAAATAGAATATTTCTATGCACTTAGCCATTTTCTTATTCTCACTCGGTCTCAGACTCTGAAATTTGATGGTAAGATGGGTTAGGAAGATGAAAATAATAAAGAAGAAGTCAGTTTACCAATGATTTAATCTGTAGGGTAAAATCCATTGAAATTCAAAGCATTGGAAGGTCAAATTTTAGTAAAAAGCAGTGGATACTGATACAGTGCACAATTTCCCACCCTTTATATGATTGGACTGGGACTGACAGTATTTAAAAGGTAGGGTACTGTGCCTACATTGGCTTGTAGTTTCAATTTATGCTTTGTAAAATTTTTATGTGGACCTATTTTTTCATTTAAATGTCTAATCATGAAATATTCTTAGAGACTTGAAAAACCTCCAAAAACTTAGATGTATGAAAAAAGCAGAAAATATTATATTTATGATAAGTTGCCATTTTGAGAAATGACAGGGGGCTTTTCAAATAAGTAATTGTAAGGTCTCACTCTTTACGTGAGGAGAGCTTTGTTGCTTGTTGGTCAAGTAGACTGAGGTTGTCCAAGGAGTCCGTTTTGAATCCAGATGTAAATCATCTAGTGGGGAAGAAAACAAATATAAAATGTGTAGTACAGGTATTTATATCTGAAATCTAATAATTATATTCTGTGTAATCTGGAGAAGGATCTCTGGCTCCCTTCTTTGCCCTATGGGTGTCATATTACTCAATGATATTGTGTTTGATTTGTGCATAAAGGTTTTTCTGAGCAGATTCAGGTCCTATTTTCTATTAGAATCTTAATGATTTTTAAAAATTTCAAACTCTACTTTTCATGTATAAATGGAAGATTTAGCTAAAAGGGTTTAATTTTTTAATGTTTATTTACTTTTGAGAGAGAGAGACAGAATGAGAGGCGGGGCGGGGAGCAGGGGGAGAGTGGGAGCGGGGAGCAGAGAGAGACGGAGACACAGAATCCCAAGTAAGCTCCAGGCTCTGAGCAGTCAGCACAGAACCTGATATGAGGCTCGAACCCATGACCTGTGAGATCATGACCTGAGCTGAAGGTAGACACTTAACTGACTGAGCCACCCAGGAGTCCCCAAAATGGTTTATAATAGTCTTTGCTTCCCAGACATTTCTAGAACTTGTTTGTGCCATGTTTTGATATCCAACTTAGTGCTTTTTAAAATTTAGCACTAGTCCTTAATTGTATTCTCGAATCATTTTAACTGTATAAAGTTTGCCTCCTCCTAATAGAGTGGGCATGATAGAGTTTGCACGTGATAAGCTCTTTGATGAGAGGGAATGCATGGTGTTTAGCATTTTCTTAGACTGGAATATTTTTAAAACTGAAGTAGTCGTCAATAGCCATTTCCCCTATTTCTGTGTTTTGTTTTTTTTTTTTTTTTTTAAGAGGACTGGACATGTCCAAACTAAGTTCCTCATCTTCCTCTGAAATCACTACCCCAGGGGTTTTGTTTTCTCCTTGATGGTAACAACTTCCAGTTGCTCAGGCCAAACATCTGGATGCCATCCTTGATTGTCCCTCTCTTTTATATCCCAGGCCTAATCTTTCAAAAAATCTTTTTGAATCTATGTTCAAATTATGTCCAGAACCTATCACTTTTCACCACCTCCACTGCTATTACCCTCATCCAAACTACCATCATCTTTTGCTTTGATGATTGTAGTGTCCTCCTTAACTGGCTCCCTGCTTCTGTCTTTGCTCTCTTATCTTTCCTTACAAAGTAGCCAGAGCAATCCTGGTGAAAGCAGAGTCAGAGTGTGTTTCCCTTTTGATCAGATGCTGCAGTGGCTGCCTACAGCCCTTACTGCATAGAAGAATCTATGAGATGTGCTCCTGCCATCCCGTCATCTGTCTGAGTTCATCTCCACTGACTTCTCTTCCCACCCCGCTTTCCAACCACACTGGCCTCATTGCTACTCCTCATATATGCTGAATATTTTCCTGCGTTGGGTGTTTGCTGTGGCTCTTGCTTCACCTCTGTCACTTCTGGATACCTTCTAGATGTTCTTCTTCTACATATGTTCCTGATGGGTTCCCCATCTAATGTCTTCTTCCCATGAGAGTGTCTTCACTATCTTTAACATTACACCTGTTTCTCTGACACTCTCTGTCCTTCTGACCATGCTTTTTTTTCCTCTCTGGCTCTGACCACTGACTAACAGACTATACAACTTAGTTATTTTGTATTTTCTGTCATTGCTTACTAGAATGCCAACTTTATGAAGGCAGGGATTTTTGTTGGTTTTGTTCAATATTATATTTCCAGCCTGGAACAGCTCTTGGCACATAGCATACACTAAATAATACTCACTCTCATTCATTTACTGATGATTGTGGGTAGATTTTCACTTGTATCGTTTAACTTGATTCTCCTCTGTGCTCCCAGGACCATTTGATACAGAGTTAGGTCTTGACTCATGAGCAGACCTTGAACAGATAAAGAGAAACAAGAGGCATTCAGGGAGCAGGAAGAGAGTTTGCAAAGACACTGAGAAGTGAGAGAACAGTGTGTGAAGATTTGTGAAGGAATGTAAGAAAGGAAATGGTAGAAGAACAACATTAGAAGGTTTACAGCAAGCATATTAGCAAGGGACTTGTGTTTTCCACCAGGGTGCCCACATTTATCCTATGGGCAGTGGTGAACCATTAAAAGATTACGCAGGGTTGACTTACTCAGATTAGTATTCTGGGGAAAAAATATCACTGCAGTGTAAATTCTTTCAAAAAATTGTGAACTTCTCAAATTGTACAGATGGGTGTAGAAAATGATTTTTCTTACAACATAATTATCATGAGACAGTACCCTGGAAAGGCTTATAACTTAAATAAATTTGGATCAAAGTTGCAGACACAGCGACATTTGCACATCTGAGCTTGAACAAGGGCTTATGTGACAGGTGTAAAATAAATGGCTTTGGACCCTAATCCAGTTTTAGGAATTTTGTACCACTGATGTGATGTTCCTGTTTTACTATCACAACAGGCTGGTTATTACTGTACTTCATTATCACTGAATGTGCTTTGATATTATTTGCAGCTAAAGGGCAAATGATAACTTTTAATTAACAGTATTTTCAATTACTTTTCATTCTACGTTTGTAAAGAAAAGAAATGACTAAATGAAATCCACTTGCTTTGTGAAAACAAAGACTTTTCTTAGTGGCAGAAAAATAGCCCCTAGGGGAAGAAATTTTATTTTTCGAGAAGTGTTGGAGGGTGGTATTTTAGAGATAGTATGTGGGTCGCCAACAGTAGTCACACTTTTCCAGGTAAAGAGAGACTCTACCAGGTGGACAGTCTCTGGAAGCAGCCACATGTTCAATTAAAATGTTTTAGCCAATGTAGTGAGAGTTGGGTAGTTTTTCATCTTTATCTCAATTTCCAGCACATCAAAAGAATTTAACTTTAATTGCCTCTTATAGGAATTAATCTGTATGGAAGCCTATCTCTAAATAGCCAGAGAGGCCATGCCCAAATGTGAAGCCAATCTTCTCTCCACACTTGCAAGTGCCCCAGAGAGATTTGCTCACATGTAAACAGACCCCTATTGGGTCCCTATTAGTAGAACTAACAGTAACTTATTTTAAATTGAGATTTTAGGAGTTCCAATAATTTTTTTTTTTTTTTTTTTGGTCAGGATTCTTGGTTCCAAGCAACAGAAACTTGTTGGGTATTTTAAGCCTAAAAGGATTTCACTGGTTGACTGGTAGGGGAGGAGAGGGACACACTTATTGATGGGGAGGTAGAAAGTCTCGGAGGGAAAGTTTGCAGGAACCAGGAAGCTCTAGGGGAAGCAGGAACCATAGCCACTAGCAGAAGTCTGGTTTGTCAATGGCCACTGATGCTACAAGGAATTTGGCTTTCAGAAATTCTTCTTTTCTCATGATTCAAGCTGCCAGAAGCAAGTAGCTGATAGTCTATCAGGAAGTGGGCAATGGAAAACTCTGTCTTCTTCTGATTCTTAGCAGGAGGCCACAGTACAATGTAGGCCCTACTGCCTAGATTATACCAAATGGACAATTTGGCCCAAAGAGAGACCACAATGTTCATAGGAAATGGGGGAAGGTTGCATGCTATTAAAATGACCGATATATGCTATTCTTGGTATTTTGTTGTTTGTTGCTTTGCTTTTTTTCAAGTGACTAGTATGGTGAGGGGCACGAGTTCTTTTCTTTGTAAATTGGTTTAAAATATCCATATATCTATATCTGTCCTTATAGCATATAGATTTTTTTTTCTTGTGGAAGAGGAGTTATGGGTTTGGATGGAAAAGGAAGAAGGTTTGATAAAGGCCAAATGTACTGTCTATCTATAGTAACTCAGGTTTATCTGTAGTACCATAAACCCAAAATTGTTGTTCCAAATTATACTTGAACTGCATTACTTTTTACTTGCGCTCTGCTCCCAAATTACTAACAAAAGTGAGGCAGCATACACCAAAAAGGTCTTTATATGTTTTTCTTACTAAAAATCAGGTTGGGATCAAAGGTAACCATTGATTAAAACAGGCAGATGTATGTACACACATACATACACACACACACACGTGTATTTATGTATCTATTTAATATTCTTAGTTTTTTAGAGTCTATTACAGGACTGATGTTCCCTAAACACTTTGGTGCTTTTTTTTTAAAGAACAAATAAATTATTTTATATAACCATGGGATAATTATCAAAATCAGGAGGTTAACATAGACAGAATACTAAGGACCTCATTTCAGAGTTCACCAATTGTCCAAATGGCCTTTACAGCAAAAATAAAACTCAGATCCTGTGTTGTATTGTGCTGTCATGTCTATTTGGTCTTTGTCATATGGTATACTCCCTTGTTAATCTCAAAAGAAATATATATTTTTTAAATTTTTAACATTTTTATTCATATTTTGAGAGGGGGAGAGGGGTAGAGAGAGAGTGGGAGACACAGAATCCAAAGCAGGCTCCAGGCTCCAAACTGTCAGTACAGAGCCCTTCGTGGCGCCTGAACACATGAACTGTGAGGTTATAATCTGAGCCGAAATCAGAAGCTTAACCGACTGAGCCACCCAGGTGCCCTGAAAAAGTTTTTTTGTACTTTAAGATATTGATATTTTTTGAATATTTTTCAGAATGTCCCTCATTTTGAGTTTGGTCGATAGATTTCCTTATGAATGGATTTAGGTTTTATGCTTTTGGCAACACGATACCAAAAATGATGTATTCTCAGTGCATCATTTTAGGAGACCCATGAGGTCAGTTTCCATTCCTGAACTGTTAACTTTGATCATTTTCTCAAGGTTGTGCTTGAGAAGTTACTGTCCATCTTTAGAAGGCTCACAGGATAGTTAGATCCCAAAGAAAGACAATAAAGGCTGTGTGTAAGGTGTTCTGAGAGGAATAGAGAGGTGCTTACTTCACCCAGAAGGTCCTGGTTCGTGAGATGCTTTTGAAAATACATGCAAATCAGTGTGTCTAAGAAAGGAGAGATTTTTTCCATTTCTTTTAGGATGGTTGGAGTCAAATGATGACTTTTTCTAAAAGAGACTATAATTTATTTGAGTAAAAGTTCTAGTCATATTAAATCATAACAAAGAATGTTATAGAACTACTGTTATGAGTTTATGAACTTGTTTTATCTTAAAAATTTGCTTTTCTATAATGAGGTAACATGATGGCCACATAAATAGATAAAAATAGTAAACGAAACCTATCTAGAATGTTATAAAGACTTTTGATTATTTTTATGTGATATAATTGGAGGATTATGGATTCTTCATATGGAAGATTCAAAAAATATTAAACCTGGTGTCCATGGCTCCCTGAGCATATGCAAGGATAAGCTTCATAAGTGTATGAAATCTTTTAAAAATTTCTTTTCATGTTTATTTGTTTTTGAGAGAGAGAGAGAGAGAGACAGAGCACAAGCAGGGGAGGGGAAGCGGGAGCCGGTGGGGAGACACAGAATCTGAAGCAGGCTCCAGGCTCTGAGCTGTCAACACAGAACCTGATGTGGGGCTCGAACCCATGAACCATGAGATCATGACCTGAGGCGAAGTCAGACAGTTAACCGAATGAGACACCCAGGTGCCCCCACATTTTTGTATTATTTTTTTTTGTATGAGATCCTTTAAATTGCAAGCCAACTTTTTGTGAGTTTGTATTTTATGTACATTTTTCTCTCACGGAGTCTGTAGCTTTTATCAGATTCTTAGTGCGTCTTTTG